>NC_134399.1:216368527-216968527 GCF_050003625.1 Haematobia irritans | reverse complement strand
TCTCAATTGGGCGGAGCTCTGGCGTGTTGGGAGGGTTCTTGTCCTTGGGAACCACCTGCACGTTGTTGGCGGCGTACCACTCCATGGCCTTTTTACCGTAATGGCAAGATGCCAAATCCGGCCAAAACAGTACGGAACAACCGTGTTTCTTCAGGAAAGGCAGCAGATATTTATTCAAACACTCTTTCACGTAAATTTCTTGGTTGACAGTCCCGGAAGCTAAGAAAATGCTGTCACACAAATGCCACAGGTAAAGATGGCTTGCCAAACCAAATATTTCTTTGCGAACTTTGACAGTTTTATGTGCTTGAAAATATCTGCTACCTTCCCCCTTCCTCCTGTCCAGGAAGCTGCTTGTAGTCGGCTTTGACGTAGGTTTCGTCGTCCATTACCACGCAGTCAAACTTCGTCAGCATCGTCGTGTACAGCCTCCGGGATCGCGCTTTGGCCGTCGTATTTTGTTTATCATCGCGATTTGGAGTCACTACCTTCTTGTAAGTCGATAGTCCGGCTAGTTTTTTGGCTCGATGCACGGTTGTAGACGATACACCCAGCTTATTTGCGGCATCTCGGAGAGAGAGGTAGGGTTTCGCTTGAAACTACCGGCAACTCTCTTTGTCGTCTCAGCGGCTTCCGGTTTTCGATTTCCCCCCGATCCAGACTTCCTGGCTGTCGACAAACGTTCCCCAAACACTTTAGTTATATTTGTAACGGTTGATTTGGCAACTTTTAGCGATTTTGCCAGCTTTGCGTGCGAGTAGCTCGGATTTTCGCGATGCGCGAGCAAAATTTTGATACGCTGCTCTTCTTGCTTGGACGGCATTTTGACAACTGAAGATTGAATTCCAAAATCAAAATAGGAGCAACATTCTACACATACACACCTTCAAAATGAGGGGTGTTCAGGTTTTTTAAATGCAAAATTGAAAGAAATACGTCAAGTTTATATTGACCAAATTTTGACCGTATCACCCTTTAGGTAGATCTGCTGAAGAATATCTGTCATCAAGTCCCCTAAAGTTCTATATATTATATAGTTTTAAAAGTAAACTATTATATTTGATTCATGGTGGTGGGTATTTTTAAGATTCGGCCCGGCCGAACTTACTACTTTATATACTTGTTTTATTTCAAATGGGTTAAAAACAGAGAAAGAATTAATAATATGGTACAAAGTATTAAAATGTTGTCGAAAACATTATATATCCAATCTAGAAAAATTGCGAAGTTTTGAAAAGATTTGAAGTCAAACGTTTCAGATCAGCGTTAGAAAGCACTAAAAATCATAAAAATTATTTAGTAGACAAAATATTACACAATTTTTTAATTCACATTTAAAACACTGAATTCGGATCACACCGTAAGAAGTGATTCAAATTCAGTGCAACAGATGTGGACATCCGTTCTATGACAAGCTCATGTTAAATTCATCTTTTCTGCGGCAATTTTGCACCACTTCCGGATCCAAACATAACATTTTCACTATATTTTTGGCAATTTTTTTTTTTGCTGGGTACCTCTAAATGTACACTTGCAGATAATTCGTATAGGTAAGGTGGCAGCCCGATGTATCAGGCTCACTTAGACTAAAATGCTAAAATGTGTGCTAGGCATCATCCGAGACCTCTTCTTCTACGTAAATACGGTTCTGAACTTTTTCTCCATGGCTAGGTTAGGTTAGTTGGCAGCCCGATGTATCAGGCTCACTTAGACTATTCAGTCCATTGTGATACCACATTGGTGAACTTCTCACTTATCACTGAGTGCTGCCCGATTCCATGTAAAGCTCAATGACCTCCTTTTTATAACCGAGTCCGAACGGCGTTCCATATTGCAGTGAAACCACTTAGAGAAGCTTTGAAACCCTCAGAAATGTCACCAGCATTACTGAGGTGGGATAATCCACCGCTGAAAAACTTTTTTGGTGTTCGGTCGAAGCAGGAATCGAACCCACGACCTTGTGTATGCAAGGCGGGCATGCTAACCATTGCACCACGGTGGCTCCCAGAGAGTTAATTCGTATAGAAAATTGAGTTGTCTAGATTCAGGAAATCAACTCGCTCTAAAAAAAAACTTTCCCAAAGATTTTGTCCTTACACTTATGATTTTGGTATTGATTCCGAGCCAAAGAAGCGAAGAGTTGATGTAAGGAGACATTTAAGACACAATTATCTTTTAAATGTTTGAGTTGTGCATACTTGATTCCCAAATTGTACTTTTTTCAACTTTTTTCTTCATGTGCTATCAAGGCTCTTTGAAACGTGTTAACAAAATTATGCTATCTTTCAAGTAAAAAAGTTAAAAAAAAAGATAAACATTTTCAAGTCTAATCGCTTAACTCCAAGGACTAATGTCTACAATGAAAAGATTATCGGCTTTTGCTCATGTGAAAAAAATCCTTGTATCAGAAAAATGCTACGCAAAAATGGCATTCGTATTTTAAGCGCCAACCACAATATGTTATCAAAATTCTTATTGTACCTCTTATTTAAGTTAATCTTTCATTGTTTTTCGTCAAATGTCTGAAACAACTTTTTGTGCCGTGTGAGAGCCCATTTAGTTATTTCTGTCCATAACATTTACAACAAGTATCTTAACAAAAATGACCATAACTTAATTATCAACACTTTACTCACTCACTTCTTTTGCTTCAAAACAATTGGTGCTCATATTCTCATCGACATATTCCAGCAATTTTTCACAAACTGTCTCTATGTGAGGAAAGGACATTTTTACCTATCAAGCGTAACGAAATGTTGAACACAATAAAACAAATCAAAGGATACAATTTAATGGGTCTCGCAAAGGCAAGCATTGTCACATCTGTCACTCACTTTATTGGGCGTAAAGATGGGCACAATTTCATTTCTCATTTCTCGCCACTTGTCGCCCTTGGCAATGAATGGATTACACCAACCCACAGGATCACGTTTCGGATGCACCCACGCCACATTGTCCTGGAAATTATTAAAGCTACGTATCATAACCTCTTTGATTATTTCTGGTGTGCGTAGAAGGATCACAGGTTCAGTGAATAGACGATAAAATCCAACATAATGTAAATCAGGATAATCACTAAATTGCCAAGGAAACGGTAGAAACGCGTTACATGGAAATAATCAAAAGCGAGAATATCTAATTATTCTATAGTCTCTTTGATGAACACACCCACACACACACACAAACACAACCCTCTCCCCCTGTTAAACCACAATTGAGTGTAAAACCTACTTGTAGATATTCTCATAGGCATCACCATAGTGCTGGCGACCCATTACAAATGACCACATATTGCCCACCAATGGTACACCGCAGGGACCTCGAATACCATGACGTTGCCAATAGAAACATTTCCAGGCGAGATGTGTAAATAAAATGAAAAAAATTGCCGCGAGTATCAAGAAAATCATTTTGCCGGATTGTTTACACTTGCTTCTACTGTTTACACTTGTATTTGTTAGCAGGCGCCTGGAACTATAGTCAAATTAGCAATGCTGTGTTGTGTCCGTCTGCTCAAACTTAACTGATGGTTTGAGTTTTCCCTAGATTTGTTATTCCCTTATCGAATAAAGATTATCTGTTGTATATTTACATTCAGTCACGGCATCTTTCATGTTGTCAAATTATTTAATCACATGTAATCGCCGAAACGTTAGCGTGAAGCAGAGGTTACTCATCTCCTCTGCACAGTGAATTATGTAGCAATTTCCACAGGTCTCGATCTGAGAAAAAAGTTAAGCACAGTTGAGAATCACACACACACACACACACACACAGATACAAACATTTATTGTAAGCAGCGTTGTCACAATGAATTTTTATTTTGGACCAACATTTTTCTAAAATTGGACGAAAATTCGTACCAGCGGACCATTTTGCCAAATTAAATTAATATCATTAAAAAGTTGAAATTTTTCCAAAATTTTACTTCCATAGAAAATTTTGTAAAATTTTTATTTCTATTTATCTCTTTAGAAAATTTTGTCAAAATTTTATTCTTTATCCAACATTTTTCTAAAATTGGACGAAAATTCGTACCAGCGGACCATTTTGCCAAATTAAATTAATATCATTAAAAAGTTGAAATTTTTCCAAAATTTTACTTCCATAGAAAATTTTGTAAAATTTTTATTTCTATTTATCTCTTTAGAAAATTTTGTCAAAATTTTATTTCAGTAGAAAATTTTGTCAAAATTTTATTTCTGTTGAAAATTTTGTCAAAATTTTATTTCTGTTGAAAATTTTGTCAAAATTTTATTTCATTTCATTTTTATTGAGTACCTACACAACAAAATTAAAGTCTTATAATTACAGTGTAGTATTATAAATGTTAAAAGATCTCCGACTTATAATAAATATATATAATAACTAAATTTTGAAGATAAAAAAAAAATAAATAAGAATTAAAATAAATAAAATAAAAACAAGTATATACGCACACAAAATTTTTTTTTCAGATTCAATCACGAAATTAATTGATCCAATTAATTTTTAATTGAAATGTCTTCAATCACAGAAATGCTAGTATCAATTAAAAAATTAATTGAAGGTCAATTGATCCAATTAAAAAATTAATTGATACTATTATTTTTATACCCTCCACCATAGGATGGGGGTATATTAACTTTGTCATTCCGTTTGTAACACATCGAAATATTGCTCTAAAACCCCATAAAGTATATATATATATATATATATATATATATATATATATATATATATATATATATATATATATATATATATATATATTCTGGGTCGTGGTGAAATTCTGAGTCGATCTGAGCATGTCCGTCCGTCCATCCGTCCGTCCGTCCATCCGTCCGTCCGTCCATCCGTCCGTCCGTCTGTTGAAATCACACTAACTTCCGAACGAAACAATCTAACGAAACAAGCTATCGACATGAAACTTGGCACAAGTAGTTGTTATTGATGTAGGTCGGATGGTATTGCAAATGGGCCATATCGGTCCACTTTTACGTATAGCCCCCATATAAACGGACCCCCAAATTTGGCTTTTGAGGCCTCTAGGTTAGGTTAGGTTAGGTGGCAGCCCGATGTATCAGGCTCACTTAGACTATTCAGTCCATTGTGATACCACATTGGTGAACTTCTCTCTTATCACTGAGTGCTGCCCGATTCCATGTTAGGCTCAATGAAAAGGGGCCTCCTTTTTATAGCCGAGTCCGAACGGCGTTCCACATTGCAGGGAAACCACTTGGAGAAGCTTTGAAACCCTCAGAAATGTCACCAGCATTACTGAGGTGGGATAAGCCACCGCTGAAAAACTTTTTGGTGTTCGGTCGAAGCAGGAATCGAACCCACGACATTGTGTATGCAAGGCGGGCATGCTAACCATTGCACCACAGTGGCTCCCTCTTGAGGCCTCTAAGAGAAGCAAATTTCATCCGATCCGGCTAAAATTTGGTACATGGTGTCAGCATATGATCTCTAACAACCATGCAAAAATTGGTCCACATCGGTCAATAATTTTATATAGCTCCCATATAAACCGATCCCCCGATTTGGCGTGTGGAGACTCTAAGAGAGGCAAATTTTATCCAATCCGGCTGAAATTTGGAACATGGTGTAAGTATATGATCTCTAACAACCATGCAAAAATTGGTCCACATCGGTCCATAATTATATATAGCCCCCATATAAACCGATCACCAGATTTGACCTCCGGAGCCTCTTGGAAGACCAAAATTCATCTGATTCAGTTGAAATTTGGAACATGGTGTAAGTATATGATCTCTAACAACCATGCAAAAATTGGTCCACATCGGTCAATAAATATATATAGCCCCCATATAAACCGATCCCCAGATTTGACCTCCGGAGCCCCTTGGAAGAGCAAAATTCATCCGATTCGGTTGAAATTTGGTACGTGATGTTAGTATATGGTATCCAACAACCATGCAGGAATTGGTTCATATCAGTCCATAATTATATATAGCCCCCATATAAACCGATCCCCAGATTTGACCTCCGGTGCCTTTTGGAGAAGCAAAATTCATCCGATCTGGCTGAAATTTGGTACGTGGTGGTAGTATATGATATTTAACACCCATGCCAAAAGTGGTCCATGGAATTGGTTCATATCAGTCCATAATCATATGTAGCCCCCATATAAACCGATCCCGAGATTTGGTTTTGGAGCCTCTTGGAAGAGCAAATTTCATCCGAGTTGAAATTTGGTACATTGTGCTAGTATATGGCAGTTAACAACCATGCCTAACTAGGTCCGTATCGGTCTATAGTTATATATAGCCCTCAGATAAAACGATCCCCAATCACACAAAAATTGGTCCATATCAAGTGCATAATTCTATATAGCCCCCATATAAGCGACCCCCGTATTTCAATTCTGGCTCTCTACGTACCTACTCTACGTCCATATCGATTCGTAATTATTTGTAGACTTAACTATACATAATTTTTTTGTCTAATATATACCACGTATGGACTAACCCACAATTTAGAAAACGATGTTAAGAAGTTTTAAGATACCACAACCCAAGTAATTCGATTGTGAATGACAGCTTTTCGTTGAAGTTTCTACGCAATCCATGGTGGAGGGTACATAAGATTCGGCCTGGCCGAACTTACGGCCGTATATACTTGTTGTGATTGATTTTTGTTTCAATTAAAAAATTTGTTGAATCAATTAAATTAATTTTATATTTTTTAAAACTCAATTAAAATTTTAATTGGAAAAATTTTCGTGAAATTTTTTTTGTGTGCGGCATGAATCAAATATAATAGTTTCCTTTGAAATTTTCAGGGGGTTTGATGACAGATATTCTCCCAAGCAGATCAGTTCAACCAGTACGCTTCCCGAAGATAAATTAAAAGATTTTACCTATGAAGACTAGATCAAATTCTGGATTTATAAGAACCATTTTTGTTGAGTTTTAGAGGAATCATAAACATCTCTTGTAAGTGTGCACGAAAATTATGAAATAACGCCTTGATTGGAAATCTAAAATCTGTAGATTTTAGCCCCCATTATTTAAATGACTACAAGAAGAAACATCTAGAAATTTTTCATTCAGTTTCAAATAATTTTCATGATCAGTGCACTTTCTGTACCCTCACTAGTGAAATCGGTCTATATGGAGGCCTTACCAAATGGACCGATAAAAACTAAAACCTATACACGTTTTTGTGGGTCTGAAACACCAGTATATTTACAATTTCAGGCAAATCGCATAAATATTACGGTTTCTAGAAACCCAAGTGTTTAAAACGGGAGATCAGTCTTATGGGAGCTATGCCAAAAACATGCGCGGATACATACAATATTCAGTACATCTAATTGTAATTCTAAACCCCAAATCGGAGGTTCGGTTTTTTAATGGGCTATATCAAAAACTGTACCGATACACAATATATTCGGCACGCCTATTTATGGTACTAAAAAACCCTCTAGATTTCCAATTTCAGGTGAATTCGGAAAAAAACTACGGATTCTAGAAGCCCAATAAGTAAAATCGGGATGTCAGTCTATATGGGGGCCTTACCAAAACAGGGACGAATAGTCACCATTTTCGACACACTTTTTTATGTTAGGATAAAAACTGCGTTTTCTATTAGACCTCAAATCAGGAGGTCAGTATATATGGGCGCTATATCAAAACATGGACCCATACTCACCATTTTCGGCATACCTCTTAATGGTCCTCAAATATCTCCATATTTTCAATTTCAGGCAAATTGGACAAAAACTACGGTTCTAGAAGCCGAAGAAGTAAAATCAGGAGATCGGTCTATATGGGGGCTATACCAAAACATGGACGGATACTCACCATTTTGGGTACACCTCTTTATGGTCTTAAAATACCTATAGATTTCAAATATCAGGCAAATTGGGCAAAAACTACGGATTCTAGAAGCCGAAGAAGTAAACTAAGGAGATCGGTCTATATTAAAACATGGACCGATACTCACCATTTTCGGCACACCACTTTATGGTCCTAAAATACCTCTAGATTTCCAATTTCAGTGAAATTGGGAAAAAAAACTACGGATTCTAGAAGCCCAAGAATGGCTGCGCATGATGTAAAAGTTAGCATAACACCGGAATTATATGTTTGTTAGATGGGCGTTACAAATTGACGGTATCCATTTGGAAAAGCTGAAGAAGACGACAATGTACCACATGTCGTTAAAGCTGTTGCCGAATGTGGTAAGACACCAGGAGTAGAGCGGCTGGCATTTTATTCTTAACAATTATTAGTGTCCAGTGCTGGTAGAAAAACTTTTCAAAACATTTGTGTAAACAATCTAATCAGCTGCTGCGTAAATTTCAAGAAAACTTAAGAATATGTAATAATTTTATGACGTTTGGCGATGTTGTCAATTAAATTTCGGAGAAATAAACGCGAAATATTTCCAAAATGGCTGTTTTCTTCCTTCGAAATCTATTGTCAACACTCTCATTTTTCAACGCGAAAGAATGATTTAGGAACTTTTTTTTCGTGCCAATAAACATAGTACCTACCTTTACTTGAAATTTACAGAGGACTGGGGAGAGGTTACGATATTAATAGTTGATACCTGATTTTGTGATATTTGGACGGAAAAGATGCAGCCACTTTAGGCATATGATTTGCTTGACATTTTCTGGGACGTTTACAAAAGATACGCTACATCACTTTTCGATATTTGGTCGGGGAGGAGGTCCTCCTCTAAAACTGAAAAAAAAAAATCTTAAGTTTTCTTGAAATTTACAAAGGCAGTGGGGGAAGGTTATGCACGAAGAGGCAACCTTCCTTGCCCCACACTTGAAGGAAAGTTTCAAGAATTTTTAGGGAATGGTAGGGGTGGTATTCACTACGGTGTTTGTCGATATTGTATCGGGGAAAGTGACGTCCTTTTAAAACAATAGAGCAAAATTTAAACATCTCCGATCTACTTGAAATTTTCAGGGAACGTGGGAGGAGGTGATTAAATTTATACATGATTTTTAAATTAGTATATGATTTTTCGATATCTGGTTGGAGAAGGGGAAAATTGAAATAAACTTTGTCGATTTACTTCGATAGAATTTATAGGGACCATTGAGTAGTTGTGAAATTAATACAGGGTACGTGATAGTCCGATATCAGGTAGGAGTGGAGCGAAGGTGGGGAGAGGGTTCCCTTTTGTCCGTTTTGTTTTTTTTTCTTAAATTGAAAGTAGAGGGTTGTCCGTAAATGGGAACTCGGTACATAATTTTATGATTTTTGCACAGGCTTCTGTCAGACTTTTTTTTAGCAAAGAACTTAAATTTACACGAAATTGGCAGCCAACATAGGGAGTGCATCATTTTCCAACATTTTAGCAAATGTTAATATGGTAAAATTTTTTACTACTTTTGCTTTTTCCGATTTATTGGATGGGGAAACAGCAATTCTTTGTATGTTATTATAATACAGTGCTTAATTTTCACATATGTTGAGGAAAAGGATACCTTGCCTTGACAAACCACACTTAAAATTCACAAGAAATATAGAAGATTGTCCAACTACTTGAATACAGAACATTATTTAAAAAAGGGAAAGGGTACACGCTCTCCCCGACATTTTTTAATACGAACCGTTTTACATATGCATATCCGCCGTATTTGTACCTATAAACGAAAAAGCAAGTAGTTCGATTTGTTGGAAAGAATTCAAATCTTTCCGAATTTGTTTTCAGCACGAAGGATATGCTTGACTAAGTTAACGCAAAATGTTCCTACAAATACGTTTCGGAAGGCGCAGCGAAGCGGGCCGGGTTACGCTAGTTGTGAAATAAATTTTGAATATTCTTTTTATAGCCTCCACCATAGGATGGGGGGGTATATTAACTTTGTCATTCCGTTTGTAACACATCGAAATATTGCTCAAAGACTCCATAAAGTATATATATTCTGGATCGTGGTGAAATTCTGAGTCGATCTGAGTATGACCGTCTGTCTGTTGAAATCACGCTAACTTCCGAACGAAACAAGCTATCGACTTGAAACTTGGCACTTGGTTGTTATTGATGTAGGTATTGATGGTACTGCAAATGGGCCATATCGGTCCAATTTTACGTATAGCCCCCATATAAATGGACCTCCAAATTTGGCTTTCAGACCCTCTAAGAGAAGCAAATTTCATCCGATCCGGCTGAAATTTGGAACATGGAATAAGTATATAGTCTCTAACAACCAAGCAAAAATTGATCCACATCGGTCCATAATTATATATAGCTCCCATATAAACCGATCCCCCGATTTGGCTTTCGGAGCCTCTAAGAGAAGCAAATTTCATCCGATCCGGCTGAAATTTGGTACATGGTATAAGTATATAGTCTCTAACAACCAAGCAAAAATTGGTCCACATCTGTCTATAATAATATATAGCCCCCATATAAACCGATCCCCCGATTTGGCTTTCGGAGCCTCTAAGAGAAACAAATTTCATCCGATCCGGCTGAAATGGTGTTTGTATATGGTATCTAACAACCATGCAAAAATTGGTCCACATCGGTCTATAATAACATATATAGCCCCCATATAAACCGATCCCCCGATTTGGCTTACGGAGCCTCTAAGAGAAACAAATTTCATCCGATCCAGCTGAAATTTGGTACATGGTGTTGGTATATGGTGCCTAACAACCATGCAAAAATTGGTCCACATCGGTCCATAATTATATATAGCCCCCATATAAATCGATCCCCCGATTTGGCTTTCGGAGCCTCTAAGAGAAGCAAATTTCATCCGATCCGGCTGAAATTTGGTACATGGTGTTAGTATATGGTCTCTAACTACCATGGAAAAATTGGTCCACATCGGTCCATAATTATATATAGCCCCCATATAAACCGATCCCCAGATTTGATCTCCGGAGCCTCGTGGAAGAGCAAAATTCAACCGATTCGGTTGAAATTTGGTACGTGAATTTAGTACATGATATTTAAGAACCATGCCAAAAGTGGTCTATAACAGTCCATAATCATATATAGCCCCCATATAAACCGATCCCGAGATTTGGTTTTGGAGCCACTTGGAGGAGCAAATTTCATCCGAGTCAGTTGAAATTTGGTACATTGTACTAGTATATGGCCGTTAACAACCATGCCTAACTAGGTCCATATCGGTCTATTGATATATATACCTCAGATAAATAGATCCCCAATTACACAAAAATTGGTCTATATAGTTCATAATTGTATATAGCCCACATATAAGCGACCCCATATTTCAATTCTGGCTCTCTATGTACAGTGCAAAAGTCCATATCGATTCGTAATTATTTGTAGACTTTCCTATACATACTTTTTTTGTCTAATATATACAACTTATGGACTAACTCACAATTTAGAAAACGATGTTAAGAAGTTTTAAGATACAACAACCCAAGTAATTCGATTGTGGATGACAGTCTTTCGTAGAAGTTTCTACGCAATCCATGGTGGAGGGTACGAAAGATTCGGCCTGGTGGAACTTACGGCCGTATATACTTGTTAAAAGATGATCCGTTGCTGATGCATTGTATATATTTTCTATAGAAAATGTCGTCAAAATTTTATTTCTATAGAAAATTTTCACAAAATCATATTTCTGTAGAAAATTTCGTCAAAGTTTTGTTTGTATTGAAAACTTTTTTAAAATGTTAGTTCATTCGAAAATTCTGAAAAATTACCGATTTGACGAAAATGGAGCAAAATCAATCAAATTCCATCTTGACCAAATTTAAGAATTAATAATTTTATGGACCAATTTTGGTCCGACCGGACCAAAATGGCAACCCTGATTGTAAGCTCCTTCTCCGGTATGAGCACTGAAAATGGTCTACCATGTTGTCAACAAAGTATAGTTTTATCCACTGTGTGAGTTTTCTTACTTCCCCTTTCCCTCGCTCTCACTCTCTCTATCTGAGAAGCACATTTAAAGATATGTCACACATATTACATTTGTGAAAACTATATATAAAACAATCATATATTTTTGCACTGGAAAAATTTGAAAAACATATATTCCTTTGTGCTCAGTGTACTTAGTGTTAATATTTTCGAAGTTATTTAAAATAAATACAAATACAAGTAATACAACTTAACTTCTGTTAATTTGATTCAGCTGCCAGTTTTCTTTTGCTCTTCTCAATAAGTATGAAAATCCGTTAACAATCTCTTATGCCTGGATTTCATATACAGAAATTATTCGTAAATATTTCCTCATTTTAATCACTGTAAACTGTTGTCATTTAAAAATATTACATCAATAAGTTCAAGCAATTGAAAACATATTAAACAATTTTATAACGATCTACATATGAATTCTGTTTACATCAAATTTGCAAAGCAAACAAAATGCATTGAACGAGAGTACTAGCTACAAATAGAACTGACAGACAGATTGCATGTCAACAACAATCTCTAATAGTCATCTAAATTGTCCGGATTGTAAAGAAAGCTCTTATCTGATTGTCTGTGGGTGTTTAGGGAAATCATTGTGTAAACAAAGTAATAACATTTTATTAAATTTAATAAAATAGTATTTAAATGAGATAAAATCCCTTTAACTTTAGCTATTAGTTACATATTATCTCGTTACGACTATAATATTAGTACAATATAATATTAGTACGTTATAATATTAGTACAAGTACAATTCTTGAAAACAGCATCAAACAAGTAAGGAAAGTCTAAAGTCGGGAGGGGCCGACTATATTATACCCTGCACCACTTTGTAGATCTAAATTTTCGATACCATATCACATCCGTCAAATATGTTGGGTGCTATATATAAATGTTTGTCCCAAATACATACATTTAAATATCACTCGATCTGGACAGAATTTGATAGACTTCTACAAAATCTATAGACTCAAAATTTAAGTCGGCTAATGCACTAGGGTGGAACACAATGTTAGTAAAAAAATTTGGAAAACATTTAAATCTGAAGCAATTTTAAGGAAACTTCCCAAAAGTTTAGTTATGATTTATCGCTCGATATATATGTATTAGAAGTTTAGGAAAATTAGAGTCATTTTTACAACTTTTCGACTATGCAGTGGCGATTTTACAAGGAAAATGTTGGTATTTTGACCATTTTTGTCGAAATCAGAAAAAACATATATATGGGAGCTATATCTAAATCTGAACCGATTTCAACCAAATTTGGCACGCAAATTTGTTTGAAATCCCTGTGCAAAATTTCAACTAAATCGGAGTTAAAAATTGGCCTCTGTGGTCATATGAGTGTAAATCGGGCGAAAGATATATATGGGGGATATATTTAAATCTGAATCGATTTCAACCAAATTTGGCACGCATAGCTACAATGCTAATTCTACTCCCTGTGCCAAATTTCAATTAAATCGGAGTAAAAGATTGGCCACTGTGGCCATATGAGTGTAAATCGGGCGAACGATATATATAGGAGCTATATCTAAATCTGATCCGATTTCAATAAATTTTGGCACACTTGACTACACTACTAATTGTACTCCTAGTGCAAAATTTCAACCAAATTGGGGTAAAACTCTGGCTTCTGGGACCGTATTAGTCCATATGGGGCGAAAGATATATAAGGGAGCTATATCTAAATCTGAACCGATTTCAATAAAGTTTGGCACACTTGACTATAGTACTAATTGTTCTTCTTGTGCAAAATTTTAAGCAAATTAGGGTAAATCTCTGGCTTCTGGGGCCATATAAGTCCATATGGGGCGAAAGTTTTATATGGGAGCTATATATAAATCTGAACCGATTTCTTCCAAAATCAATAGGGTTCTATTCTGAGGCAAAACACATACTTGTACCAAATTTGAAGTCGATTGGACTAAAACTGCGACCTAGACTTTGATTACAAAATGTGTTCACGGACAGACGGACATCGCTATATCGACTCAGGAGCCCACCCTGAGCATTTTTGCCAAAGACACCATGTGTTTATCTCGTCTCCTTCTGGGTGTTGCAAACATATGCACTAACTTATAATACCCTGTTCACAGTGTGGCGCAGGGTATAAAAATGTAAATTATTAGTAGAACGTTTTAGTGACACTCGGTTATTTTAGGCTCATTTAGACCATTCAGTCCATTATGATACCATAAGTGGTGAGTATTTCTATTATCAACGAGAGCAGCCCGATTGTATTTGTACATCATCTAAATTTCAAATTTTAGTAAGTTTTATGTTTTTTTGGCCAAATTTGCCATAATACTTTTTTATAGGGTCTAAAATTGATATTTCTGCTAGGCACATTTTTCCAGATCAAAATTATTATACCCTGACCACTATATGGTTTAGGGTATAAAAAGTATTGGTAAAGAAAATTTCTCAACAATTTTTTTTTCCACATAGAGGGGGCCAGATGGTCTTGGTCAATATATGAACTTGCATATCTATCAATATTTAAACTTGCATACAATTGGAAAACTCGTGAAACTTTTTTTGACCAAAGTTTCTTCGATATGATTGAAAGTTTAAACAAAAGCAAATGGTGAGGTGCAAATCGAAGGGGAATATCCGATGTCCTCTTTACCGCACATTTTTGAGTCCTTCGATTTGCATGAACTGTTAGGAAAAAGGACAAAAATTCGCAACTTTTATCGTTGATATTTTCGATGGGTTGGGCAAAACCTCCTTGTCCGAAAATTTGCAAAGTTCAATAGCACAGCGTCTCCAATTGTTGTTTGAAATTTCCAGCCTAACAGGTTGGCTGATAAGTCCCCGGTCTGACACATAGATGGCGTCGCTAGTATTAAATGCATATTATTTTTATATAGTACCAACCTTCAAATGATTCGTGTCAAAATTTGACGTCTGTAAGTCAATTAGTTTGTGAGATAGAGCGTCTTTTGTGAAGCAACTTTTGTTATTGTGAAAAAAAAATGGAAAAAAGGAATTTCGTGTTTTGATAAAAATACTGTTTTCTGAAGGGAAAAAATACGGTGGAAGCAAAAACTTGGCTTGATAATGAGTTTCCGGACTCTGCCCCAGGAAAATCAACAATAATTGATTGATATGCAAAATTCAAGCGTGGTGAAATGAGCACGGAGCACGGAGGACGGTGAACGCAGTGGACGCCCGAAAGAGGTGGTTACCGATGAAAACATCAAAAAAATCCACAAAATGATTCTGAATGACCGTAAAATGAAGTTGATCGAGATAGCAGAGGCCTTAAAGATATCAAAGGAACGTGTTGGTCATATCATTCATCAATATTTGGATATGCGGAAGCTCTGTGCAAAATGGGTGCCGCGCGAGCTCACATTTGACGAAAAACAACAACGTGTTGATGATTGTGAACGGTGTTTGCAGCTGTTAACTCGTAATACACCCAAGTTTTTCCGTCGATATGTGACAATGGATGAAACATGGCTCCATCACTACACTCCTGAGCAGGGCTGTGGAGTCGAGCCAATTATGCTCGACTCCGACTCCAGCATTTTTCATCAGCTCGACTCCGACTCCGGAGTCGACTCCGGATAATATAACTAAATCTCATTTTAATACCACTAATTTGTAGTTCTATTGTGGGGGTACCGTAAGTGGATCGATATAAAGTATCGTATTTATTTATGTGTGCAAACAAAAGGTCTTAATTTCACATTAGATGCCAATTAAACTCTATATTTAAAATTTGGGGCAATGTTTAATAAATAAAATAATGCTATAAATACCCATCATAATATGAGAAGATACCAACAGTATATGTATTTGTGGACCAAAATTATTGATACTACCTCAAATTCTTTAAATTTGTTGCGAGCTATATAAAGGTTTATATTCCCATATGCATGAATTTGAATCTGAATCGATTTAGACAAAATTGTATATACTTCTACAAAATCTATGTACTTTAAATTTAAATCTAACGTTATGGGACGTAACACAATTATAACAAAAAATAAAAATGCAAGGAAAGTCTAAAGTCGGGCGGGCCGATTATAATATACTCTGCACAACTTTGTATTTAGATCTTTATTTTGATAAAATCTCAAATCAGACTTCTACAAAATCTCGGGCAATATTTGGGAAATATTTATAATTGTTTAGACAATTTCGCAAAAATGCATTTATGATTCATTCATTGAAAATTTTGAAAATTTGAGTCATTTCTACAAGTTTTCGACTTAGCAGTGAGCATCAGTGAGCATACAATTTTGGAAAAATTTTTTCTAGTAAATAAAATTTTGCAAAATTTTCTACAGAAACAAAATTTTGACTAAATTTTCTATAGAAATAAAATTTCGGCAAAATTTTTTAAAGAAATCAAATTTTGACCAAATATAAGAAATAAAATTTTGAATAAAATTTTTATAGAAATAAAATTTGGCAAAAATTTTTATAGAAATAAAAGTTTGAAAAAGTTACCAATAGAAATACAATTTAAAAAAAATGGGTAGCAAGTAAAATTTTGCAAAATTTTCTATAGATAAAAAATTTTGCAAAATAACATAATCTATAGCAAAATTTTGACTAAATTTTCTATAGAAATAAAATTTTGAATAAATTTTATATAGAAAAATATATTTCTATAGTAATAAAATTTCGAATACATTTTTTATAGCAGTGAGCATCAGTAAGAAAAAAATTTGAGAAAATTTGCTATAGAAATAAAATTTGACAATTTTTTCTTATAGAAATAAAATTTTGAAAAAATTATCAATAAAAATACAATTTTAGAAAAATTTTTGTGTAGTAAATAAAATTCTGCAAAATATTCTACAGAAACAAAATTTTGACAAAATTTTCTATAGAAAAAAACAACATTTTTTATTACTATAAAATTTTGGCAAAATTTTCTATAGAAATAAAATTTTGACCAAATTTTCTAATAAAAAATTTTCTATAGAAATAAAATTTTGACTTACATTTTTATAGAAATAAAATATCAATAGAAATAAAATTTAAAAAAAAATTGTGTAACAAACAAACTTTTGCAAAATTTTCTATAGAAATAAAATTTTGCAAAATATTCAATAGAAATAAAATTTTGACTCAATTTTCTATAGAAATAAAATGTTGACTAAATTTTCTATAGAAAAAAATATTTATATAGTAAAAAAATTTTGAATAAATTTTTTATAGAAATAAAATTTTGACGAAATTTGCTATAGAAATAAAATTTTGACAAAACGTTTTATAGAAATAACATTTTGACAAAATTTTCTATAAAAAGCAACTTTGAAAACATTTTCTGTCAATATTCCACATATGCATATGGCCTTAAAATAAAATTAAAAAAAATAATAATTTCGGGTATTAAAATGGATCGATCCAGCCCATCTGCTAGTCTAACATTCTAGGAAACATCAAAAGATAGCCGTAATTGGAAGTTGATTTTCATTTACAATCATGCTGTACATTGATCGAATGAATAACGCAATGGAAACTAATTTGCGTAAAAACTTGCTTAGTTACAAAAATGTGAAGTGTTTTAAAAAATTTGGTTTAGCCGGAGTCGGAGTCGAGCAAAATTTTTACGACTCCGACTCCAGCAAAATCTTCAGACTCCGACTCCAAGACTCCGACTCCGACTCCGGCTCCACAGCCCTGCTCCTGAGTCCAATCGACAGTCGGCTGAGTGGACAGCGACCGGTGAACCGTCTCCGAAGCGTGGAAAGACTCAAAAGTCCGCTGGCAAAGTAATGAATAATGAAAACGAATTTTGACAAAAACAAATGTGTTTTTCTTTGCTAGACCGGGGACTTATCAGCCAACCTGTTAGGTACCGTCAGTAATTTTCACATTTGCCTCAAAGATGGATAGGGGAAGTATTGGCTATTTGAAATGTATAACCAATAGTTTTTGTTGGACATCCTCAGAAAGTTATTAAGTCTATTGTCCGATGCAAAACCTTATCCATAATTCATTAACTTTAGGATTTATAAAACTATCTAGAGCATTTCATTTACTTCTGAAATCCTTTTCTCCTAAAGCCATTTCCTTTTAACCTGCCAATCACTACGAAGCCAATGACTTATCCATTCCGAATGCCAATGAATAGAATGGAAACAGACAATCCTTTCAACCGTAAAATGCAATCTTACTTTGAATGCCATTTAACTTATTCCTTATTATTGTCATGACAACAAACAAACTGTTATTGATAAATGCTCACTGTGATTTTCATTCTTCCTTTACCCTTTTTTCAGAAAATATATCACGTTTTTGTTGTGGTGGAAAACGCAGCAACGCATCCTCGACAAATACATCCAGCAACGGAAGACGCCATCTTTATTGTATGCGCTTTGCTACATTGCGGTCCGTGCCAACGGACAATGATTCAATGAATACAGCTCAAAGTTATTGTACATCGGAATGTTGCAGCAACAATTGTATAGGTCCTTCAGGCGGAGGATTGGGGTGCTCAAGCAATGTTTCGATGGGAGGATGCTGCAACAATGGTAATTTTTCTATGGGCATTACAGGCAATTTACCTTCATCATCAACGACTTCATTGGCCTCATCTTCAACCTCATACTCCTACCGTTATCAAATGCAACAGCAGTACTATCATCATTCGTGCAATGTCCCACGCAATAATTTGATGCAACAAGTAAATCCAGAATTTTATGGCAAAAATGATACTGGCAGAAAATTATTCAGCAGTAGCAAACGTAATTTGAGATCATCCGATTCAGTTTTGCGAAGGTAAGAATAGAAAATGCGGTAGAATTATGAGTGCTCGAATGGAGAACATAAAATTCAAATGACTTCCAATGAATTTTGTTCATCTGTTTTGTATGTAACCAGCTTGAGAATTCATTCACATACACATAGAGAAAGATTATTGTCCACTATTTGTGATTTATAAGATAGCATTTCTATGGGAAATTAGTGTAAATTCCCACTGAGCCATCTATCACAGGAGTGGCTTCGTGGCTGCAGGCATGCCAAGTTCGAAGACAATCTATATCGGTCCATACATATGTTCGAAATTTGGAGAAGAAATTCCATGCGTTCCGTATATATTTGTTTTCCGTGTTTAAACCGAAAAAACATAAATTAGACTAAATTAAACTAAAATAAGACTAAATTAACTAAGACTCATTAAATATGTTCAAAAAGATCAAAATACTACACCAAATAATTCACGTAATTCACACACTCTCTTGTAAGAGATTTGATCATCTCAATTTATATTAGAGGTGTGCACGTGACACGAAATTGTCGTGAATCACGAAAATTTTCGTGATTCGTGCGTGAGTCACGGTCATGACAACAGCGTGATTGTGCGTGAACGTGGTTAACAAACCAAAATGTCGTGCGTGAGTCACGAAAATAATAACTTCGTGAGTGTGCGTGAGTAAAGAATTACACTCACGAAAATATTATTGCTCACCAACATAAAACGCTTAAGACTTAAATTCAATTACAATTTTAGTGACACCTGGGATGTTAAGAGTTTAATAACACTCTCGATTTTAATAATGCTCATGTTTTCAGACACTTCGGTAAGGTAAATTAATCATAAAATTATTATAGTCACGGTATTTTTCGTGAGTCACGACGTTTTCGTGCGTGAGTACAAATTTTCTTTTCGTGAGTGTGCGTGAGTCCTACCAAAAAATATCATGCGTGAGTGTGAGTGAGTATGATTTTTCAGTCGTGAGTGTGCGTGAGCGTGAGTAAACTATTCGTCACGTACACACCTCTAATTTATATGACAAGCATCTGTGTATAAAGAAATAAAACAAGTTGAAGTCAACATGCTTGAAACTCCATGCAATTCAAATATTATGATCACATTCTTAGAAATCTTAAAGCATACCTTTAGGCTTTTTTTTTATTGTGATTGGTTTGCGTATGAGGTAAAATTGTAATGTTGCTAGTATACCCCTGTAGGAAATTGAGGTGACTTTAAGTTAATAAATTGTTAGTCATAACTGAGTCACAGGTGACTCAAATCCTAACTCATTTCCCATGTAAAATCCTATTCAGTTTTAACACGTGTTGTCATTGGAACGAGTCAGTCCTCACTCAAACCTGCATAAGCTTCAGCTAACCAAAAGTTAGCTCAAAGTGAGTTAGCTTTAGGTTGATAATATATGAGCATACTGAGTTTGGGAAAAATTCAACTGACTCAAGACTGCATAAATAATGAGTTAGCTTAAAGTCGCCTCAAATTAGTTAGTAAAAAGTTAGTTTGATTTTGAGTGAGTTCGAGACATTCCTACAGGGTAGGCAAACTTTTCTATAGAAATAAAATTCTGAAAAATTTTCTATAGAAATAAAATTATGTCAAAAGGTTCTGTAGAAATAAAATTTTAACAAAATTTTCTATAGAAACAAAATTTTGAGAAAATTGTCTATAAAAATAAAATGTTAACAAAATTTCTATAGAAATATAGAAATAAAATTTAAAAAAAAAAATCTATAGAAATAAAATTTTGACATAATTTTCTATAGAACTATAAATTTGTTAAAATTTTCTATAGAAATAAAATTTTGACAAAATTGTCTATAAAAATAAAATGTTAACAAAATTTTCTATAGAAATAAAATTTCGGGGAAAAAAAAATTCTATAGAAATAAAACAAATTTTGACATAATTTTCTATAGCAATAAAACTTTGACAAAAATTTCTATAGAAATAATATTTTGACAAAACATTCTCTAGAAAAAAAAAAATTGACACAATTTTCTATAGAAAAAAAGTTTCACAAATGTTTATATAGAAAAAACATTTTAACAAAATTTTATATAAAAATTAAATTTTGACTAAGTTTTATATAAAAACAAGTAAGGAAAGTCTAAAGTCGGGCGGGGCCGACTATATTATACCCTGCACCACTTTGTACATCTAAATTTTCGATACCATATCACATCCGTCAAATGTGTTGGGGGCTATATATAAAGGTTTGTCCCAAATACATACATTTAAATATCACTCGATCTGGACAGAATTTTATAGACTTCTACAAAATCTTTAGACTCAAAATTTAAGTCCGCTAATGCACTGTGTTAAGGTGGAACATAATGTTAGTAAAAAACTACAAACTACAAAATTTCAAGTAAATCGGAGTAAAGATTGGCCACTGTGGTCGTAAGAGTGTAAATCGGTCGAACGATATATATGGGAGCTATATCTAAATCTGAACCGATTTCAATAAAATTTGGCAAACATGACTACAGTACTAATTGTTCTTCTTCTGCAAATTTAAACAAATTAGGGTAAAACTCTGGCTTCTGGGGCCATATAAGTCAATATCGGGCGAAAGATATATATGGGAGCTTTATCTAAATCTGAACTGATTTCCAAAACCAATAGGGTTCTATTCTGAGCCAAAACACATACTTGTGCTAAATTCGAAGTCGATTGTGCTAATACTGCGACCTAGACTTTGATCACAAAAATATTTTCACAGACAGACGGACGGACAGACGGACATGACTAGCACCCTGAGCATTATTGCCAAAGACACCATGTGTCTATCTCGTCTCCTTCTGGGTGTTGCAAACATATGCACTAACTTATAATACCATGTTCCACAGTGTGGCGCAGGGTATAAAAAAAATGGAAATAAAATGTTGGCAACATTTTCTATAGAAATAAAATGTTGACAAATATAATTTTGCCAAATAGAAATAAAATTTTGCAAAATAAGACTGTTAGTTTTTTTTGCTAAAATTTTCTCCAACCATTGGTTTATTGTTTTTGGCTCGAGTGCTTTCATGCAGTACCGTTCAAAATTATAGCACGAAGAAATACGAAATACAACGGCTTTTGACAAAATTTTCTATAGAAATAAAATTTTGCCAAAATTTTCTATAGAAATAAAATTTTGCCAAAATTTTCTATAGAAATAAAATTTTTACAAAATTTTCTATAAAAATAAAATTTTGAAAAAAGTTTCTATAGAAATAAAATTTTGACAAAATTTTCTATAGAAATAAAATTTTGCAAAATTTTCTATAGAAATAAAATTTGGCAAAATTTTCTATAGAAATAAAATTTTAACAAAATTTTCTATAGAAACAAAATTTCGTCGAAATTTTTCTACAGAAATAAAATTTTGACAAAAAATTTCTGTAGAAATAAAACAAATTTTGACATAATTTTCTATAGCAGTAAAACATTGACAAAAATATCTAGAGAAATAACAGATTAACAAAACTTTCTCGAGAAATAAAATTTTGACAAAATTTTATATAAAAATAATTTTTTACAAAATTTTCTATGGAAATAAAATTTTGACAAAATAAGAATTTTTTATAAAGAGAGATACGATCAAAATTTGGTCAATATAAACTTGAAGTATTTCTTTCAATTTTGCATTTAAAAAACCTGAACACCCCCATTTTGAAGGTGTATGCGTGTAGAATGTTGCTCCTATTTTGATTTTGGAATTCACTCTTCAGTTGTCAAAATGCCGTCCAAGCAAGAAGAGCAGCGTATCAAAATTTTGCTCGCGCATCCCGAAAATCCGAGCTACTCGCACGCAAAGCTGGCAAAATCGCTAAAAGTTGCCAAATCAACCGTTACAAATGTAATTTAAGTGTTTGGGGAACGTTTGTCGACAGCCAGGAAGTCTGGATCGGGGGCAAATCGAAAACCGGAAGCCGCTGAGACGACAAAGAGAGTTGCCGGTAGTTTCAAGCGAAACCCTAACCTCTCTCTCCGAGATGCCGCAAATAAGCTGGGTGTATCGTCTACAACCGTGCATCGAGCCAAAAAACGAGTCGGACTATCGACTTACAAGAAGGTAGTGACTCCAAATCGCGATGATAAACAAAATACGACGGCCAAAGCGCGATCCCGGAGGCTATACACTACGATGCTGACGAAGTTTGACTGCGTGGTAATGGACGACGAAACCTACGTCAAAGCCGACTACAAGCAGCTTCCGGGACAGGAGTTTTATACGCAAAAGGAAGGGAAAGGTAGCAGATATTTTCAAGCACATAAAACTGTCAAAGTTCGCAAAGAAATATCTAGTTTGGCAAGCCATCTGTACCTGTCGCTTGAAAAGCAGCATTTTCATAGCTTCCGGGACTGTCAACCAAGAAATTTACGTGAAAGAGTGTTTGAATAAACGTCTGCTGCCTTTCCTGAAGAAACACGGTTGTTCCGTACTGTTTTGGCCGGATTTGGCATCTTGCCATTACGGTAAAAAGGCCATGGAGTGGTACGCCGCCAACAACGTGCAGGTGGTTCCCAAGGACAAGAACCCTCCCAACACGCCAGAGCTCCGCCCAATTGATAAATACTGGGCTATTGTCAAGCGGAACCTAAAGAAGGACGAGCAGCAGTCCAAGGCAAACTGGCTTTCTGCGGCGAAGAAGGTGGGCAAGGTAGCCAAGATGTAAAGCGTGAGGCCCGACAATTCGGATTTGGAAAAGCGAAAGCCAAACTGAATATTTTTCCTGAATTTTATTCTAATTGAACTTGAAAAATAAATTTAATTTGATTTTTTAAATAAACGATTTCACCGATTTACAGGCGTTTTCCCTTGACCAAATTTTGACCTATCACCCTTTAGAAATAAAATTTTGACAAAATTTTCTATAGAAATAAAATTTTCACAAAATTTTTTATAGAGATAACATTTTGACAAATTTTTCTATTGAAATAAAATTGTGAAAAAAATCTTTAAAAATAAAATTTTGGCAAAATTTTTTTTAGAAATACAATTTTGACAATTTTTTCTATAGAAATAAAATTTTGGCAAACATTTCTATAGAAATAAAATTTTGACAAAATTTTTCTTTGGTAGTTTTGTTTTGGAAATTTTGTCTCCAAACATTGATAGATTATTTTTGACTCGAGTGCCGTTCATACAATGCCGTTCAAAATTATATCACGAAGAAATACTTGAAAAAAAATCGTATCATAGAGTTGGACAACAATTTAGTTAGAAAATTTAATATTAGTTTTTTTACCGTGCATGTGCCACAAGCTGGCTACGATAGTCATTTCTTTCTCTGGCTCTCCATTATTGCACACTTAATTCCTTTAATTTTGACTTACACATTAATTACTCCCTTATTTTTTGTGATTTTTAGGAACAACATTGCCAAAAATCTCGAGAGCAAAAAGCGCGTTGTTAAAATGCTATCGGTTTTGGTTTTGGAGTTCTTCATCTGTTGGACACCATTGTATGTGATTAACACAGTGGCCATGTACATTGGATCGGCCATATACGAGTACATTGATTACAAGTCGATAAGTGCGTTGCAACTGTTGGCATACTCATCGAGTTGTTGTAATCCCATCACCTACTGCTTCATGAATGCCAATTTCCGAAGAGCTTTTCTGGACACATTCAAGGGAATGCATTGGTGTGGCAAACGATTTCGACGTAAACGCTCAACGGCACAAAATGGAAATTTATGCTTGGCTGGAAATTCAAGTATACGCGTCAATAGCTGCACCGTACAGACCGTCATAGATAGTCCACGGCTCTAGGGAAGGCTAAATAGGGGACGGCGAGAGCGCAAAGAAATGAGAGCAACAGAGGATAGCCCATATCATCAATTTGAAATGCAATAACGAATCTAATCTTGGTCATAAGCATATGTCCTTGCTAAGAGGACATGTAGTGAGTGATTTTTGTTTCAACTTTAATTGGACACTTGATGTGGTCCTGAGCTTATTCGACAAATGGTTACTTATGCTTAGCTGGAGTCTGGTACTCAAAAAAGGACAAACAAAAAACGAAATCCCCTACGAAAAAAAAAACTATAAAGAAGAGGTAACTCAAAGTCCCCAAAGTGAATGGGAATACAATGACCCCATATTTACTTTGAGGCACAAATCGATCGATTTCATATAATAAGGATTTGTTTTTTGTACCAATACAAAGGAATGCAATTTCCTTTTATATTATATATATTTTTTATTAGACCATGTTAATGATATTAGAAATACATGTGCAGGTATTACGACGACCTAGTATAGAAATGTAGCTTTTATTGAAATGCAGGACGAATAAATTGTGAAATAACTTATCATCAATTTTCTATGTAAAATTATTTTCTTTTTTAACAAGACAAAAAAAACAAAAAATCTCATACATATATATCAGATATATAAAATGTAATTTGTAATTCAAATAGCAATACCAATTCTTGGTATTTATTTATTGAAAACACTTAAATCCTAAATGTGTAAATCCCATATTTTCTTCCCATTTTAAAACGTGTTAGTGTTGAAAAATAGACAACAAAATGAAAATTGAATAAACGAATTTAAAATAATTTAAAATGGAAGGCTTTAAGTGTTACATTTCAGATACGAGTAAGGTAAGTATGTGCAAAAGCATATTTGTTTATTGTAAAACATTAAATTTCTTGTTGCACTATATATACCGATATATCGGGCTCACTTAGACTATTCAGTCCATTGTGAGCTGTCAGATTCCACCTTTCTATAGTCAAGTGCAAACAGCGTTCCGCATTTACGGTTGCCACTCGAGCCATAAACCAAACAAATAAAATGTTGCGCAAATTTTATTTCTTAGACAATTTTGTAAAAATTTGATTTCTATAGAAAATTTTGCCAACATTTTATTCCTATAAAAATTTTGTCAAAATGTTATTTCTATAGAAATTTTTGTCAAAATTGTATTTCTATAGAATTTTTTTATTTTTTTTTAAATTTTATATCTATAAAAACTGTTATCAAAATTTTATTTCTAAAGAAATGTTGTCCAAGCTTCATGTCTGTTGAAAATGTTGTCAAATTTTTATTCCTATAGAAAATTTTGTCAAAATGTTATTTCTATAGAAAATTTTGTCCAATTTTGTTATTATTTGATTTCTATAGAATATGTTGTCAAAGTTTTACTTCTATAGAATTTTTTTTCAAAATTTTATATCTATAAAAAATTTTGTGACAATTCTATTCTTTTAGAGAATTTTGTCAAAACTACAGAATAAAATTTTGTAAAAATTTATTTCTCTAGAAAATTTTGTTAAAACTATATATCTATAAACAATTTTATCAACATTTGACTTCTAAAAACTTTGTCCTAACTTCATTTCTGTTGAAAATTTTTTAAAACTTTTATTTCTGTAGAAAATTTTGTCAAACATTATTTCTATTGAAAATTTTGTCAAAATTTAATTTCAATTGAAATTTTTGTCAAAATTTAATTTCTATAAACTTTTTTTTTAAATTTTATTTCCATAGAAAATTTTGTCAACATTTGATTTCTATAGAAATTTTGTCAAAATTTTATTTCAATAGAAAAATTATACAACATTTTATTTGCATAGAAAATTTTGTCCCAATTTTATTTCTATAGAAAATGTTGTCCAATTTTGTAAATATTTTATTTCTATAGAATATTTTGTCAAAGTTTTACTTCTATAGAATATTTTGTCAAAATTTTATTTCTATAAAAAAATTTGACATAATTCTATTTCTTTAGAAAATTTTGTCAACAATTTAATTTTATAGAAAATTTTTTAAAATTTTATTTATATATTTTATATTTTTAAAGAAAAATTTGTGAAAATTTTATTTTTAAAGAAAAATTTGTTAAAATTTTATTTCTATGCAAATTTTGTCAAATTTTTATTTCTATAGAAAATTTTGTAAATTTTGTTTTACAGAAAATTTTGTCAAAATTTTATTTCTATACAAAGTTTTGTCAAAATTTTATTTCTACAGAAAGTTTTGTCAAAAAAAAATTTTTTTCTATAGAAAATTTTGTCAAATTTTTATTCCTATAGAAAATTTTATCAAATTTTTATTTCTATCCAAAATTTTGTCCAAATTTTATTTCTATAGAAAATGTTGTCCAATTTGGAAATATTTTATTTGTATAGAATATTTTGTCAAAATTTTATTTCTATAAAAAAATTTTACATAATTCTATTTCTTTAGAAAATTTTGTCAACAATTTAATTTTATAGAAAATTTTTTTAAAATTTTATTTCTATAGAATATTTTGTCAAAATTTTATTTCTATAAAAAATTTTGTCACAATTCTATTTCTTTAGAAAATTTTGTCAACAATTTATTTTTATAGAAAATTTTGTCAAAATTTTATTTTTAAAGAAAAATTTGTTAAAATTTTATTTCTATGAAAATTTTGTCAAAATTTTATTCCTTTAGGAAATTTTGTCAATTTTTTATTTCTATAGAAAATTTTGTCAAATTGTTTTTTTTATAGAAAATTTACTCAAAATTTTATTTATATAGAAAGTTTTGTCAAAATTTTATTTCTATAGAAAGTTTTGTCAAAACAAATTTTTTTTTGTATAGAAAATTTTGTCAAAATTTTATTTCTATAGAAAATTTTGTTAAAATTTTATTTCTGTAGAAAATTTTGTCAAAATTTTATTTTTATAGAAAATTTTGTCAAATTTTTATTTCTATAGAAAATTTTGTCAAATTTTTTTCTATAGAAAATTTTGTCAAATTTTTTTTATAAAAAATTTTGTCAAAATTTTGTTTTTAAAGAAAAATTTGTTAAAATTTTATTTCTATGAAAATTTTGTCAAAATTTTATTCCTTTAGGAAATTTTGTCAATTTTTTATTTCTATAGAAAATTTTGTCAAATTGTTTTTTTATAGAAAATTTACTCAAAATTTTATTTATATAGAAAGTTTTGTCAAAATTTTATTTTTATAGAAAATTTTGTCAAATTTTTATTTCTATAGAAAATTTTGTCAAATTTTTTTCTATAGAAAATTTTGTCAAATTTTTTTTTTTTATAGAAAATAGAAAGTTTTGTCAAAACAAATTTTTTTTTCTATAGAAAATTTTGTCAAAATTTTATTTCTATAGAAAATTTTGTCAAAAATTTTATTTCTATAGAAAATTTTGTCAAAATTTTATTTTTATAGAAAATTTTGTCAAATTTTTATTTCTATAGAAAATTTTGTCAAATTTTTTTCTATAGAAAATTTGTCAATTTTTTTTTTTTATAGAAAATTTTGTCAAAATTTTATTTCTGTAGAAAATGTTGTCAAATTTTTATTTTATTTCTAAAGAAAATTTTGTCAAAATTTTATTTCTATAGAAAGTTTTGTCAAAACAAATTTTTTTTTCTATAGAAAATCTTGTCATAATTTTATTTCTATTGAAAATTTTGACAAATTTTTATTTCTATAGACAATTTTGTCCAAATTTTATTTCTATAGGATATTTTATCAAAGTTCTACTTCTATAGAATATTTTGTCAAATTTTTATTTCTATTGACAATCTTGCCAAAATTTATATTCAATTGAAACTTTTGTCAAAATTAAATTTCTATAGAAAATTTTTACAAAATTTTATTTCCATAGAGAATTTTGTCAACCTTTTATTTCTATAGAAATTTTGTCAAAAATTAATTTCTGCAGACAATTTTGTCAAAAATTTATTTCTGCAGAAAATTTTGTCAAATTTTTATACCCTGCGCCACACTGTGGAACAGGGTATTATAAGTTAGTGCATATGTTTGCAACACCAAGAAGGAGACGAGATAGACACATGGTGTCTTTGGCAAGCCTGCTCAGGGTGGGCTCCTGAGTCGATATAGCCATGCCGTCTGTCTGTGAACACATTTTTGTAATCAAAGTCTAGGTCGCAGTTTTAGTCCAATCGACTTCAAGTTTGGCACAAGTATGTGTTTTGGCTCAGAATAGAACCCTATTGATTTTGGAAGAAATCGGTTCAGATTTAGATATAGCTCCCATACATATATTTTTCGCCCGATATGGACTTAAATGGTCCCAGAAGCCAGAGTTGTACCCTAATTTGCATAAAATTTTGCACAAGAAGAACAACTAGTACTATAGTCAAGTTTGCCAAATTTTATTGAAATCGGTTCAAATTTAGACATAGCTGCCATATATATCTTTCGCCCGATATGGACTAATACGGTCCCAGAAGCCAGAGTTTGACACCAATTTGGTTGAAATTTTGCACTAGCAGTACAATTAGTAGTGTAGTCAAGTGTGCCAATTTTTATTGAAATCAGTTCAGATTTGGATATAGCTCCCATATATATCGTTCGCCCGATTTACACCCGTATGACCACTGTGGCCAATTTTTTACTCCGATTTAATTGAAATTTAGCACAGGGAGTAGAATTAGTATTCTAGCTATGCGTGCCAAATTTGGTTGAAATCTGTTCAGATTTAGATATAGCTCCCATACATAGTTTTCGCCCGATTTACACTCATAATACCACATAGGTCAAGTTTTTGCTGCGATTTAGTTGAAATTTTGCATAGGGAGTAGAATTAGCATTGTAGCTATGCGTGCCAAATTTGGTAGAAATCGGTTCAGATTTAGATATATCTCCCATATATAGCTTTCGCCCGATTTACACTCACATGACCACAGAGGCCAATTTTTAACTCCGATTTTAGCTCCCATATATATGTTTTTCTGATTTTGACAAAAATGGTCAAAATACCAAAATTTTCCTTGTAAAATCGCCTCTGCTTAGTCCAAAAGTTGTAAAAATGACTCTAATTTTCCTAAGCTTCTAATACATATATATCGAGCGATAAATCATAAATAAACTTTTGCGAAGTTTCCTTAAAATTGCTTCAGATTTAAATGTTTCACATATTTTTTTACTAATATTGTGTTCCACCCTAGTGCATTAGCCGACTTAAATTTTGAGTCTATAGATTTTGTAGAAGTCTATCAAATTCTGTCCAAATCGTGTGATATTTAAATGTATGTATTTGGGACAAACCTTTATATATAGCCCCCAAGACATTTGACGGATGTGATATGGTATCGAAAATGTAGATCTACAAAGTGGATAATATAGTCGGCTCTGCCCGACTTTGGACTTTCCTTACTTGTTATTTCTATAGAAAATTTATTCAAAATTTTATTTCTGTAGAAAATTTTGTCAAATTTTTATTTCTATTGAAAATTTTGTCAAAATTTAATTTCAATTGAAAAAATTTAATTTCTAACGAAAATTTTTACAATTTTTTTTTCATAGAAAATTTTGTCACATTTTATTTCTATCGAAATTTTTGTCATAAATCTATTTCTGCAGAAAATTTTGTCAAAATTTTATTCCTATAGAAAATGTTGTCAAATTTTTATTTCTATTGAAAATTTTGTCAAAATTTAATTTCCACTTAAAATGTTTGTCAAAGTTTTACTTCTATAGAAAATTTTGTCAAAATTTTATTTCTATAAACAATTTTGTCACAATTCTATTTTTCAATTTTGTCAAAATTTTATTTCTTTAGAAAAATTTGTTAAAATTTTATTCCTATAGAAAGTTTTTTGTCAAATTTTTATTTCTATAGAAAGTTTTTTGTCAAATTTTTATTTCTATAGAAAATTTTGTCCAAATTTTATTTGTATAGAAAATTTTGTCCAAATATTATTCGTATAGAAAATGTTGTCCAAATTTTATTTCTATAGAAAATTTTGTAAACAGTTTCGTTTAAAATTATATTCAAATTAAGTTATTGGAGAAATACCACCAATACTAGTATTACATTTAATTTCTCGTTATTTGAAGCACATACATAGTATTTTCTCATCTATCGCCACATCAACTAAAGACTCAAGGTCTCCACCCCCTCCTTCCATTCGTCTATTATATTTCAAAGAAATAACTGTTCATTGACTTGTTATCCTATACCAGCCATAGAAGAGAAAAACTCCTGAAAACCACTAAGGACCAAACTTCAAGTGGCAACGAACTGATTTCTTTCATTCAATTTGTTTGAAGTCGCGAACATTTGTTTTCTTTGGGTTCGTCCTGCTGCCAATAGTCATTGCCATGATTGTGTTACAATTTGCTGGGGAAACACCTTTAAAGTTTTCCCTTAGCTAAACGGACGGACGGACAAACGTGCACCATAACACAACATCCTGGATAAAAGTCAGCGGATGTAATTTAACTCTTCTACTTGTGGTGTACGCTTTTAAGATTTTATATTACCCCCCTCTCCCCAACATAAACAAAGGAAAGCAGCATAACGCTTATTTTCCTTGTAGCTATTGGAGTTGTTCAACATCCTGGCATGTGTTTCAAACACCAAAACAAAGCCATTGAATTTGCAATTCCATGAAAATCCGAACACCAATTTGGAAAGGTGGATTGAATAAACGCTTTTGGCTAAGTTGGCTGACTTATTCGGTATTATTTTAAAGGACTACTGTTGCGGCTGCCAAATGAATTTCCGATGAAAGCATTTGATAAATGATTTTGCCACGTGAAGGCAATTATAGAGACTTTTGTTTTCGTCCTGCGAACGCGAGTTTAACGACTTTTGCATCCATAAACAATAAATTGTTGATATAAAGGAAAACCATTGAAGGGTTTTATTGATGACAGGTCTTAAATGAAAAATTCTCATATACATAGATTAGCATCCATATGCAATATGCTGAAGCCATGGGTATGTAAATATGTTTTTGTAAAATGGAATTATTTTCCTGAATATACAAAGAATACATCATTGATTGGTTGGGATTTTTCTAATAATGAGTATATCGAACAAAAAGCCGATTTTTTTTAACGTAGTTGACATAAACATTAAGAATTGGCTTTCTCTGTTATGTTATATATGTTACACGGTTGTTATTCGCGCCAAAAATAATGTACCAAAATTTAAAAATATCTACCACATAAAAAGGAATTTATATTCTTCGAATGAAATATTTTATTTTAATTATCCTCAATTATAAATGTTGAATGCTTTAACGATTTTACCTTGCACCAACATTGGAAGGTTATCGTTTCTGCCAAAAGGGAGAAGTTACCAACAATGGACTTTGATAGTATGACATAACACGAAAGTTAAATTTTTGAAAGATACTGCATTTATAGAAAATTATGTAAAAAAATTTTAAATTTAAGAAATTTTATTTCTATGAAAAATTTTACCGATATTTTATTTCTATAGAAAATTATATCAACATTTTATTTTTATTGAAAATTTTCTCAAAATTTTATTTCCAATTTTTCCAATTTAGTTTATTTATTGCCTCACATACAACAAGATTTATAATCTTATAATTACAGTATGTAACATAAAATATTTCAGATGTTACATAGTTTGTTTAAGACATTTTTGTAATTTTTTTTTCTACAGATAATTTTTTCAATATTTTCTTTCTATAGAAAATGTTGTCAACATTTTATTTCTAAGGAATGTTTTGTCAAAATTTTAATTCTATAGAAAATGTCAAAATTTTATTTTTTTAAAAAATTTTGTCATTTTTCATTTTTCAAATTCTTCTTTATTAATTTTATTTTTTAATACAATTCATTTAATGAGATTTTATCACAGTAGATATTACAACAATTGAGACTGGCTTCTTGCAATAGGTATTTTTCGAAATGGAAGATTAAAATAAATCCCAGTAAAACGCAGGCGATTATTTTTCCTTATAATAAATCCCCTAAAAGGAAGCCGAATCGAAGGCTTAAGTTTGGAGATGAAACGATTGCGGTTGCTGATAGTGTCAAGTATCTGGGGGTCACGTTAGATAAAAAATTAACTTATGGGAAACACTTAGAAGAGATCCGTAACAAATCGTTAAAATCGTTAAGGGCGTTGTGGCCGCTTTTGTGTAGAAAATCTCTGCTGTTCAAAGGTATCATAAGACCTATTTTAACATATGCATGTCCAGTTTGGTACAAAGCTGCAAAGACCCATTTGGAGAAGTTACAGATTGTACAAAATAAATGTTTAAAAATTATCAATGGAAAGAATTGGAGATACTCTACTTCATTACTTCATAATGAAACTGGATATGAGAACATTTGTGATTTCCTCAAAAGGCTAAATTTAAATTATTTTTCCAAAATTGAAACTTCCCCTTATTGTTTGATAAGGTCTTGTGTAGAGCAAGTATATTAAAATATTTCTTTTTTCACTATTAAATTATCAAATGGAAAATATATGTTTGTTTTAGGTTATTGAATTAGAAAATTTTGTCAAAACTTAATTTCTATAGAGAATTTTGTACAAATTTTATTTCTACAGAAAATCTTGTCCAAACTTTATTTCTATAGAAAATTTTGTCAAAATTTTATTTGTATAGAAAATTTTGTCAAAATTTTATTTGCATAGAAAATTTTGTCCAAATGTTATTTCTATACAAAATTTTGTCAATTTTTTTTATATAGAAAATTTGGTCAAAACTTTATTTATGTAGAAAATTATGTACAAATTTAATTTATATGGAAAATGTTGTCAAATCTTTTTTATAGAAAATTTTGTCGAATTTTTTTTTTATATAAAAATTATGTCTACACTGAAAAAACAGTGAACCCGCCAGGAAGAAAAGTTTCAGTTAATTTTAGAAAATTTTGAATATTTGTAGAAAATTTTAACTAAACAGTATTACAAACGTTGGCATCACGCCGATGTCATAAAAATAAGTAAATATTTTTCGACAAATTCAAGAAATTTTATGTCTAACTAATATTTTTCACTTGTTAAAGAAAATTTTGTAGTTTGAAGGAAAAACTTGGAGTTCAAAATTGCAAGAATGTCTTTAGTGATATACGAAGTTCATGATGAACACATTTTTGGTAAAATTTACAAATTTAAAGAAATTCTGAACTGTTTTGTGGAAGGTACGAATTTAGTTAATCATTATGCTTCATTCGAGTTTATTTTTTTCCTCGGTTTTAGTTAATTTAACTAACGTAAAAAAAAATTATTAAAGTAAAGGAAACTTTCTCCAAACATAATAATTCCATGAACTAAAATAAAGTTAAATTGGCTTTAGTGAAATAGAGAGTTCACTTTTTTTTGAGTGTATATTTCATTTCTATAGAAAATTTTGTCAAAATTTTATTTCTATAGAAAATTTTGTCAACATTATATTTTTTATAGAAAATTTTGTATAAATTTTATTTCTATAGAAAATTTTGTCCAAACTTTATTTCTATAGAAAATTTTGTAAAAATTTTATTTCTGTAAGAAATTTTCTACAAATGTTACTCTAAAGGGTGATACGGTCAAAATTTGGTCAAGGGAAAACGCGTGTAAATCGGTGAAGTCGTTTATTTAAAAAATATAATTAAATTTCTTTTTCAAGTTCAATTAGTATAAAATTCAGGAAAAATATTCAGTTAGCCTTTCGCTTTTCCAAATCCGAATTGCCGGGCCTCACGCTTGACACCTGCCATCAGATTTTGTACAGCCACCTTGTCCACCTTCTTCGCCGCAGAAAGCCAGTTTGACTTGAACTGCTGCTCGTCCTTAGCAGTTTTTTATACCCACCACCATAGAATGGTGACGGGGGTATAATAAGTTTGTCATTCCGTTTGTAACGCATCGAAATATCGATTTCCGACTATATAAAGTATATATATTCTTGATCAGGGAGAAATTCTAAGACGATATAACGATGTCCGTCTGTCCGTCTGTCTGTCTGTCTGTCTGTCTGTCTGTCTGTTGTAATCACGCTACAACCTTCAATAATGAAGCAATCGTGCTGAAATTTTGCACAAGCTCGTCTTTTGTCTGCAGGCAGGTCAAGTTCGAAGATGGGCTATATCGGTCCAGGTTTTGATATAGTCCCCATATAAACCGACCTCCCGATTTGGGGTCTTGGGCTTATAGAAATCGTAGTTTTTATCCAATTTGCCTGAAATTTGAAATCTGGAGGTATTTTATGACCATAAAGAGATGTGCCAAAAATGGTGAGTATCGGTCCACGTTTTAGTATAGCCCCCATATAGACCGATCTCCCGATTTTACCTCTTGGGCTTATAGAAACCGCAGTTTTTATTCAATTTACCTGAGATTTGAAATCTAGAGGTATTGTAGGACCACAAATACGTGTGCCAAAAATTGTAAGTATCGGTCCATATTTTGGTATAGCCCCCATATAGACCGATCTCCCGATTTTACTTCTTGGGCTTATAGAAAACACAGTTTTTATTCAATTTACCTGAAATTGGAAATATTTTGGTATAGCCCCCATATAGACCGATTCCCCAATTTTACTTCTTGGGCTTCTAGAATACGAAGTTTTTATCCTATTTGCCTGAAATTGGAAATCTAGAGGTATTTTCGGGTCACAAAGAGGTGTGCCGAAAATGGTGAGTATCGGTCCATATTTTAGTATAGCCCCCATAAGAACGATCTCCCGATTTAACTCGTTGGGTTTCTAGAAACCGTAGTTTTTATCTGATATGCCTGAAATTGTAAATATTCTGGTATTTTAGGCTCACAAAAACGTGTATCGGATTAAGTTTTTATCGGTCCATTTGGTAATGCTTCCATATAGACCGACTTCACTTCTTGAGGGTGTAGAAGGCGCACTGATCATGAAAATTGCTTGAAACTCAATGTAAAATTTCCAGATTTTACTTCTACAGATTTAAGATTTCAAATCAAGACGTTATTTTGTAATTTTCTTGCACACTTACAAGAGATGTTAATGATTCCTCTAAACCTCAAACAAAAATGGTTCTTATAAATCCAGAATCTGATATTGTCCTCATAGGTGAAATCTTTAAATTTATCTTCGGGTTGTGTCCTCAAGTCCTCAAGCCCTCCTGAAATTTAAAAGGAAACCCTAATATTTGGTTAATGGTGGTGGGTATTTAAGATTCGGCCCGGCCGAACTTATTGCTGTATATACTTGTTTGGTCTTCTTTAGGTTCCGCTTGACAATAGCCCAGTATTTCTCAATTGGGCGGAGCTCTGGCGTGTTGGGAGGGTTCTTGTCCTTGGGAACCACCTGCACGTTGTTGGCGGCGTACCACTCCATGGCTTTTTTACCGTAATGGCAAGATGCCAAATCCGGCCAAAACAGTACGGAACAACCGTGTTTCTTCAGGAAAGGCAGCAGACGTTTATTGAATCACTCTTTCATGTAAATTTCTTGGTTGACAGTCCCGGAAGCTATGAAAATGCTGCTTTTCAAGCCACAGGTACAGGTGGCTTGCCGAACCAGATATTTCTTTGCGAACTTTGACAGTTTTATGTGCTTGAAAATATCTGCTACCTTTCCCCTTCCTTTTGCCGTATAAAACTCCTGTCCCGGAAGCTGCTTGTAGTCGGCTTTGGCGTAGGTTTCGTCGTCCATTACCACCTTTATATAAAATGTTTTCCAAATTTTTTTATATAGAAAAATTTGTCAACATTTCATTTCTATAGAAAATTATGTCCAAATTTAATTTATATGGAAAATTTTGTAAAATTTTTTTTAAGAAAATTTTGTCCAAATTTTATTTATATAAAAAATTTTGTCTAAATTTCATTTCTATGGAAAATTTTGTCAAAATTTTATTTCTATAGAAAATTTTGTCAAAATTTTATTTCTATAGAGAATTTTGTCAAAATTATATTTCTATAGAAAATTTTGTCAAAATTTCATTTCTATAGAAAATTTTGTCAAAATTTTATTTCTATAGAAAATGTTGTCAACATTTTATTTCTTTAGAAAATGTTGTCAAGATTTTATTTCTATAGAAAATTTTTTACAAATTTTATTTCTTTAGAAAATCTTGTCCAAACTATATTTCTATAGAAAATTTTGTTAATATTTTATTTCTATAGAAAATTATGTCAAAATTTTATTTGTATAGAAAATGTTGTCCAAATATTATTTCTATAAGAAATTTTGTACAAATGTTACTTCTATATAAAATTTTGTCCAATTTTTTTTATATAAAAAAATTTGTCAAAATTTCATTTTTATTGAAAATTATGTCCAAATTTAATTTATATGGAAAAGTTTGTCAATTTTTTTTTTTAAATTTTGTCCAAATTTTATTTATATAACAAATTTTGTCTAAATTTCATTTCTAAAGAAAATTTTGTCAAAACTTTTTTCTATAGAAAATTTGTCAAAATTTTATTTCTATAGAAATTTTTGTCAAAATTTTATTTCTATAGAAAATTTTGTCAAGATTTTATTTTTATAGACATTTTTGTCAAAATGTTATTGCTATAGAGAATTTTGTCAAAATTTTCTTTTTATAGAAAATTTTGTCAAGATTTTATTTCTATAGAAAATGTTGTAAAAATTTTATTTCTATAGAAAATGTTGTCAAAATTTTATTTCTATAGAAAATTTTGTCAAAATTTTATTTCTATAGACATTTATCTCAAAATGTTATTTCTATAGAAAATTTTGTCTAAATTTTATTTCTATAAAAATTTGTTTCCATTTTTATTTCTGTAGAAAATGTTTTCAAAATTTTATTTCAATAGAAAATTTTGCCAACATTTTAATTCTATAGAAAAATTTTTCAAAATTTTATTTATATAGAAAATTTTTTCAGTATTTTATTTCTATAGAAAATTTTGTCCAAATTTTGTTTTTCAATAGAAATACAAAAATTTTTACAATTCTTTAAGGAGTCGTAAGGAGCAATAGGAATCTCGTCAATACTGAAGAAGGAAGTCAATATAGAGTCTGATAAAAAACAATACAGGGTGGTAGGGGAAAAAGTGTTCAGTAGGTAATTGAATTAATATTAATTTCGAACATTGTCGATTATACAATTTTTTATATATTATTCATTATAATTAAATACCACTTACAATATGGTGTCAATGGGAATATCGTTAAGAGTTTTTATTATGGAAATTATAATTTAATAATAAATAAATAAAATAATACAATTTCTTACCCAATGTGATAGGCGCACAGAATTATTTCTTTTATAGATAATCTCTTAATTAAAGTACAATAGATTTTTTTATTATATGAAACCTTACTTCGTAAGTCTCCTCTTCTTATTGAAGGTTTTTGGACAATTTTCTGTATTCAATTTAGCCCAAAAATCGAATTAGATTTCATATCACAAATTTGTTAAAAGTGTATATTAATTTTCATATTGATGCAAACACCATTTATCAAGTATATAGGATGCAATCAATTTCAATTCATATAAGATGCAATCAATTTCCATATGGTAGGTAGGGTCAGTAGGAATCTCGTCAAATGCTGGTTGCTGTACATATTGAAGGATTTTCAAGCAAGGGAAAAGTTTATTGTTCGTAGAAGCGGTTAATATTGTGGTTTGATGTAGTTTCTCTGCATGTTATTCCAAGAAATTTAATTTGATTCTGTCTCATAGTATAATAGGTAGGAACAGTAGGAATCTCCTCTAAATATGTGATCGTATGATAGATGGGAAAATTAGTGTTTTCCCTCACATCACTCAAATATTTAATAGAATAAAATTCTTAAAACGAAAAAATTAATATATTACCTCGAATGTAATGGAAATCGCTTGAAATCTATAGCAAACGTGAGACATTCTGAAAAGCCTAAAGGGAAATTGTGATATATTTATTCAAATTATAGCAATGAGTAAATTTCAGTTTTGTTATATTTTTATGGATAGCTCAGCTTAGCGCAAACGACACATAACATGTAAGTGTTATTCCTTCACTCAGATAAGGAATATGATCACCCCATACATGTTTCAAGAGCAACATGTTAGTTTTAGACGGTGAACATAGAACATTTTTGTAGCAATAATGTTATTTTCTCGACAAACATAGACATGATTGCCGAAATCAGATACATAATTTTCGAGAAAATAACATGGTAGTGACAAAAATGGTCCATGTTCACCATCCAAAAAATAACATTTTGCTGTGGATACATATTTGGCGTAATCATATGCCTTCTCTGGGTGTTGTTAAAAATTTGGTCATTCGAAAAAACTTCGCATGTTACACTGGGAAAAATATTTAGGTGATATTAAAGATTACGCAACCTAAATAGTAAGATGCGCAATTTACATAATATTAAGTACAAATTTCTTTAAAATAATGAAATTTTTTATTAAATAAAATTTATAATCTTTGCTTCGATTTTTTTTTTCATTAAAAAGGAGACGAATTTTGGACATGTTCGTCCCTCCGTTAAAAGCGCATGTCTTTGAACAAAGTCAAGTTTTCTTTAAAGTTATTTTGAGGATTTATATGTTTTTTTTTTTTTAATTACTAAAAGATTTTTTACTTTGAAGTATACGTTATAATTTGAATTTTTAAACTGGCAGTTGTTTTTACGTGAATAGCTTTACCGCGAAAAGGGCATACAAATCCGATAAACGAGATATGTACCCTAATTTTTATTTTATTTATCCTAGCCAGATAGGTCGCTAAACAATGTCTTGTTTTCAAAGAAGCCGCATCTTCGGAATCAATACCAAAATCCTTAAGGGAAGGTCAAAATCTTTGGATCCAAGTAATCTTTTCTTTGAGTGTAGGATAAAATACATCAAAAGCGTAGATCTAAGAATCGTCGTTGATTTCAAGAAAATTGGGAGGTTTTGGAATGAATTGCACCCAGCGTAGGTATATATGATCGCCCATTTAGAGCAAAATGTTATTTTTGAACGTTGAACATGTAACACGTTTATTAGCAATCACGTTATTGTCGTAGACATTATGTATGTGATCTCGGCAACCATTTTATATTTTGCGAAAAAAAAACAAAATTTTTGCGGCAAAAAAGGTATTTTCTCCCAAACAAAAATAACATTTTGCTTTTGGAGGTGATCATATTCCCTCTCATCATGCACAGAAAAAAATTTCACGAAAATTTTTCCGGTTAAAATTTTAAACGAGTTTTAAAAAATATTTAATTAAAAATTTAATTAATTCGACTAACTTTTTTATTGAAACAATAATCAATCACTCAATAGTATCAATTAATTCTTTAATTGACCTTCAATTAATTTTTTAATTGACGCTATCATTTCTGTGATTGAAGACATTTCAATTAAAACAAGTATATACGGCCGTAAGTTCGGCCAGGCCGAATCTTATGTACCCTCCACAATGGATTGCGTATAAACTTCTACGAAAGACTGTCATCCACAATCGAATTACTTGGGTTGTGGTATCTTAAAACTTATTAAGATCGTTTTCTAAATTGTGAGTTAGTCCATACGTGGTATATATTAGATAAAAAAGTTATGTATAGGTAAGTCTACAAATAATTACGGATCGACATGGACTTTTGCACGGTACGTAGAGAGCCAGAATTGAAATATGGGGGTCGCTTATATGTGGGCTATATAGAATTATGAAGTTGATATGGGCCAATTGTTGTGTGATTGGGGATCGATTTATCTGAGAGCTATAACTATAGACCGATATGGACCTAGTTAGGCATGGTTGTTAACGGCCATATACTAGCACAATGTACCAAATTTCAACTGGCTCGGATGACATTTGCTCCTCCAAGAGGCTCCAAAACCAAATCTCGGGATCGGTTTATATGGGGGCTATATATGATTATGGACTGATATGGACCACTTTTAGCATGGTTGTTAAATATCATATACTACCACCACGTACCAAATTTAAACCAGATCGGATGAATTTTGCTTCTCCAAAAGGCACCGGAGGTCAAATCTGGGGATCGGTTTATATGGGGGCTATATATAATTATTGACTGATATGAACCAATTCCTGCACGGTTGGTGGATACCATATACTAACATCACGTACCAAATTTCAACCGAATCAGATGAATTTTGCTCTTCCAAGGGGCTTCGGAGGTCAAATCTGGGGATCGGTTTATATATAATTAATGACCGATTTCGACCAATTTTTGCATGGGTGTTTGAGGCCATATATTAATACCACATACCAAATTTCAACTGAATCTAATGAATTTTGGTCTTCCAAGAGTCTCTGGGGGTCAAATCTGGTGATCGGTTTATATGGGGGCTATATGTAATTATGGACCGATGCGGATTAATTTTTGCATGGTTCTTAGAGGCCATATACTAATACCATGTACCAAATTTCAGCCGGATCGGATGAAATTTGCTTCTCTTAGAGCAATCGCAAGCCAATTTTGGGGGTCCGTTTATATGGGGGCTATACGTAAAAGTGGGCCGATATGGCCCATTTGCAATACCATCCGACCTACATCAATAACAACTAGCTTGTTTCGTTCGTAAGTTAGCGTGATTTCAACAGACGGACGGACATGCTCAGATCGACTAAGAATTTCACCAAGACCCAGAATATATATACTTTATGGGGTCTTAGAGCAATATTTCGATGTGTTAGAAACGGAATGACAAAGTTAATATACCCCCATCCTATGGTGGAGGGTATAAAAAGAATTGGATCAATTAATTTCGTGATGGATTTTTTTTTTCTTTGTGCATGATTTCATATTTCTTAGGTCCAAACGATCTGATAATGAATTTTATTGTTCCCTCCGATAGTTCAACGCCTGACTATTAATCGTCGATTCTCGAACAATGCAAAATTTCGAACATTTAGCTCGGGTGAAAGCGACACTCATACCACTGCAAACCATGCCAAATTAATCGAATGGTTTTCGCTCAAATATAAATTAAAAAGGCCTACAGATACCAAACATTCCTCTCTCGCCACCCTATTGTTCAAGCCATACAAAGCAAAATTATGAATGCATGAAATAGAAGAACAAATATAAATTCTCTTATATTAAACGTATTAAATCATTGTTGATGAATTCTATGAAAATGTATATTGAATATAATACCTAGAATTAATATTTAATATATGGAGTAATTATAATGAAAGCTATTTAATGACCTCCACAAAAATGGAATGTGTTAAAACGATTTTGTATTAATTGAGTTTTCTGCGGTTTTGGGGGAAAGTAATAAAATGAAAGATATTTAAATAATTTAAGTATTTTTATTAGATAACAAACATGCAATCCTGTAAATTTAATTAATGCTATTAAGTTGAAAGCATTTTCAAGTTTCTATTTAATTTTTGAGTACTAGTAAAACATTTTGTGAAAATATTTCTGTGTATGAGGTAAAGGGCTGGGAAGTAAATTAATACCTACACTGAAGGAAGCGTTTTCTTTTTTGAAGAACGAAGTTTTCTTTCGACGCCAATTTTTTTTTTTCATAAAAGCAAAGAAAACAAGTATACAGGGCCGAAAAGTCGGCTAAGCCGAAACTTATGTAATTAGATGAGTCTATAAATAATTACTAACTGATTTGAATCAATTTTTCCGAGGTAATTAGAGATCTCGAAGTGAAATATGGGGTTTGGTTTATATGGAGACTATATATACCTAGCAAAAAAAGCGTCGCAAAAAGATAATGAAAATGTTCTTTTTGGATCCGGAAGTGATGCAAAATTGGCGCAAAAGCGATGAATTTGACATGGGATTGTCATATGACGGTTGTCCCCAATTTCAACAGCCGTTGCGCAGAATTTCCATCACTTTTTAAGGTGCAATCCGAATTTAGTGTTTTGGATTTTTATGATTTTTAATGTTTTATGGTTTATGATTTTTAATGCATTCTTATGCTTGTCTGAAATGTTTGACCTCAAATATTCAAAAATTCACAATTTTTCTAGAATGCATTTAGCTTTTTTTTTAAATCTCTATGATTTTCACCATTTTATTAATTCTTCTTTTACTTTTATTTTACTTGAAACAAACAAAAGTTAAAATTAACAAGTATATATGGCCGTAAGTTCGGCCAGTCCGAATCTTATGTACCCTCCACCATGGATTGCATAGAAACTTCTACGAAAGACTTCAACCACGTCTTCTAAATTGTAAGTTAGTCCATACGTGGTATATATTGGACGCAAAAGTCTACAAATAATTACAAACCGATATGGACTTTTGCGCGGTAATTAAAGAGCCAGAATTGAAATATGGGGGTCGCTTTACATGGGAGCTATTATGAACCGACATGGACCAATTTTTATGTGATTGGACATCAATTCATGTGAGGCCTATATATAACTGTTGACCGATATGTACCAATTTTGGCATGGTTGTTAAAGAGCATATACTAACACCGCGTACCAAATTTCAACCGGATTAGATGAATTTTGCTTCTCCAAAAGGCTCCGGAGTTCAAATCTAGAGACCAGTTATATGGGGGCTATATATAATTGTGGACTAATTTTTGCATAGCTGTTAGTGCCCATATAGTTACACAAAACACAAAACTTCAACTGAATCGTGTCGAATCTGGGTATCGGTTTATATGGGGGCTATATATAATTATGGACCGATGTGGACCAATTTTTGCATGGCTGTTAGAGACCATATACTAACATCATGTACCAAATTTCAGCCGGATCGGATGAAATTTGCTTTTCTTAGAGGATTCGCAAGCCAAATTTGGGGGTCCGTTTATATGGGAGCCATTTGCAATACCATCCTACCTACATCAATAACAACTACTTGTGCCAAGTTTCAAGTCGATAGCTTGTTTCGTTCGGAAGATAGTGTGATTTCAACAGACGGACGGACGGACATGCTTAGATCGACTCAGAATTTCACCACGACCCAGAATATATATATATATATATATATATATATATATATATATATATATATATATATATATATATATATATATATATATATATATATATATATATATATATATATATATATATATATATATATATATATATATATATATATATATATATATATATATATATATATATATATATATATATATATATATATATATATATATATATATATATATATATATATATATATATATATATATATATTACGGGGTCTTAGAGCAATATTTCGATGTGTTGCAAACGGAATGACAAAGTTAATATACCCCCATCCTATGGTGGAGGGTATAAAAAAGCGAGTTAAAAAATTTAATACAAAAAACTTCCTGCATAGTTAAAAGAAATAACATCATTGGAAGCACATTTTTGGAAGCGCTTTTAAAATTCCGTTCGTCCGTTTATATGGGAGCCATTTGCAATACCATCCTACCTACATCAATAACAACTACTTGTGCCAAGTTTCAAGTCGATAGCTTGTTTCGTTCGGAAGATAGTGTGATTTCAACAGACGGACGGACGGACATGCTTAGATCGACTCAGAATTTCACCACGACCCAGAATATATATATATATATATATATATATATATATATATATATATATATATATATATATATATATATATATATATATATATATATATATATATATATATATATATATATATATATATATATATATATATATATATATTACGGGGTCTTAGAGCAATATTTCGATGTGTTGCAAACGGAATGACAAAGTTAATATACCCCCATCCTATGGTGGAGGGTATAAAAAAGCGAGTTAAAAAATTTAATACAAAAAACTTCCTGCATAGTTAAAAGAAATAACATCATTGGAAGCACATTTTTGGAAGCGCTTTTAAAATTGAGTCTTTAGAACAACTTCCAAAAAATTTTGCTGTGTATTTTTAAACTGATATGGCCCTTTGTTTGCATGGCTAGTACCAAATTTTAGCCGGATCTGATGAAATTTACTTGTCCAGGAGGCTCAAGAAGTAAAATCTGGGGATCGGTTTATATAAGGGCTCTTAATTATGGACCAATTTTTGGCATGGTGGTTCGAAGCCGTGTATCTCCAGGTACCTCCGCAGACCGGGGGATCGATTTATATGGGGACTATATATAATTATGGACCGCTTTGGACCAATTCTTGCATGGTTGTAACTTGCGCCTGTAAGAGGTTTCGCAAGTTAAATCTGGAAATCGGTTTATAAAGAGGCTACCAATTTTAGCGTGGAGGTTAGAGGGCATATACTAACACCACATACCAAATTTCAATCGGATCGGATGAAATTTGTTCCTCCCAGAGGTTCCGCAAGACAAATCTGGGGATCGGTTTATATGGGGGCTATACCAGACGCATTTTTATCCGCAGAAGCTGACACTAAATTTTTGCCTCTGACGGCGGCGGCTTGTTGGTTAAACCGATATAAATTTGTCTTTTCGGCGGCGGACAATTATCCATTGTAAAATAAATTTGATGTAAGTGAAAGTCATTACCGAATGGTAGTGAGATTAATTGTACACAAAAAAAAAATATCACCAAAATATTTCCAATTAAAAAGTTGATTGATTTTTTTTTTCACTTAATAAATTAGGAAGACTAAGTCACTAAAATGATGGGATTTTTTTAATTTTTAAATAACAATTTATTTCAAACAAAGTCAGATGAGATAGTAATTAAAAATAGTCACGTTTTTAATCCAAGAAATTAATTGAGTTTTGCAATCAACATCAATTAAGGCGTCAGTTACTGCGCGTGGAACAGACAATCAGAGCTCGAACCAAAGGTAGCCTTCTTTTATACCCTCCACCGTACGATGGGGGTATATTAACTCTGTCATTCCGTTTGCAACACATCGAAATATTGCTCTTAGACCCCATAAAGTATATATATTCTGGGTCGTGGTGAAATTCTGAGTCGATCTGAGCACGTCCGTCTTTCCGTCTGTTGAAATCACGCTAACTTCCGAATGAAACAAGCTATCGATTTGAAACTTGACACAAGTAGTTGTTATTGATGTAGGTCGGATGGTATTGCAAATGGGCCATATCGGTCCACTTTTACGTATTGCCCCCATATAAACGGACCCCCAAATTTGGCATGTGGAGCCTTAACAGAAGCATATTTCATCCGATCCGGCTGAAATTTGTTACATGGTGTTGGTATATGGTCTAACAACCATGCAAAAATTGGTCCAAATCGGTCCATAATTATATATAGCCCCATATAAACCGATCCCCCGATTTGGCTTGCGGAGCCTCTAAGAGAAGCAAATTTAATCCGATCCGGCTGAAATTTGGTACATGGTGTTAGTATATGGTCTCTAACGACCATGCAAAAATTGGTCCACATCGGTGCATAATTATATACAGCCCCCATATAAACCGATCACCAGATTTGTCCTCCGGAGCCTCTTGGAAGACCAAAATTCATCTGATTCAGTTGATATTTGGTACGTGGTGTTAATATATGGCCTCAAACACCCATGTAAAAATTGGTCGAAATCGGTCCATAATTATATATAGCCCCCATATAAGCCGATCCCCAGATATGACCTCCGGAGCCACTTGGAAGAGCAAAATTCATCCGATTCGGTTGAAACGGTTGGTACGTGATGTTAGTATATGGTATTCAACAACCATGCAGGAATTGGTTGATATCAGTCCATAATTATATATAGCCCCCATATAAACCGATCCCCAGATTTGACCTCCGGTGCCTTTTGGAGAAGCAAAATTCATCCGATCTGGTTGAAATTTGGTACGTGATGGTAGTATATGATACTTAAAAACCATGCCAAAAGTTGTCCATATCAGTCCAAAATCATATATATCCCCCATATAAACCGATCCCGAGATTTGGATTTGGGTCTCTTGGAGGAGCAAATTTCATCGGAGTCAGTTGAAATTTGGTACATTGTGCTAGTATATGGCTGATAACAACCATGCCATGGTTGACAAAAAATCAAAACGGAATGTTCACAATTACGTCCATGAGCGTTCACAATTTCATGAACGGCATTCGTTTTTCTTTGGCCGTGAAAAGTCTTAAAATAATCATTAGACGTTATTATGGCAACTCCCTCGGTGGTGCAATGAGCTATAGCGACTGTTAACGCGTATGGTGCAGAAAACACCACGGGAGCCACCGTGGTGCAATGGTTAGCATGCCCACCTTGCATACACAAAGTCGTGGGTTCGATTCCTGCTTCGACCGAACACCAAAAAGTTTTTCAGCGGGGGATTATCCCACCTCAGTAATGCTGGTGACATTTCTGAGGGTTTCAAAGCTTCTCTAAGTGGTTTCACTGCAATGTGGAACGCCGTTCGGACTCGGCTATAAAAAGGAGGTCCCTTGTCATTGAACTTAACATGGAATCGGGCAGCACTCAGTGATAAGAGAGAAGTTCACCAATGTGGTATCACAATGGACTGAATGGTCTAAGCGAGCCTGATACATCGGGCTGCCACCTAACCTAACCTAACCTGCGGCCGTATATACTTGTTATACCCACCACCATAGAATGGTGACGGGGGTATAATAAATTTGTCATTCCGTTGGTAACACATCGAAATATCGATTTCCGACTATATAAAGTATAGCCGTCTGTCTGTCCGTCTGTCTGTCTGTCTGTCTGTCTGTTGTAATCACGCCAAAGTCTTCAATAACGAAGCAATCGTGCTGAAATTTTGCACAGACTCGTCTTTTGTCTACAGGCAGGTCAAGATCGAAGATGGGCTATATCGGTCCAGGTTTTGATATAGTCCCCATATAAACTGACCTCCCGATTTTGGGTCTAGGGCTTATAGAAATCGTAGTTTTTATCCAATTTGCCTGAAATTTGAAATCTAGAGGTATTTTATGACCATAAAGAGGTGTGCCAAAAATGGTGAGTATCGCTCCATGTTTTGGTATAGCCCCCATATAGACCTATCTCCCGATTTTACTTCTTGGGCTTATAGAAACCGCAGTTTTTATTCAATTTACCTGAAATTGGAAATCTAGAGGTATTGTAGGACCACAAATAAGTGTGCCAAAAATTGTGAGTATCGGTCCATATTTTGGTATAGCCCCCATATAGACCGATCTCCCGATTTTACTTCTTGGGCTTATAGAAACCGCAGTTTTTATTCAATTTACCTGACATTGGAAATCTAGAGGTATTGTAGGACCACAAATACGTGTGCCAAAAATTCTGAGTATCGATCCATGTTTTGGTATGGTCCCCATATAAAACGACCTCCCGATTTGGGGTCTTGGGCTTATAGAAACCGTAGTTTTTATCCAATTTGTCTGAAATTGGAAATCTAGAGGTATTTTAGGAACATAAAGAGGTGTGCCGAAAATGGTGAGTATCGGTCCATTTTTTGGTATAGCCCCCATATAGACCGATTTCCCGATTATACTTCTTGGGCTTCTAGAATCCGAAGTTTTTATCCTATTTGCCTGAAATTGGAAATTTAGAGGTATTTTGGGGTCATAAAGAGGTGTGTCGAAAACGGTGAGTATCGGTCCATATAGTATAGCCCCCATAAGAATGATCTCCCGATTTAACTCCTTGGGTTTCTAGAAACCGTAGTTTTTATCTGATTTGCCTGAAATTGTAAATATTCTGGTATTTTAGGCTCACAAAAATGTGTATCGGATTAAATTTTTATCGGTCCATTTGGTAATGCCTCCATATAGACCGACTTCACTTCTTGAGGGTGTAGAAGGCGCACTGATCATGAAAATTGCTTGAAACTCAATGTAAAATTTCCAGATTTTACTTCTACAGATTTAAGATTTCAAATCAAGACGTTATTTTATAATTTTCTTGCACACATACAAGAGATGTTCATGATTCCTCTAAAACTCAAACAAAAATGGTTCTTATAAATCCAGAATCTGATATAGTCCTCATAGGTGAAATCTTTAAATATATCTTCGGGAAGTGTCCTGAAGTCCTCCTGAAATTTCAAAGGAAACCCTAATATTTGATTTACGGTGGTGGGTATTTAAGATTCGGCCTGGCCGAACTTAGTGCTGTATATGCTAGTTTTCTTATAAAATTGTAACCATTACGTTATCATTCATTAAAATAAATAATTTAAATTTATTTATTTTGAAGAGATTTTGCCTTAATTTGGTGTACAATAGGCTCCTAAAATTTAGTTTTCTTTAATACCTTATGAGTCCATTCGGCGATGTCCGTCTGTCTGTAAATACATTTTTGCAATCAAAATTTAGATCGCATGTTTAGTCCAATCGAGTCGACTGTTCCAAAAGAACTTCATGGAAAGGAAGAAAATACAATGCGCCCTACCTCACTGTCGTCTCTGCATATAATTTCTGTATAGCATTGCATTTACAAAAATTCACTGATTCCTTTTGCATTTTCAATTGTTAAACAATAAAATAATGCTTCCGTCCGGAAGCTTTTGCAAAAATAGGAGGACTTATTGAAGTGTACGTGGTCAAGCATTCAATTTTCATTATTATTATTCCACCCATACCCTAGCGAACCGATTTCCCTGGATGTCATTACATTTTGTGGAAAAGCGAAATGAAAATGTCATACTTATGGCATAGAGGTTATCACTTTTATTTATCATCATCCTGTGATATTAATGGGGAAACACCGGTGTCATCATACTCAGCGGGACGTGATTTACTTACAAAACTCAGACAAATCCATAAACAATCATACAGACACAAAGGACTATCCCAATGTTCTTTTAATGGGTATTGTGGTTTTTATACCCTATAACAAGGTATAATAAAAAGGTATGTAACGATAGTAAAGATATTTCAATTATATACGTAGTGGTATACTAACATGCGGCGTTACTGTTGAGAATAAGTCAAGAGTAGGAGGACAGTTAGGAGAGGGCTGTGGGAAAAATGACCGGAAATCTAGAATTGAGAGCACATCTATACTGAATAGAAGCAGCTGAGGATGGTGCCAGAGAAGAATCCGACGATTTAAGCTGCTCCTCCAAGAGGCTCCGGAGGACAAATCTGGGGATCGATTTATATGGGGGCTATATATAGTTATGAACCGATATGGACCAATTCTTGCATGGTTGTTAGAGACCATATACTAACCCCACGTACCAAATTTCAACCATATTCGATGAATTTTGCTCCTCTAAGAGGCTCCGGAGGTCATATCTGGGGATCGGCTTATATGGGGGCTATATATAATTATGGACCGATGTGGACCAATTTTTGCATGGTTGTTAGAGACCATATACTAACACCATGTACCACATTTCAGCCGGATCGGATGAAATTTGCTTCTCTTAGAGCAATCGCAAGCCAAATTTGGGGGTCCGTTTATATGGGGGCTATACGTAAAGGTGGACCGATATGGCCCATTTGCAATACCATCCGACCTACATCAACAACAACTACTTGTGCCAAGTTTCAAGTCGATAGCTTGTTTCGTTTGGAAGTTAGCGTGATTTCAACAGACGGACGGACGGACGGACGGACATGCTCAGATCGACTCAGAATTTCACCACGACCCAGAATATATATACTTTATGGGGTCTTAGAGCAATATTTCGATGTGTTACAAACGGAATGACAAAGTTAATATACCCCCATTCTATGGTGGAGTGTATAACAAACCGTGCAAAAATTGGTTCATAATTATTTATAGACAATTTGGAAGACGATGGTTAGGTTAGGTGGCAGACCGATGTATCAGGCTCACTTAGACTATTCAGTCCATTGTGATACCAAATTGGTGAACGATGTTAAGAAGTTTTAAGATACCTTGCCATCGGCAAGTGTTACCCAAGTAATTCGATTGTGAATTACAGCCTTTAGTAGAAGTTTATATGCAATCCATTGTGCAGGGTACATACGATTCGGCCGGATATACTTGTTTTTTCTGGGATGGTTTTCATATTGACACCTAAGAAAGCATATGCTCAATATCAGTCCATAATTAGATGTAGTGATCACGGTTGCCACAGTTGGTAGAATTCTACCAAAACCAGTAGATTTTTTACTGTTTCGTAGCTTGGTAGAATCTGACAATATTTTCTAGAGAAATAAAAATTTGACAACATTTTGTAGAGGAATAAAATTTTGACAAAATTTTCTATAGAAATAAAATTTTGAAATAAAACTGACAAAATTTTCTATAGAAATAAAACAAATTTTGACAAAATTTTGTATACACTAAAAAAAGTTTACTTGGATCCAAAGATTTTGACCTTCCCTTTAGGATTTTGGTATTCATTCCGAGCCAATGATGCGGCTTCTTTAAAATAAAGAAATTTTTTTAGGTCGTGGGTTCGATTCCTGCTTCGACCGAACACCAAAAAAACGTTTTTCAGCGGTGGATTATCTCACCTCAGTAATGCTGGTGACATTTCTGAGGGTTTCAAAACTTCTCTAAGTGGTTTCACTGCAATGTGGAACGCCGTTCGGACTCGGCTATAAAAAGGAGGTCCCTTGTCATTGAGCTTAACATGGAATCGGGCAGCACTCAGTGATAAGAGAGAAGTTCACCAATGTGGTATCACAATGGACAGAATAGTCTAAGTGAGCCTGATACATCGGGCTGCCACTTAACCGAACCAAACCAAACCAAGAAATTTTTTAGCGACCTATCTGGTTTTAAATCTAGGACCAATAAAATTAAAATTAGGATACAGATCTCATTTATCAAATGATCATTCTCTTTACGCGGTTTAATAATAAAGGTACTCACGTACAAACAAATGCCAGTTTAAAATCCAAATTATAACGGACATTTCAAAGTAAAATATGTTTTCTTAACTTCAAAAAAAACTTTAAACCAAAGACCCTAAATCCTCCAAATAAGTCTTACCCTATATTTGAAGCGTTTTTGTCTTAAATATAAAGTCTAAATATTTCAGTTAATTTAAGGATAAAATCTTTAAATAAAATATGTGTTTCTTTACTTTAAGGGAACATAGCCTTAATTCAAAGACATGCGACTTTAACGGCGGGACGCATATTTACAAAATTTGTGTCCTAAATTTAAAGAAACAATTTTTGAAATAAATATAAGTTTATAATTTTATTTCAAACATTTTAATTAAAATTTCATTATTTTAAAGAAATTTGTCCTTAATATTTTGTAAATTTCGCATCCTAAAATTTAGGTTGCATAATCTTTAATATCACGTAAATATGTTATTCAGTGTAGAACTAAAATTTTGACAACATTTTCTATAGAACTTCAATTTTGACAAAATTTTCTATAGAAACAAAATTTGGACAAAATTTTCCATAGAAATAAAATTTTGACAAAATTTTCTATAGAAATAAAATTTTGACAAAATTTCCCATAGAAATAAAATTTTGACAAATTTTTCTATAGAAATAAAATTTGGACCAAACTTTCTATAGAAATACAATTTTGACAAAATTTTCCATAGAAATAAAATTTTGACAAAATTTTCTATAGAAATAAAATGTAGACAAAATTTTCTATAGAAATAAAAATTTGACAAAATTTTCTATAGAATTAAAATTTTGACAAAATGTTTTATAGAAACAGAATTTTGAAAAAATTTTCTATAGAAATAAAATTTTGAAAAATTGTCTATAGAACTAAACTTTTAACAAAACTTTCTATAGAAATAAAATGTTGACAAAACTTTATATAGAAATAAAATTTTGACAACATTTTCTATAGAAATAAAATTTTGACAACATTTTCCATAGAAATAAAATTTCTATAGAAGTAAAATTTTGACAAAATTTTCTATAGAAATAAAATTTTGACAAAATATTCTACAGACATACAATTTTGACAAAATTTTCTATAGAAATAAAATTTTGGCAAAATTTTCTATGAAAATAAAATTTTGATAAAATTTTCTATAGAAATAAATATCTTTAAAATTTTATGCTAGGTAATGCGATCAAAGCCAATTGTTAGTAAGTTCTCCCTTTTCGTAGAGGTAGTAAAATTCCCTTGTTGGTTCAATTAAAGTGATATTTATACACCCAAAAAATTGTCTCTACACTGAAAGGAAAAAGTACGTCATGAGGATGAATCTTTACATCACGGTGACGAATTTTTCGTCAAAAATGAGCTGACGTAACATTTCATCCCATTGACGATTTTTTCGTCATAGCGATGAATTGAATTCATCCCTGTGATGAACTTATTTACATCCCATACACAACTATGTTACGTCCAGATGATGAATGTATTTCATCTATGTGATGATATTTTTCGTATCTGCGATTATTCTCTTTCATCCATGCGATGATGCAATTCTTCAAAAGTACGATTCTCGTTCGTCATAGCGATGAACTCTTTCCCTAAATTTGACGTAATCCATTCATCAATATGATGTAATAGATTCATCAATTTGATGTAATCGATTCATCAATGCGATGTAAACATCAAATTGATAAATTGATTATTAGAAATATTTTCTACGACACTTTTAATAAAGAACCATATTGTTTTTTATTTTAATTAAATTTATTTTATTTATTTGAAATATGTACAACGAATGAAGTAAAAACGTATACAAAATTTTTCATACACATCTACCAAAGCTGTTGATTTTGATAAATTGACCATCTAGACACACAAACATTCTGTTACCTTAATTAGTGTTTAGATCACCAAGGATGAAAAGTGGGTTCATCCTGTGGAGTAAAAAAATTATAAAGAAGAATTTAAAAATTGAAATTTTAAATTATTGTAAAATATATTCGATCTTTTTAGAACAAAATTTAACTCACCCTTTTTGTGCCCTGTTCCTTTTCGTTTTGAATTGTTTGCTCATCCAGTTGATCTTCATTCTTTAATTTCCTTATTCGTATTCGGTTTTCACAGAACGAAAAATGTTGCGGCATTTATCTGTAAATTTAGAAATACTTTCATAAACATATAAATGTTATAAAAAAAAATAAATTGACCAAAAAATAAAAAAATTGTCATATTGGTTATTTTTTTTCCATATATAACACTTCATGTTTTTTTTTTTATTTTTACTCACATTTTTGTTTTTCTTTAAGCATTAGCCCTTTATTTTCGGCATGCGCGACCACCTTTACACTTTGGACAAAACTCAATAACTGAGAGGAATCATTTGAAATGTTCTTACCGCACAGAAAAAAAAAAAAACAATATTTCTACCACACAACTACGTATGGATGTGTTATTGCATTAGTATTTGAATACATGTCAACGGAGTAGATGAAACTTTTCGTCTATTTGATTACTATTTTCGTCAATTTGACGACTTTTATTGTTCTCATATGTCTTGGAAGCCAATTTAAAAACAAACATGTGAACAAATGTTTGCTCAAATACTCGTTTGAGTTAAGTTAAATGTGGAGAGAGCATAAAATACCCAACAAAAATAACTTAGCTCTCATTAATAAAAGCTGTGTACAGTTATTTTAAAAACAAAACGTAGCAAGCGTATTTGGTTGTGTGTGTTTTTTTAGGTAGAGAAATAAACACACATCTACAGAACGTATGAATTTTATCATCACATTGAACACTGTTTCGTCACATTGACTATTGATTCGACTTTTAGGTGTTTCACTTTAGTACTAATGGAAAAATTACAAACATCAATATAGCATTGAGATTTTTTGATACACATTTCAGAGAAAAGTGTGTTTCATCAATTTGAAGATTCTTTCATCGCATTGACGAAAACCAGCATCCTTGATACATCATGAAAATAAAACACTTAAAACTTTTGTCCAACTTCTATTAATATGTGTACTTCATATATTGGGACTTCATATAAACGAAATTAATTTAAATCAAATGTTAATTTTGGTTAACTTTCGCTGAATCGGGAAGAAAATAATTTCGTCTCATAGACGAAACTAGACCATCAATGTGACGAACTATGAAAAGAACAAAAATTGACTTTGATGATTGATTTCGTCACGTGGACTACCGAAATACTCCCATGGACGAAACTTTTCATCGCATAGACGAAAACGCATTGATGAAACTCAATCGTCAAGGTGACGAACGCTTTTTCTTTCGGTGTAATAGGAGTGATCATTATATTATATTGCAATACTTCTTTACACAAAAAAATCATAGACCACAAAAATTTTATCAAAAACTTCAAAATAAGATTTTTTTAATTGGTAGATTTTTGTTGCTGTTTTTGATTTCAGCTTAAAACCATGCATTGACTAAACTACAAGTGTAGCTTAACCAACAGAGGAATATAATGTTTGTCAAATTTATTTGGGCAAAGCCCTATAGACTGCAAGATGGTTGGATGGACGCACGTTTCGGAATTACCACATTCCTCATCAGCAGCAAAACTATTAACCAATTATCAGAATAAAATCAGGCAGTTAATTAAACCCAACAGTGAACCACACTTGAACCTTCCGAAAATAGGTTTTACATGAGAGCCGATAGAGATAGGTATTTTTGGTAAAATATTCATAAAATGTTGGTAGATTATTTTTGGCACGAGAGGTAACCGTGGTAGTGAGGTGATTGTGAACGACCGTTGTCAATGGAATCCATGATGGTGGTGGGTACATAGGATTCGGCCAGGCCGAACTTTCCTTGTACATATTTGCTCTTTGTATATTTCTGTTCTTCAACATTAACAAAAGCCCAACATAAATGGATATGATTTTATGTCGCATTAAATTGTTGTCATTGTAATTGATTTTTTATTGAGGTTTTGATCGTAAGTACTACTCAAATGTTAGGACATAAAAATGAGTACAATACATTCGCATTGAAATGCATGCGAATTGAATGTGACACATACATATGTATATATTAGCGTGTGAGTGTGTGTGTGTGAGTTTGTTAATTGGCAATTTGAATGAATATATCACGCTTCACACCTTGTGACACTTTACACGTTTTCATTTACATTGTAATTGAAATACAACTCATTTTGATTTGCAATCAGTTATTGCCATCAATTATGACAAATTGATTGAATTTATATATTAATTACACCTTTCACAGAAATTAATCCCCCGTGAATATTATTGTTGCGAATGTATGGATACATTTGTATATTTAAGGGAAAATGATTTAATATGAATGCAAATATACTCGCAATTAATTTCTTGTTAAATAATTAATAAGTCAATTGTTTTATAGAAATGTAACAACATCGTTCATTGGGGAAGTTGTATTTACAGTGAAACCTCTCAGAAGTGAACACCAACGGTCTCTTAAAATTTGTCCATAATTAGGAGGTACCCAATTTTAAGAGGTTAATTTTAATATGTTAACAAGTAAGTAAAGTAGAAAGTCGGGCGGGGCCGACTATATCATACCCTAAACCACCATTACAGAATTAGTAATCATAAGCATTTTTTGGGTAACATATAGGTCTGGCTGATAAACCGCAGTTGCATATTTAAGAAAATTAAGGGGTACATGTTTATGGGTGCTTTGTGTCAATCTGACTATAGCTCATGGTCAGTGTTGTCAGGGTAAATGTTGGCTTTACTCTACAAGGACAAAAAAAAGTTCCCTACTTTCCCATACATTCCCAAGCAATTTTCCCTACTATATTTTTCGTTAAATTTAAAAAAATTTTACAAAACAAAAATGGTTCTAAGTACTTTATTATCTTAAAACATAAATATGCAACGTATATAACTTAGAATATAAATTTGTATTACCACCACGGTTGCCACAGTTTGTAGAATTCTACCCAAATTAGTAATCCTTTTTGTTAAATCTCTATAAAAATAAAATTGTGGAAAAAGTTTCTATAAACAAATTTTTGTGAGAAATTTTTCTATAGAAATAAAATTTTGAGAAAAAATTCCATAGAAATAAAATTTTGAGAAAATTTTTTATAGAAATAATATTTAAAAAAAAATTCTATAGAAATACAATTTTGACAAAATTTTCTATAGAAATAAAATGTTGACAAAATTTTTTAAAGGTATAAAGTTTTGACAAAAATTTCTATAGAAATTTTTGTTTGGTAGATTTATGGTAATCTTCAAATTTTGTTAGATTTTTTTTTGGCACGAGTGGTAACTGGTGTTACCACACATTGTTAAAGATCAAGAGCCACCAAAATGTAAAAATTATTACAAATTGTGTTGAGTGAAAATGTCCTACATTGTGGCCCTACGTCCCTACAAGACGCTAAATATTAGAAAAACCCTACATATAGGGAATTTACCCTACTTCTAGCAACACTGGCTGTGTTGATATTGCGCCTACGGAGTTAGTATGCCACTAATATTGAGTCCATTATTAAAAAAGAGAAAATCGTTAAATTAGTGTGGGTAATAAATACAAATTTGTACAAATCGAGCAATATTCTTATGTGACAGCTACAAGTACGTATAAGTACGATCGGCTAGTACATCAAAATTTGAAATTTGAGTAACATTGGTTAAATTTGAGAAAATCGAGCTATGCATATATATATGAAGCTATATCTAAATCTGAACCAATTTGCATAATATTTTTCGGGTTTGATTAATACCACAAAAGGTTGCCTTGTGCAAGATTTGAGTAAGATCAGTTAAGAAATGAGGCCTGTATGGTCAAACATAAGGTTATTAGGGGCGAATTTTTCAAAATCGGGTGATACATATATGGGAGCTATATCTACATCTGAACCGATTTCGATGAAATTTGGCACATATAGTTAGTACTAAAGAAGACTGGATATAGCTAACTTTTAGTAAGATCGGTTAATAAATAAGGGTTCTATGGCCAAATTTGGGATAATCGGGCTATACATATATATGGGAGCTATATCTAAATTTGAACAGATTTCGATGATTTTTTGCACATATAGTTAGTGCTATAGAAGACTACTTTTAGCCAAATTTGGGTAAGATCGGTTTATAAATAGGGGTTTTATGGCCAAATTTAAAAAAATCGGTCGGTACATATATATATGGGAGCTATAGCTAAATCTGAACCGATTTCGATGATTTTTTGCACATATAGTTAGTGCTATAGAAGATTATATTTAGCCAACTTTGAGTAAGATCGGTTGATAAATAAAGGTTTTGTGGCCAAATTTGGGAAAATCGGGCGATACATATATATGAGAGCTATATCTAAATCTGAACCGATTTGGATGAAATTTTGCAGACTTGAAGGGCGATAGAAAAGATTACCTTTTGTCAAATTTGGTGACGATCCGTTTGAAAAAACGCGCAACGTGACACCATTTGTCGAAATCGGGCGATACATATATATGGGAGCTATATCTAACTTTGATCCGATTTCTTCCAAATTCAATAGCGTTCGTCCTTGTGCCCAAAAAACTCCCTGTACCAAATTTCATCAAAATCGGTTAATAATTGCGACCGGAATCCTGTGAACAACAAATACATGGACAGACGGACGGACGGACACCAAGCGCTAGATCGACTCAGGAGGTGATTCTGAGTCGATCGGTATATATTTTATGGGCTATAAAATCAATATTTCTGGTAGGCACATTTCTTGGCCGATCAAACTTATTATACCCTGACCACTATGTGGTTTAGGGTATAATAATATTGTAAACGTCTCACGACAATTGTCCCCTTTTAAGTGGTGTCCAGTTATCAGAGTGTCTAAATTTGAGAGTTTTCACTGTATTTCGTTTCTGCCTAAATTGTTATAGATTTCAATGGTATGTATTTTCTAATGATTCCCCGAAAGAAATTCTGCCCTTTCAACCTTTACAAATTAATTGAAAAAAGATTATTATCCAACACAGAAAAAATATATTGGATTGGAATCGATTTACCAGCTGCCGTCAATTTCAATTCGATATGGAATGAGTGAAAGTTATGAGTGGATTATATATGTCATGAAGAAAACTTTCATTGTCCAGTGTTTATTTATTAATGTTTAAAAAAAAAAATCGAAAATTACATTTACTATTATTTCGATTGAATAAATTATTTCTAAATCGAAATAATACAAATTTTATTTTTGCATAGAAGTGTCTTTTATTTCAACCACATTTTTATGTTGCATATTAACGATATTTTTATTAGGCTCACAAAAACGTGTATCGGCTCACAAAAACGTGTATCGGAGACCGACTTCACTTCTTGAGGGTATAGAAGGCGCACTGATCATAAAAATTGCTTGAAACTCAATGTAAAATTTCAAGATTGTACTTCTACAGATTTCAGATTTCAAATCAAGACGTTATTTTATAATTTTCTTGCACACTTACAAGAAATGTTAATGATTCCTCTAAAACTCAAACAAAAATGGTTCTTATAAATCCAGAATCTGATATAGTCCTCATAGGTGAAATCCTTAAATTTATCTTCGGGAAGTGTCCTCAAGTCCTCAAGCTCTCCTGAAATTTCAAAGGAAATCCTAATATTTGGTTCATGGTGATGCGTATTTAAGATTCGGCCCGGCCGAACTTAGTGCTGTATATACTTGGTTTTTTTTCAAAAATTTAAGTTTTCATTAAAACAGCCAATAACAATTTTTAAAACTTGTCCAAAAGAACTTAATAAGAAGTGGAAAAAGGATCATGCTTCCAATATATCCAATTAAATTCATATTGTAATTCTCTCAGCATCTCACAAAACATTGTTATTTGTATTAAATTCTTTAAAGCTTTGTACTGCAATCTCACGAATTGTTGTTATGCCATTATCTATTTTTGTACTAAATATATACATTTATTTCACTGTAGAGAGAGAGAGAGAGAGAGAGGGTTTCTAGCGACAATAACATGTGATTGTCATCCAATTTATTCTGTGGAATTTATTTTGTATGAATTGACTGTGATAATTCGCAGAATTGTTTACAATACGGAAAATTTTTAATTTTGTAAATAATTACGCTACACATAAATAGGTAGGTAAATATATCAAAATACTACATTAAAAATACAAGGAGAAAATCATAAAGCGTTAGCGTTAAAATGTGCCAAACTTATACAAAACAAGTATATACAGCAGTAAGTTCGGCCGGGCCGAATCTTAAATACCCACCACCATGAACCAAATATTAGAGTTTCCTTTGAAATTTCAGGAGGGCTTGAGGACACTTCCGGAAGATAAATTTAAAGATTTCACCTATGAGGACTATATCAGATTCTGGATTTATAAGAACCATTTTTGTTTTAGTTTTAGAGGAATTATTAACATCTCTTGTAAGTGTACAAGAAAATTATAAAATAACGTCTTGATTTGAAATCTTGAATCTGTAGATTTTCACCCGAGAAGTAAAATTTGGAAATTTTACATTGAGTTTCAAGCAATTTACATGATCAGTTGGCCTTCTACACCCCCAAGAAGTGAAGTCGGTCTATATGGAGGCATTACCAAATGGACCTATAAAAACTTAATCCGATACACGTTTTTGTGAGCCTCAAATACCAGAATATTTAGAATTTCAGGCAAATCAGAAAAAAAACTACGGTTTCTAGAAACCCAAGGATTTAAATCTGGAAATCGTTCTTATGGGGGCTATACTAAAATATGGACCGATACTCACCGTTTTCGGCACACCTCTTTATGGCCCGAAAATACCTCTAGATTTCCAATTTCAGGCAAATTGGATAAAAACTTTGGATTCTAGAAGCCCAAGAAGTAAAATTGGGAAATCGGTCTATATGGGGGCTATACCAAAATATGGACCGATACTCATCATTTTAGGCACACCTGTTTATGTTCCTAAAATACATCTAGATTTCCAATTTCAGGCAAATTGGATATAATCTACGGTTTCTATAAGCCCAAGCCCCCAAATCGGGAGGTCGGTTTATATGGGCACCATACCAAAACATGGACCGATGCTCACCATTTTTGACACACCTCTTTACGGTTCTAAAGTACCTTTTGATTTCCAAATTCAGATAAATTGGATAAAAACTGTGGTTTCTATAAGCCCAAGAAGTAAAATCGGGAGATCGGTCTATATGGGGGCTATACCAAAACATGGACCGATACTCACCATTTTTGGCACACCTCTTTATGGCCATAAAATACCTCTAGATTTCAAATTTCAGGCAAATTGGATGAAAACTGCGGTTTCTATAAGCCCAAGAAGTAAAATCGGGAGATCGGTCTATATGGGGGCTATACCAAAACATGGACCGATACTCACCATTTTTGGCACACCTCTTTATGGTCATAAAATACCTCTAGATTTCAAATTTCAGGCAAGTTGGATAAAAACTGCAGTTTCTATAAGCCCAAGAAGTAAAATCGGGAGATCGGTCTATATGGGGGCTATACCAAAATATGGATCGATACTCACAATTTTTGGCACACGTGTTTGTGGTCCTACAATACCTCTAGATTTCCAATTTCAGGCAAATTGGATAAAAACTACGATTTCTATAAGCCCAAGACCCCAAATCGGGAGGTCGGTTTATATGGGGACTATATCAAAACCTGGACCGATATAGCCCATCTTCGAACTTGACCTGCCTGCAGACAAAAGACGAGTTTGTGCAAAATTTCAACACGATTGCTTTATTATTGAAGACTGTAGCGTGATTACAACAGACAGACAGACAGACAGACAGACAGACAGACGGACATCGTTATATCGTCTTAGAATTTCTCCCTGATCAAGAATATATATACTTTATATAGTCGGAAATCGATATTTCGATGTGTTACAAACGGAATGACAAACTTATTATACCCCCGTCACCATTCTATGGTGGTGGGTATAACAAGTATATACAGCAGTAAGTTCGGCCGGGCCGAATCTTAAATACCCACCACCATGAACCAAATATTAGGGTTTCCTTTGAAATTTCAGGAGGGCTTGAGGACTTCAGGACACTTCCCGAAGATAAATTTAAAGATTTCACCTATGAGGATTATATCAAATCTGGATTTATAAGAACCAATTTTGTTTGAGTTTTAGAGGAATCATTAACATCTCTTGTAAGTGTGCAAGAAAATTATAAAATAACGTCTTGATTTGAAATCTTAAATCTGTAGAAGTAAAATCTGGAAATTTTACATTGAGTTTCAAGCAATTTTCATGATCAGTGCGCCTTCTACACCCTCAAGAAGTGAAGTCGGTCTATATGGAGGCATTACCAAATGGACCGATAAAAACTTAATCCGATACACGTTTTTGTGAGCCTCAAAATACCAGAATATTTACAATTTCAGGCAAATCAGATAAAAACTACGGTTTCTTGAAACCCAAGGAGTTAAATCGGGAGATCCGTATATATGGGGGTAATACCAAAACATGAACCGATACTCACCATTTTTGGAACACGTATTTGTGGTCCTACAATACCTCTCGATTTCCAATTTTAGGTAAATTGAATAAAAACTGCGGTTTCTATAAGCCCAAGAAGCAAAATCGGGAGATCGGTCTATATGGGGGCTATACCAAAATATGAACCGATACTCACAATTTTTGGCACACGTATTTGTGGTCCTACAATACCTCTCGATTTCCAATTTTAGGTAAATTGAATAAAAACTGCGGTTTCTATAAGTCCAAGAAGTAAAATCGGGAGATTGGTCTATATGGGGGCTATGCCAATACATGGACCGATACTAACCATTTGTGGCACACCTCTTTATGGTCATAAAATACATCTAGATTTCAAATTTCAGGCAAATTGGATAAAAACTACGATTTCTATAAGCCCAAGACCCCAAATCGGGAGGTCGGTTTATATGGGGACTATATCAAAACCGGGACCGATATAGCCCATCTTCGAACTTGACCTGCCTGCAGACAAAAGACGATTTTGTGCAAATTTTCAGCACGATTGCTTCATTATTGAAGACCGTAGCGTGATTACAACAGACAGACAGACAGACAGGCGGACAGACGGACATCGTTATATCGTCTTAGAATTTCTCCCTGATCAAGAATATATATACTTTATATAGTCGGAAATCGATATTTCGATGTGTTACAAACGGAATGACAAACTTATTATACCCCCGTCACCATTCTATGGTGGTGGGTATAAAAATAAGGATAGTTTAAAATCGTGCCAGGCTGACTACACTGAACATTACTACACTTTACATTAAAAGTTATGGTATTGATTCCGAGCCAAAGAAGCGGAGAATACAAAGACACAATTCTCTTTTAAAGTTGGGTTTTGTGTACTTGCTTCTCGGAGGCAAATTTTAATTTTTCGTTTTTTCAGATTGTTTTCTTCATATGCTATCAAAGTCCTTTAAAATGGGTTAACGACGACTTTATTTTCCAACTTCGGATTTGACTTCCAGAAGAAATTATGCTAAGTTTCAAGTAAGAAAACTTCTTTAAAATAAAGTTTTGAAAAACATGTCCTATATTTGACCGATTTTTTGCTTTGTAGTTAAGATGCAAAAAGACAACAAATTTAAAGACATAAATTTTTAAGAAGTTTTCTGAATTATTAAAGTCAACTTGACCTTAGCCCAAACATTTTTTCTTTCATGTTATGATACCCATCTTTAAGTGAAATTACTTCATTGAAAAGTTTATCGACTTTTGGACAAAGAGAAATGCGTCTTCTATGCTAAGCAAAATTTGATTCATATTTTAAAGACATGAAATCTTTGACCTCACGATTTTTTTTTTTTTCAGTGTATATTATGCCCTGCTCCATTTTGTACATCTACATTTCCAATGCCATCTCCAATCATTTGTTGGGTGCTAAAAAATTAATCTCCCATATATCTAAATCTGAACCGATTTTTACCAAATTTGGCCTGCTCATTAATCGGAGTAAATCCTTAGACTGTGTTATCATGGGAGTGTTAATCGAGCGAAATCTTTATAAATTTGGTACAATTTACTGTACTGTGCACATCAGAGTAAAATTCTGGCTTTTCAGGCCACATATTTTATTTGGGAATACTCCTTGATCGTCGTTTAACCTGGTTGCACCACGTAAGTGTCATAACCCAAATGCAGCTAAAATTGAAGCAACTGCAAAAGCTTATTGGTCACAACATGCCATTCTGTCAGTAGATACAAAAATTTAATATATAAAACCATAATTGAACCAATATTGAGCTATGGTATTCAGCTCTGCAGAACAGTTAAGAAACTAAGTACACAGAAACAAATTTCACGAAAATTTTTCCAATTAAAATTTTAATTGAGTTTTAAAAAAGTTTCAATTAAAAATTTAATTGATTCAACAAATTTTTTAATTGAAACAAACATCAATTACTAAAATTAATAGTATCAATTAATTTTTTAATTGGATCAATTAATTTTTTAATTGACCTTCAATTAATTTTTTAATTGATACTATCATTTCTGTGATTGAAGACGTTTCAATTAAAAAATTAATTGGATCAATTAATTTCGTGATTGAAACAGAAAAATTTTTTTTTGTGTGTACCCATCCTAACACCCTTGCAAGAGGTCTGTTAAAATTTGAAAGACATACACACACATACGAGTAACAAATAAATTTGACTTGATATGAATCACAGCTCACGCAACTGTATACTGAACATAACTTTAAATGCAATTTGAAATCTGAACAAGTATATATGGCCGTAAGTTCGGCAAGGCCGAATCCATGAATTGGATATAAACATGTACTAAAGGCTGTCATCCACAATCGAATTACTTGCGGTAACACCTGCCGATGGAAAGGTATCTTAAAACTTCCTTAACACCGTCTTCTAAATTGTAAGTTAGTCCACACGGGGTATATATTAAACAAAAACAAGTAAGGAAAGTCTAAAGTCGGACGGGGCCGACTATATTAGACCCTGCACCACTTTGTAGATCTAAATTTTCGATACCATATCACATCGGTCAAATGTGTTGGGGGCTATATATAAAGGTTTGTCCCAAATGCATACATTTAAATATCACTCGATCTCGACAGAATTTGATAGACTTCTGCAAAATCTATAGACTCAAAATTTAAGTCGGCTAATGCAGTAGGGAATACAACAATGTTAGTTGTATTCCACACTGTTCCACAGTGTGGCGCAGGGTATAAATATGGGAAACATTTAAATCTGAAGCAATTTTAAGGAATCTTCGCAAAAGTTTATTTATGATTTATCGCTCGATATATATGTATTAGAAGTTTAGGAAAATTAGAGTCATTTTTACAACTTTTCGACTAAGCAGTGGCAATTTTACAAGGAAAATGTTGTTATTTTGACCATTTTTGTCGAAATCAGAAAAACATACATATGGGAGCTATATCTAAATCTGAACCGATTTCAACCAAATTTGGCACGCGTAGCTACAATGCTAATTCTACTCCCTGTACAAAATGTCAACTAAATCGGAGTTAAAAGTTGGCCTCTGTGGTCATATGAGTGTAAATCGGGCGAAAGCTTTATATGAGAGCTATATCTAAATCTGAACCGATTTCAACCAATTTTGGCACGCATAGCTACAATGCTAATTCTACTCCCTGTGCAAAATTTCAATTAAATCGGAGCCAAAAATTGGCCTCTGTGGTCATATGAGTGTAAATCGGGCGAAAGCTATATATGGGAGCTATATCTAAATCTGAACCGATTTCAACCAATTTTGGCACGCATAGCTACAATGCTAATTCTACTCCCAGTGCAAAATTTCAACTAAATCGGTCCTAAAGATTGGCCTCTGTGGTCATATGAGTGTAAATCGGGCGAACGATATATATGGGAGCTATATCTAAATCTGAACCGATTTCAATAAAATTTGGTACACTTGACTACACTACTAATTGTACTCCTAGTGCAAATTGTACTCCTATTGGGGTAAAACTCTCCGTATTAGTCCATATCGGGTGAAAGATATATATATATGGGAGCTATATCTAAATTTGAACTGATTTCAGATTTATCTGAACCGATTTCACACTTGACTATAGCCACCGTGGTGCAATGGTTAGCATGCCCGCAAGGTCGTGGGATCGATTCCTGCTACGAGCGAACACCAAAAAGTTTTTCAGCGGTGGATTATCCCACCTCAGTAATGCTGGTGACATTTCTGAGGGTTTCAAAGCTTCTCTAAGTGGTTTCACTGGAATGTGGAACGCCGTTCGGACTCGGCTATAAAAAGGAGGTCCCTTATCATTGAGCTTAACATGGAATCGGGCAGCACTTAGTGATAAGAGAGAAGTTCACCACTGTGGTATCACAATGGACTGAATAGTCTAAGTGAGCCTGATACATCGGGCTGACACATAACCTAACCTAACCTAACCTAACCATAGTATTAATTGTTCTTCTTGTTTAAATTTTTAAGCAAATTAGGGTAAAACTCTCGCTTCTAGGGCCATATAAGTCCATATCGGGCGAAATATATATATGGGAGCTATATCTAAATCTGAACCGATTTCTTCCAAAATCAATAGGGTTCTATTCTGAGCCAAAACACATAAAGTGGCAGCCCGATTAAATTTCAGGCTCACTTAGACTATTCAGTCCATTGTGATAGAGCCAAAACACATACTTGTGCAAATTTGAAGTCGATTAGACTAAAACTACAACTTAGACTTTGATTACAAAAATGTGTTCACGGACATGGCTATATCGACTCAGGAGCCCACCCTGAGCATTTTTGCCAAAGACACCATGTATCTATCTCGTCTCCTTCTGGGTGTTGCAAACATATGTACTAACATATAATACCCTGTTCCACAGTGTGGCGCAGGGTATAAAAAGGCCGATCAGATTGACAAAATTTTCTTAGAAATAAAATTTTGACAAAATTATTTATAATAACAAAATTTTTACAAAATTTTCTATAGAAATAAAATTTTGGTAAATTATTTTTGGGGATCTGATAAATATAACTATAGACCGATATGGACCAATTTTGGCATTGTATTTAGCGGTCATATACCAACACAATGTACCAAATTCCAACCGGATCAATGGGGGCTACATATAATTATGGACCGATATGGACCAATTCCTGCATGATTGTTAGAGACTATATACTTACACCACTTACAAATTTCAACCGTATCGGATGAATTTTGCTTATCCATGAGGCTCGAGAGGTCAAATCTGGGGATCAGTTTATATGAGGGCTATATATAATGATGAACCGATGTGGACAAATTTTTGCGTGGTTGTTAGAGACCATATACTTACGTCATGTACCAAATTTCAGCCGGATCGGATGAAATTTGCTTCTCTTAGAGGCTCCGCAAGCCAAATCTAGAGATCGGTTTATATGGAGGCTATATATTATTATGAACCAATGTGGACCAATTTTTGCATGGTTGTTAGAGGCCATATACTAACACCATGTACCAAATATCAACCGGATCGCATGAATTTTGCTCCTCCAAGAGGCTCCGCAAGCCAAATCTGAGCGTCGGTTTATATGCGGGCCATACGTAAAAGTGATCCGATATGGCCCATTTGCAATACCATCCGACGTACATCAATAACAACTACTTGTGCTAAGTTTCAAATCGATAGCTTGTTTCATTCGGAAGTTAGTGTGATTTCTACGGACGGACGGACGGACGGACATGCTTAGATCGACTCAGAATTTCACCACGACCCACAATATATATACTTTATGGGATCTTAGAGCAATATTTCGATGTGTTACAAACGGAATGAGGTAGAGGGTATAAAAATCTCATCATAATTCTTATGGTATCGTTTCATTGATTTAATTGATCCAAATGGAAAAAAGGTGGACAATATTTTATCTCGATGAACCATCAACCAAATAGTGTGGCCGCTTTAATCCTTTGCAAGGATAAAAAGAAACCAAACTACGATTCCGTGTAAAATCCTCAAATAATACTTCGCCATAAATTAAACAACGATATGATTAAACATTGCCACTGGTCGGAGATTGTGAATGTGATTTCCCAAAAACCAATGGGAAGCAATGCAGATACTTTGGATTTCATCTGCTATGGTTGCTTCAAGTGTCCTTGACCAGATTATGAGTGAGTTTGTACACAGATTGTTGCTTCTACGATTTTCCATAACACATACTCGTTCACTTCGAAATGACTCTGAGGTCGATGGTAATGAGGTTTGGCCTCTTGCTGTTCCATGTTGTTTGAAGTTGATACAACAAACCATGGTAACGATGATCCAATTTGTAAATGGTGGTGATGATGCCATTAATTCAACGACGACAAACTTTTGAAGTTTATCGTGTGTTTTGTGTTTTCGCAAAGAAATGTGGTTTCTGTAATGGACAATTCTCTTGATATTAAAAGGAATATTCAAGAAACAGAATTGGAAAGCAGGGGTTATGGTCATAAATTTAAATCTATTAAAATATATTTCATGTCTTTTAGATTTGTAAAGGTCGCTGGACGAAAGAAGAGTTCCAGGGATGACAATAGATATACCACATTTTTATCCATTATAGACCTTTCTTCTTCCAATCCACCTTGTCCGATAGTTTAAAACCGATAAACCCACTTACTTCGGTTGCCTTGTTTTGGTTGTTAGAGACCATATACTAATATAACGTACAAAATTTTAACCGAATCTGACGACATTTGCTCCTTCAAGAGATTCCGGAGCTAAAATCTGGGGATCGGCTTATATAGGGGCTATATATAATTATCAACCGATATGGATAAATTTGTCCATGGTTGTTAGTGGCCATATATTTACACAACATAAAAAATTTTAACCGAATCGGATAAAATTTGATCCTCCAAGAGGATCCGCAAACAAAATATGGGGATCGGTTTATATAAGGGCTATATATAATTACCCAGCAAAAAAGCGTCGCAAAGTGCTTTTAATGTTCTGCCTTTGGAACAACTTCCAAATTTTTGCTGGGTATGTTTATATTCTGGGTCGTGGTGAAATTCTGAGTCGATAATTTTAACTTTTTATACCCACCACCATAGAATGGTGACGGGGGTATAATAAGTTTGTCATTCCGTTTGTAACAGGAAGAAATTCTAAGACGATATAAGCATGTCCGTCTGTCTGTTGTAATCACGCTACAGCCTTCATTGATGGCGCTATCGAAATTTGGCACAGATTCGTGTTTTGTTTGCAGGCAGGTCACGTTCGAAGATGGGCTATATCGGTCCAGGTTTTGATATAGTCCCCATATAAACCGCTCTCCCTATTTGGGGTATTGGGCTTTTAAACCCTGTAGTTTTTATCCAATTTGCCTGAAATTGGAATTCTAGAGGTGTTTTAGGACCATCAAAGAGTGTGCCGAAAATTGTGCCTATCGGTTCATGTTTTGGTATAGCCCCCATATGTATCGATTTCCGGATTTTCCTTCTTGGGCGTCCAGAATCTGTATTTTTTATCCAATTTAGGACCAAAGGTTGGGGTCCATGTTTTGGTATAGACCCCATATAGACCGATATCCCGATTTTACTTCTTGGGCGTCTAGAAACTGTATTTACAAACCAATTTGCCTGAAATTGGAAATCTAGAGGTGTTTTGGCACCATAAAGAGGTGTGTCGAAAATGGTTCGTATCGGTCCATGTTTTCGTACAGCCCCCATATAGACCGATCTCCGGATTATATTTCTTGGGCTTCTAGAAACTGTATTTACAACCCGATTTGCCTGAAATTTGAAATCTAAATGTATTTTATGACCAGAAATAGGTGTGCCGAAAATGGGATGTATCGGTCCATGTTTTGGTATAGCCCCAAATAGACCGATCTCCCGATATAACTTCTTGGGCGTCTAGAAACTGTATTTCCTATCCGATTTGCTTGAAATTGAAAATCTAGAGGTATTTTAAGATCACAAATAGGTGTGTCGAAAATGGGGAGTATCGGTTCATGTTTTGGTATAGCCCCCATATAGACCGATCTCCCGATTTTACTTCTTGGGCGTCTATATACTGTATTTTCTATCCGATTTGCTTGAAATTGAAAATCTAGAGGTATTTTAAGACTACATATAGATGTGTCGAAAATGGGGAGTATCGGTCCAAGTTTTGATATATCTTCCTTATAAATCAATCCCCCGATTTGGGGTCTTGGGCGTCTAGAAACCGTAGTTTTTATTCAATTTGCCTAAAATTGGAAATCGAGATGTATTTTAGGGCTACAAATAGGTGTACAGAAAATGGGGTATATCGGTGAATGTTTTGTTGTAGCCCCCATATAGACCGATCTCCCAAATTTACTTCTTGGACTAATAGAATCCGTAGTCTTTATCCAATTTGCCAGAAATTGGAAATCTAGAGGTATTTTAGGACCATAAAGAGGTGTGTCGAAAATGGTTCGTATCGGTCCAAGTTTTGGTATAGCCCCCTTATAGACTGATCGCCCGATTTTAGATTTCGAAGTTTTTACTCAATTTGTCTGAAATTGGAATTCTAGAGGTATTTGAGGAACATTAAGAGGTGTGTCGAAAATTTTGAGTATTGGTCCATGCTTTGGTATAGACCCCATATAGACCTACCTCCCGGATTTATTTCTTAGGCTGCTAGAATCAGTAGTTTTTATCCACTTTTCCTGAAAATATAAATATACTAGTATTTTAGACCCTCAAAAATGTTTAACAGGTTGGCTGATAAGTCCCCGGTCTGACACATAGATGGCGTCGCTAGTATTAAATGCATATTATTTTTATATAGTACCAACTTTCAAAGGATTCGTGTCAAAATGTAACGTCTGTAAGTCAATTAGTTTGTGAGATAGAGCGTCTTTTGTGAAGCAACTTTTGTTATTATGAAAAAATGGAAAAAAGGAATTTCGTGTTGTGATAAAATACTGTTTTCTGAAGGGAAAAAATACGGTCGAAGCAAAAACTTGGCTTGATAATGAGTTTCCGGACTCTGGCCCAGGGAAATCAACAATAATTGATTGGTATGTAAAATTCAAGCGTGGTGAAATGAGCACGGAGGACGGTGAACGCAGTGGACGCCCCAAAGAGGTGGTTACCGACGAAAAAAAGTTTACAAAATGATTTTGAATGACCGTAAAATTAAGTTGATCGAGATAGCAAAGGCCTTAAAGATATCAAAGGAACGTGTTGGTAATATCATTCATCAATATTTGGATATGCGGAAGCTCTGTCCAAATGGGTGCCGCGCGAGCACACATTTTACCAAAAACAACGTGTTGATGATTCTGCGCGGTGTTTGCAGCTGTTAACTCGTAATACACCCGAGTTTTTCCGTCGATATGTGACAATGGATGAAACATGGCTTCATCACTTTACTCCTGAGTCCAATCGACAGTCGGTTGAGTGGACAGCGAGCGGTGAACCGTCTCCGAAGCGTGGAAAGACTCACTTGCAAAGTAAGGGAAAAACCATCAACAGTGACTATTATATGGCGTTATTGGAGCGTTTGAAGGTCGAAATCGCGGCAAAACGACCCCATATGAAGAAGAAAAAAGTGTTGTTCCACCAAGACAACGCACAGTGCCACAAGTCATTGAGAACGATGGCAAAAATTCATGAATTGGGCTTCGAATTGCTTCCCCACCCACCGTATTCCCCAGATCTGGCCCCCAGCGACTTTTTCTTGTTCTCAGACCTCAAAAGGATGCTCGCAGGGAAAAATTTTGACTGCAATGAAGAGGTGATCGCCGAAACTGAGGCCTATTTTGAAGCAAAACCGAAGGAGTACTACCAAAATGGTATCAAACAATTGGAAGGTCGTTATAATCGTTGTATCGCTCTTGAAGGGAACTATGTTGAATAATAAAAACGAATTTTGACAAAAAAATGTGTTTTTCTTTGTTAGACCGGGGACTTATCAGCCAACCTGTTATCGCATTTATTTCTACCGGTCCATTATGTAAGACATTGATCGATCGACCGATTTCACTTCTTGAGGATATAGAAGGAGCACTGATCATAAAAATTGCTTGAAACTAAAAGTAAAATTTCCAGATGTTACTCCTCGTTATCATCTAAATAATGCCGATAAAAAATCTACGGATTTAAGATTTCAAATCAATGCTTTTTTCGTCACGATATGCTTATGATTTCTCTAAAATTCAGACAAAATTGGTTCTTATAAATCCAGAATCTGATTTGGTCTTCACAGATAGATTCTTTAAATTTATCTTCGGGAAGTGTACTGGTTGAATTGATCTTCTAGGGAGAATATCTGTCATCAAACCCCCTTAAATCCTACATATATTATCAAGATACCCGCACCGACGAAGTGTTTTCAAAGGAAACTATTATATTTGATTCATGGTGGTGGGTATTTAAGATTCGGCCCGGCCGAACTTATTACTGTAAAGGGTGATACGGTCAAAATTTGGTCAAGGGAAAACGCGTGTAAATCGGTGAAATCGTTTATTTAAAAAATCAAATTAAATTTCTTTTTCAAGTTCAATTAGTATAAAATTCAGGAAAAATATTCAGTTAGGCTTTCGCTTTTCCAAATCCGAATTGCCGGGCCTCACGCTTGATACCTGACATCAGATTTTGTACAGCCACCTTGTCCACCTTCTTCGCCGCAGAAAGCCAGTTTGCCTGCTCGTCCTTAGCAGTTTTTTTGGTCTTCTTTAGGTTCCGCTTGACAATAGCCCAGTATTTCTCAATTGGGCGGAGCTCTGGCGTGTTGGGAGGGTTCTTGTCCTTGGGAACCACCTGCACGTTGTTGGCGGCGTACCACTCCATGGCCTTTTTACCGTAATGGCAAGATGCCAAATCCGGCCAAAACAGTACGGAACAACCGTGTTTCTTCAGGAAAGGCAGCAGAAACTCTTTCACGTAAATTTCTTGGTTGACAGTCCCGGAAGCTATGAAAATGCTGCTTTTCAAGCCACAGGTACAGATGGCTTGCCAAACCAGATATTTCTTTGCGAACTTTGACAATTTTATGTGCTTGACAATATCTGCTACCTTTCCCCTTCCTTTTGCCGTATAAAACTCCTGTCCCGGAAGCTGCTGTAGTCGGCTTTGACATAGGTTTCGTCGTCCATTACCACGCAGTCAGACTTCGTCAGCATCGTCGTGTACAGCCTCCGGGATCGCGCTTTGGCCGTCGTATTTTGTTTATCATCGCGATTTGGAGTCACTACCTTCTTGTAAGTCGATAGTCCGGCTCGTTTTTTGGCTCGATGCACGGTTGTAGACGATACACCCAGCTTATTTGCAGCATCTCGAAGAGAGAGGTTAGGGGTTCGCTTGAAACTACCGGCAACTCTCTTTGTCGTCTCAACGGCTTCCGGTTTTCGATTTCCCCCCGATCCAGTCTTTTTGTGGCTGTCGACAAACGTTCCCCAAACACTTTAATTACATTTGTAACGGTTGATTTGGCAACTTTTAGCGATTTTGCCAGCTTTGCGTGCGAGTAGCTCGGATTTTCGCGATGCGCGAGCAAAATTTTGATACGCTGCTCTTCTTGCTTGGACGGCATTTTGACAACTGAAGAGTGAATTCCAAAATCAAAATAAGTGCAACATTCTACACACACACTCCTTCAAAATGAGGGGTGTTCAGGTTTTTTAAATGCAAAATTGAAAGAAATACGTCAAGTTTATATTGACCAAATTTTGACCGTATCACCCATTAAAAACATTAAAGATTGGACAGGATACAGGGATGAAACAAATACAATACATGCTGCTAAGAATCAAGAGCTGACACAATTACTATAAGAAAATGAGAATTAAAAACAAAAAAACAAAAAATATTACAATGCATTTAAAATCATAAAAATATAAAAATTATTTACTTGGTAAAATATAACAATTTTTTTATTTCACATCCACAGAAAAAATATAACCAAAATATTTCCAATTAAAAAGTTAATTGAAGTTGAAAATTTTTTCAATTAATAAATTAATGGATACAATTAACTTTTTAATCATGATAGAAGCATTAAGTTAATTAAGTCAATGATTGAAAATTTTTAAATTTTTAATTAAAAAATTAATTGATACAATTAACTTTTTAATCAAATTCGGAAGACTAATTCAGTAAAAAAAAGTGCTGATTTTTTTTTTTTTTTAATTTTGAATTAAAAATGTATTTCAAACAACCATTTGTTAATCCAAATAAAAACTCTAAGCCAATTCAGAAAGTAATTAAAAATAGTTACCTTTTTTAATTAATAAATTAATTGAGTTTTGCAATCAACATCAATTAAATTTTTAATTGAATCAATTAAAAAATTAATTGAAATTAATTTGAAAATCAATTAATTTTTTAATCAAGAATTTTTTCTATGCCCAATTAAAACTATGATTGATACTATCATTTTCGTGATTGAAGACATTTCAATTAAAAAATTAATTGGATCAATTAATTTGGTGATTGAATCAGAACATTTTTTTTTGTGTGTCTAAAACACGGAATTAGAATCGAATCCAAAAATAACATTTTTGCTAAGTACTTTATGGGGTCTTAGACCAATATTTCGATGTGTTACAAACGGAATGACAAAGTTAATATAGTCCCCACCCTATGATGGAGGGTATAAAAATAACCATGTTAAAAATATAAATAGAAAATAAATACATAAGTAAAAAAAAATAATAAATAAAATAAATAAAAAATGTAGCATTTAATAAACATGTATCTATATAAGCGAAAATGATCAAATAGTTTAAGATTAAATTGCAAAATGTCTCTTGTGGTTTGAATATTATGTGGGAGGGTTTTCCAAAGACGTCAAGAAGTCAAATCCGTCACAACTCTTTATAGAGCAAGTATATTTCACATTCAGATTAAATTTAACACAGCTTTTTAAAAATTTAAAATTCTTCTAGATTTCCTGTAGTTTCTCAATGTAACATTATATTACAGCATGAATAAGGAGCCATAATTCCTTTGTTAATTTTTTTCTAGAAATTCATTTTTTGTCTATGATGCGAAATTCAAGAATTATCGTAAAAATTATATTTTTAACACCATGTACGATGGTGTTAGAAATATCATAAAAATGATGCAATTTAGAGTTAATTAACTCCACCGTTATTTTATTTAAGTATGTATGCTAATTTAAAATAATCGTATTATCTGGTATTGTTATTTATTTTTTTTTTAATAGTTAAACAGTTAATTTAAAAATCACACAAAAAAAAAATCCAAATTATGCAATCCCTGGCAACAGTTGCTTTAGTTTTGAGTTTTTGTGTGATTTCAGCAGGCAGCAAGGTGCGCGTGCTCATTGACTCGTTTTTATTTAAATCAAACGAACTGACCATACTCACTGCACAGTAAAAATTACGCCTTTTAATTCAAGCAGCATTTACTGTTTGTATTCTGTCGTAATCGCAAAATTATTTATGAATCGCCATAATTCCAAGCAATAGTCTGCCATGGCGTTTAAACCAAAATTCATTCATTCGATTGAATTCGATGTGCCGCCAGCCTCTATCTAGTATAAACTGGAAGTTCACCATGGAATGTCAATTTTGAAATTCACCAGAAATATCTGGACAGACATGTTGACGTCAAATGACGAATTTTAAATAAGAGGAGGACAAGACTTCTTCAATTTGGAATTTTCAACCTGATGTTGACGGTGACGGTGTTTTTTGTTTGTTGGCTAATTGACGACGAAGAAAACCTTGAATTTTATTTTCGGTGTTTTTTTTTTTGTTTCTGAAATATGTATTTGTTTATAATTCTGTCGCGTGTCCTCTACAATACGAAAGTGTAAACAATTCTCTGTAACTAATTAATTATTTATATTTTTAATTTGTTTTTTTTTAGTTTTCAATTTCGAATATGCTAGAATTTTTAAATAGATTTCGTGAGAAATGTCATTTGGTTTTTTTTCTTCTTTTTGAATAGAAGGTTTCCATTCAATTTCAGCTAACCGTTAGTTAGCTGAAATTGTTGCTACACCAGTGACCTCTAACGTACATATGGCTGCATATGAGAGTACTTAGCTTAGAACAGAACCTTTCACACTCGCCATATCTTATTGTGAATGAAGCATATTTGAGGAAGAGCGTGAATGGATGACTTTTTAACTTTCATTTTACCTAGTTTTTAAATATTAGTTGGGTTCCTTTACATTACTCGTTGTAAAGGAGATAAATATCCAAAATCCTTTTAGAGTAAAGGGAAAAACAAACCATACAAATGGAAGATGCAACATTTTATTAAAAATTGTTCTGTGTACATGTGAAAGAATTTTTGTCACATATAATGCCAGCATTTCAAAGTTCCATTTTATCCTCATCGCTACCACACACCCGTAATATGAAAAAGTATGAAATGTACATTAAAGTATTTTGCCATCACTATTGTTATAAGGGCCATTTTATATTTTATTTAAATAATCTTATAATTTATTTAAATAAAATCGATAATGAAGTTATTTCGCTTAAAATTGTAAAATGTATATTGGTAAACAATTTTAGACTTTCCAAATGGAATAAAGTGATTGTTTTTTAGTTATTTTACAGACACGCTGCCTCCATCGAGAATAAAAACACTGGCTAATAAACGCTGTAACATGTATCTTGCCACTTGTAAATCAACATCATTCTATTATTATTGAAAAACAAGTAAGGAAAGTCTAAAGTCGGGTGGGGCCGACTATATTGCACCACTTTGTAGATCTAAATTTTCGATACCACATCCGTCAAATGTGTTGGGTGCTATATATAAAGGTTTGTCCCAAATACATACATTTAAATATCACTCGATTGGGACAGAATTTGATAGACTTTTACAAAATCTATAGACTCAAAATTTAAGTTGGCTAATGCACTAGGGTGGAACACAATTTAAGTAAAAAACAAGTAAGGAAAGTCTAAAGTTGGGCGGCGCCGACAATATTATACCCTGCACCACTTTGTAGATCTAAATTTTCGATACCATATCACATCCGTCAAATATGTTGGGGGCTATATATAAATGTTTGTCCCAAATACATACATTTAAATATCACTCGATTGGGACAGAATTTGATAGACTTTTACAAAATCTATAGACTCAACATTTTTTATTTATTTATTTATTTTCTCGATTTTGTAATTTGAAGCCATGGGCCAATATATATTAAATTACAATAAAGACTACTCCAAAATTTAGAATACAAAATTATAAAAACATAATGACTTAAGGCTAAAAATAATAATAATAATATGGGTAACAATTATTTAAAAAAAGGAAACAATGTATAGATATAAATTTATGTTTATAAAAAAAAGAAAAAAATACTATAAATAATAATAATTAAATCACATATTTATTGATTAGTGTTAATAATTGTACATGACGATCATATTAAGCGGTAAGACAAGTAATGGACACAGCATACTATAAAGTTTATTTATTTTTATTTATTTATTTATTTTTTTTTTTTTTTTATTATGTCAGATTATGTCAGATTAGCAAAATGAAGAAGTAACTTTTTTCGATATGTAGGACAGGAAACGTTGAATGTTCTCAAAGTTGAGGGTAGCGCGTTAAAAACACGGGCTACTCTGACCCCGAAAGATCCATCCAAATAGGGCAGAACTCTAGGTATAATCAACTGATTTGCCCTGACCGAGTGACAGAACGTAAAACTACTAACAAGAAAAGATGGAGTACGATTACGAAATATTTTATAAAACAGCAACATAATACGAAAGTATACGAAATTAGAAAAAGAACAATTAAGAAAACGGTGGACGTCTGGGCTCACATGATCAAAGATTCTACGAGAGTATATATATCTAACTACCCTATTCACTGCATGATTCACTCTCAGCATGTTACCTCTGCTCGTTCCAGAATAGATCTCGAGGCAATATAAAATATTGGGCATGATAAGAGCATGAGCCAAACGTTCCTTAACAAAACGTGGTAGTACCAAATCTGTATTGTACAATTGCCGAAGACAAGCAGTTGTACGCGCAACCACGCTATCAACATGAAGGTTAAACGATAGCTTATCATCTAGTATCACGCCCAAACATTTTATACTACTTACGAACTGAATGCTCGTACCATTGTAGCACAGGTGCACATCCGAAACGTCGCCTCTGGAAAAGAGTAAAGCCTTCGTCTTCGAGGCATTCACACTAAATCTATTCGAGGACATCCATGAGCTGAGAGATTGTAATGCCAAATCAATCTTGCTCTGCAGAACAGGAACGTATCGACCGGATCCAGTAAATAGTAGTTGTACATCATCTGCATAAGCGTAAGGTTTACACCAAACACTTAAATTATCAAACAGATCATTAACATATAGAACAAATAGAAGGGGACCCAAAACCGAACCCTGTGGAACACCACTTTTTACAGACAATGTAACAGAAGAAACTCCACCAACATTAACAAATTGCTCTCTTCCAATTAAATATGAATATATTAGCCTACAAGCAGATCTACTAAACCCAAATTTTCTAGTCAACTTTTGAATTAACACAAAGTAGTCAACCCTATCGAATGCTTTCTCCAGATCAAGAGAAACCAATACACCTATGTTGTTATTGGCTAGACCTTTACGAATTGAATCCGTTAGTCCCAGCAACAACATAGTTGTACTTCTGCCACTTCGAAACCCACATTGACAATCATTCATCAACGATCTACTCTCCCAATTTAAGTTGGCTAATGCACTAGGAAACACAATTTTAGTAAAAACAAGTATATACAGCACTAAATTCGGCCGGGCCGAATCTTAAATACCCACCACCATGAACCAAATATTAGGGTTTCCTTTGAAATTTCAGGAGGGCTTGAGGACTCGACACTTCCCGAAGATAAATTTAAAGATTTCACCTATGAGGACTATATCAGATTCTGGATTTATAAGAACCATTTTTGTTTGAGTTTTAGAGGAATCATTAACATCTCTTGTAAGTGTGCAAGAAAATTATAAAATAACGTCTTGATTTGAAATCTTAAATCTGTAGAAGTAAAATCTGGAAATTTTACATTGAGTTTCAAGCAATTTTCATGATCAGTGCGCTTTCTACACCCTCAAGAAGAGAAGTCGGTCTATATGGAGGCATTACCAAATGGACCGATAAAAACTTAATCCCATACACGTTTTTGTGAGCCTAAAATACCAGAATATTTACAATTTCAGGCAAATCAGATAAAAAATACGGTTTCTAGAAACCCAAGGAGTTAAATCGGGAGATCGTTCTTATGGGGGCTATACTAAAATATGGACCGATACTCACCGTTTTCGGCACACCTCTTTATGACCCGAAAATACCTCTAAATTTCCAATTTCAGGCAAATAGGATAAAAACTTCGGATTCTAGAAGTTCAAGAAGTAAAATCGGGAAATCAGTCCATATGGGGGCTATACCAAAATATGTACCGATACTCACCATTTTCGGCACACAAATTTGATAAAAACTACGGTTTCTATAAGCCCAAGACCCCAAATCGGGAGGTCGTTTTATATGGGGACCATACCTAAACATGGACCAATACTACAATACCTCTAGATTTCCAATTTCAGATAAATTGAATAAAAACTGCGGTTTCTATAAGCCCAAGAAGTAAAATCGGGAGATCGGTCTATATGGGGGCTATACCAAAACATGGACCGATACTCACCATTTTTGGCACACCTCTTAATGGTCATAAAATACCTCTAGATTTCAAATTTCAGGCAAATTGGATAAAAACTACGATTTCTATAAGCCCAAGACCCCAAATCGGGAGGTCGGTTTATATGGGGACTATATTAAAACCTGGACCGATATAGCCCATCTTCGAACTTGACCTGCCTGCAGACAAAAGACGAGTTTGTGCAAAATTTCAGCACGATTGCTTCATTATTGAAGACTGTAGCGTGATTACAACAGACAGACAGACAGACAGACACACAGACAGACAGACGGACAGACGGACATCGTTATATCGTCTTAGAATTTCTCCCTGATCAATAATATATATACTTTATATAGTCGGAAATCGATATTTCGATGTGTTACAAACGGAATGACAAACTTATTATACCCCCGTCACCATTCTATGGTGGTGGGTATAAAAATATGGAAAACATTTAAATCTGAAGCAATTTTAAGGAATCTTCGCAAAAGTTTATTTATGATTTGTCGCTCGATATATATGTACTAGAAGTTTAGGAAAATTAGAGTAATTTTTACACCTTTTCGACTAAGCAGTGGCGATTTAACAAGGAAAATGTTGGTATTTTGACCATTTTTGTCGAAATCAGAAAAACTATATCTAAATCTGAACCGATTTCAATCAAATTTGGCACACATGACTATATTACTAATTTTACTCCTAGTGCAAAATTTCAACCAAAGTGGGCCAAAAATCTGGCTTCTGGGGCCATACAAGTCCATATCGGGCGAAAATATATATGGCAGCTATATCCAAATCTGAACCGATTTCAATCAAATTCGGCACACATGACTATACTACCAATTGTACTCCTTGTGCAAAATTTCAAGCTAATCGGGATAAAACTCTGGCTTCTAGGACCATATAAGTGCATATCGGGCGAAAGATATATATATATATATGGGAGCTATATCTAAATCTGAATCGATTTCAACCAAATTTGGCACGCATATCTACAATGCCAAATCTACTCCCTGTGCAAAATTTCAACCAAATTGGGCCGAAACTCTGGCTTTTAGGACCATATTAGTCCATATCGGGCGAAAGATATATATGGGAGCTATATCTAAATCTGAACCGATTTCAATCAAATTTGGCACACTTGACTATACTACTAATTGTACTCCTAGTGCAAAATTTCAAAAAAATTCGGCCAAAAACTCTGGCTTCTGGGGCCATATATGTAAGTCCATATCGGGCGAAAAATATATATGGAAACTATATCTAAATCTGAACCGATTTCAATTAAATTTGGCACACTTGACTATACGGCTAAGTGTTATGTTTGTACAAAATTTCAAGCAAATCGGTATAAAACTCTGGCTGCTGGGTCCATATTAGTCCATATCGGGCGAAAGATATATATGGGAGCTATATCTAAATCTGAACCGATTTCTTCCAAAATCAATAGGGTTCTATTCTGGCCCAAATTAGGAACATATGCCAAATTTGGACTTAAATTGCGACTTAGACTTTGATCACAAAAATGTGTTCACAGACAGACGGACGGACCGACAGACGGACGTGGTTATATCGACTCAAGGACCCACCCTCAGCATTATTGCCAAAGACACCATGTGCCTATCTCGTCTCCTTCTGGGTGTTACAAACATATGCACTAACTTATGATAGCTGCCATGTATATTTATCACCGATCTGGTCATAATTAACGTATTTATCAACGTATTTTCTGAAAATATCGGGCAGCCAAATATTTTGGGGTTTTCATAAGATATGCAAAATATCAACCAAATCGGTTTAGATATAGATATAGCTCCCGTATATATCTTACGTCCGATTTCGACTAATATGGCCACAAAAGCCAGAGGTTTGACCTGATTTGCTTCAAATTTTGCACAAGGAGTACGTTTAATAGTATCGTTAAGCTTGCTAAATTTGGTTCAAATCGGTTAAGATTTTGATATAGTTCCCATATATATCTTTCGTCCGATTTGCACTTATATGACTTCCAAAGGCCAGATTTTTGGCCTGAGTTGCTTTAAATTTTGCATAAGGAGTACGTTTAATAGTATCGTTAAGTGTGCCAAATTTGGTTGAAATCGCTTCAGATTTAGATATAGCTCCCATATATATCTTTCGCCCGATTTACACCCATATGACCAAGGAGGCAAAAATTATTCTCCCATTTACGTTTTTTTGCTGAGATAGCAGGATTATTATTCTAACTATGCATGTAAAATTTGGTGAAAATAGGTACATATTTAGATATAGTTCCCATATATATGTACGTTAGAGTAGGGGAAATATGGTAGAATGTTTCAAAAATTGTAAATATTACTCAAATTATCCCATATCTCGAATACATATGTATCGCCCGATAAATCATAAATGCTCTTTTACATCAAAATTGCTCTATCTTTATATTTCCCATATGTTTTTACTAACATCGTGTTTCATCCCAGGGTGTTAGCCGATATAATTTTTAATTCTAGCGATTTTGTAGAAGTACAAAAAATTGTCTGCAAATCGTTTCAGATATAAATATTTGTATATGGGAATATAAACCTTTATAATAACTCCCAACAAATTTGAAGGAGTTGAGATTGTAACACAAATTTTGGTCTACATAATGGTGAATGGTATAATATAGTCGGCCCCGCCCGACTTTAGACTTTACTTACTTGTTTGTAGTAACTTGGCGTGGTACAACTTCTCAATAGTGACGGCGCTTTTCCGACGAGTTATGGATGTCGTATACGAGTGTTTTCGACGTGGTGGGGATTCTCAGAAGCGCCTTCAACTTCAAAAAATGTTGGCAGGGTATAGACAAAAGTTGTTGAATTATTGTGTTACAGTAAAAAATCTTTTTAAATGTTATAAAGGGTGATTTTTTAGCAGTTATCTTATTAGCAACACTAATTTGAACAGCTGACGCACGTTTCGTTGTTGTTGTAATAGTGTGCTGTGTTATCATCCATTTCGTGTTTCGTTGTTGGAACATCAGCTTGTATTCAGATCAAGAAACTCTGCGACTAAATGGGATGGGATGCGTCCAGTTTGATCTGGTAACAGGTTGGCAGATAAGTCACCGGTCTAACAAAGAAAAACACGTTTTTTTTTTGTCAAAATTCGTTTTTATTATTCAACATAGTTCCCTTCAAGAGCGATACAACGATTATAACGACCTTTTTGATACCATTTTGGTAGTACTCCTTCGGTTTTGCCTCAAAATAGGCCTCAGTTTCGGCGATCACCTCTTCATTGCAGCCAAATTTTTTCCCTGCGAGCATCCTTTTGAGGTCTGAGAACAAGAAACAGTCGCTGGGGCCCAGATCTGGAGAATACGGTGGGTGGGGAAGCAATTTGAAGCCCAATTCATGAATTTTTGCCATCGTTCTCAATGACTAGTGGCACGGTGCGTTGTCTTGGTGGAACAACACTTTTTATACCCTCCACCATAGGATGGGGGGTATATTAACTTTGTCATTCCGTTTGTAACACATCGAAATATTGATCTAAGACCCCATAAAGTATATTTATTCTGGGTCGTCGTGAATTTCTGAGTCGATCTGAGCACGTCCGTCCATCCGTCTGTTGAAATCACGCTAACTTCCGAACGAAACAAGTTATCGACTTGAAACTTGGTACAAGTAGTTCCTATTGATGTAGGTCAGATGGTATTGCAAATGGGCCATATCGGTTCACTTTTACGTATAGCCCCCATATAAACGGACCCCCAAATTTGGCTTGCAGAGCCTCTAAGAGAAGCAAATTTCATCCGATCCGGCTGAAATTTGGTACATGGTGATAGTATATGGTCTCTAATGACCATGCAAAAATTGTTTCATATCGGTCCATAATTATATATAGCCCCCATATAAACCGATCACCAGATTTGACCTCCGGAGCCTCATGGAAGACCAAAGTTCATCTGATTCAGTTGAAATTTGGTACGTGATGTTAATATATGGCCTCAAACACCCATGCAAAAATTGGTCGATATCGGTCCATAATTATATATAGACCCCCTATAAACCGATCCCCAGATTTCACCTCCGGAGCATCTTGGAAGAGCGAAATTCTTCCCATTCGGTTGAAATTTGGTACGTAATGTTAGTAAAGGGTGATTTGTTAAGAGCTTGATAACTTTTTTTAAAAAAAAAAACGCATAAAATTTGCAAAATCTTATCGGTTCTTTATTTGAAACGTTAGATTGGTCCATGACATTTACTTTTTGAAGATAATTTCATTTAAATGTTGACCGCGGCTGCGTCTTAGGTGGTCCATTCGGAAAGTCCAATTTTGGGCAACTTTTTCGAGCATTTCGGCCGGAATAGCCCGAATTTCTTCGGAAATGTTGTCTTCCAAAGCTGGAATAGTTGCTGGCTTATTTCTGTAGACTTTAGACTTGACGTAGCCCCACAAAAAATAGTCTAAAGGCGTCAAATCGCATGATCTTGGTGGCCAACTTACCGGTCCATTTCTTGAGATGAATTGTTCTCCGAAGTTTTCCCTCAAAATGGCCATAGAATCGCGAGCTGTGTGGCATGTAGCGCCATCTTGTTGAAACCACATGTCAACCAAGTTCAGTTCTTCCATTTTTGGCAACAAAAAGTTTGTTAGCATCGAACGATAGCGATCGCCATTCACCGTAACGTTGCGTCCAACAGCATCTTTGAAAAAATACGGTCCAATGATTCCACCAGCGTACAAACCACACCAAACAGTGCATTTTTCGGGATGCATGGGCAGTTCTTGAACGGCTTCTGGTTGCTCTTCACTCCAAATGCGGCAATTTTGCTTATTTACGTAGCCATTCAACCAGAAATGAGCCTCATCGCTGAACAAAATTTGTCGATAAAAAAGCGGATTTTCTGCCAACTTTTCTAGGGCCCATTCACTGAAAATTCGACGTTGTGGCAGATCGTAAGTCTATTCATGATGAAATGTCAAAGCATACTGAGCATCTTTCTCTTCGACACCATGTCTGAAATCCCACGTGATCTGTCAAATACTAATGCATGAAAATCCTAACCTCAAAAGAATCACCCTTTATATGGTATCCAACAACCATGCAGGAATTGGTTCCTATCAATCCATAATTATATATAGCTCCCATATAAACCGATCGCCCGATTTGACCTCCGGTGCCTTTTGGAGAAGCAAAATTCATCCGATCTGATTAAAATTTGGTACGTGGTGGTAGTATATGATATTTAACAACCATGCCAAAACTGGTCCATATCAGTCCATAATCATTTATAGCCCCCATATAAACCGATCCTGAGATTTGGTTTTGGAGCCTCTTGGAGGTGCAAATTTCATCCGAGTGAGCTGAAATTTGTGGATGACAGACTTTCGTAGAAGTTTCTACGCAATCCATGGAGGAGGGTACATAAGATTCGGCCTGGCCGAACTTACGGCCGTATATACTTGTTTCTTCTTCATATGAGGCCGTTTTGCCGCGATTTCGACCTTCAAACGCTTCAATAACGCCAAGATAATCAATAAAAATTATTCCAAGCGCATCCCAAAAAACAGAGGCCACTACTTTGCCAGCGGACTTTTGAGTCTTTCCACGCTTCGGAGATGGTTCACCCGTCGCTGTCCACTCAGCCGACTGTCGATTGGAATCAGGAGTGTAGTGATGGAGCCATGTTTCATCCATTGTCACATATCGACGGAAAAACTCGGGTGTATTACGAGTTAACAGCTGCAAACACCGCTCAGAATCATCAACACCTTGTTGTTTTTGGTCAAAAGTGAGCTCGCGCGGCACCCAGTTTGCACAGAGCTTCCACATATCCAAATATTGATGAATGATATTACCAACACGTTCCTTTGATATCTTTAAGGCCTCTGCTATCTCGATCAACTTCATTTTACGGGCATTCAAAATCATTTTGTGGATTTTTTTGATGTTTTCGTCGGTAACCACCTCATTCGGGCGTCCACTGCGTTCACCGTTCTCCGTGCTCATTTGACCACGCTTGAATTTTGCATACCAATCAATTATTGTTGATTTCCCTGGGGCAGAGTCCGGAAACTCATTAGCAAGCCAAGTTTTTGCTTCCATCGTATTTTTTCCCTTCAGAAAACAGTATTTTATCAAAATTCCTTTTTTCCACTTTTTTCACAATAACAAAAGTTGCTTCACAAAAGACGCTCTATCTCACGAACTAATTGACTTACAGACGTCAAATTTTGACACGAATCATTTGAAGGTTGGTACTATGTAAAAATAATATGCATTTAATACTAGCGACATCATCTATGTGTCAGACCGGGGACTTATCAACCAACCTGTTAGTTAAGCGAGTTGGTTTGGCTGGGCAAGCGAAAAGGTGACGCGTGTCATGTGGCCATTGATTACAGATGGGACACACATCAGGTATGCTGCAATCAATCACTGATTAGTAGGATTTGGGGCGGCTACACTTGCCCGATCTTAGTTGGACCAAAACTACTCTAGTCTGCCCTGTAGGTCTCTTTTTTCTTCCGGTACTATGGTAGCTGGTCTGACACCTAGAACAGGATTAACCTTGTAGCTTCTCACTGCTGGATCTCGTGCTCTAGGTAATGTAGATCAACCCTTACATTCCTGGGTGGTGGTTGTCTATCCTTAAGATGGTGATATGGATAGTTACTAGTATTTATCACAACCCAGGATATACTTCTTTGACAACATTTAATCGTGTCTATGCACTGGGCGGATCTTTGTCTCCGCATAAAAGTGATCCAGGGGTGTGCTGCGGAAACATCCTGTCGCAGTTCTTAGGGCTCTGGAAGGTCTGTACGTTATTCCACTGCGTATCACATTTCTGAGGTGTCCACACTGGCGCTGCATAGTTTACCACTGATCGGCCAATTGTCTTATATCTAGTCAACAAGGTTTCTTTGTCCGCACTCCAAGCACTGCCGGCAAGCGATTTGAGGACCTTGTTTCTATCGCGGAGCTTGTCTCAAATTTTAGGGAGTCACCGTGGTGCAATGGTTAGCATGCCCGCCTTGCATACACAAGCTCGTGGGTTCGATTCCTGCTTCGATCGAACACCAAAAGTTTTTCAGCGGTGGATTATCCCACCTCAGTAATGCTGGTGACATTTCTGAGGGTTTCTCTAAGTGGTTTCACTGCAATGTGGAACGCCGTTCGGATTCGGCTATAAACAGGAGGTCCCTTATCATTTAGCTTAACATGGAATCGGGCAGCACTCAGTGATAAGAGAGAAGTTCACCAATGTGGTATCACAATGGAATGAATAGTCTAAGTGAGCTGCCACCTAACCTAACCTTGTCTCAAATTGCAGTGGTATTGCAGATGACTTGGAAATGCAGGCTTGAGATTTGATGGAAGATTTCCTAAAATTTCTAGCAGTGATATAACTAATAAGATCAGCAATGTAGACGATTAACCGATCGCAGATGTCATTACCAATGGGCGGATATGCAGAGGTTAAACAGTGGCGGAAATATCACATCTTGGGGAACTCCCTGTTTCACTCTACGAGGTCTTGATTACTTATCCCTAAATTCCATATACGACTTGCGCCCGCATAGATAATTTAGAACCCAACGCTTAGTTCCTGCCGGTTGCGACGTGTTCTCGATGTCCTCGAATTGTCTTGTATGGTTGACCGTTAGGAATGCCCTCGATAGGTCAAGCGGAACCAGGACCATCCAGTGACACGGTTTTGGTGGATTGAGTCCTATACTTATGGTACGTTTTCTGTTTTGTTTCACAGTCAAATATCTTCACCTTGGTCTAAAATTGAACCATGAATCGCCTTTAAAACGAGCAAACGAGCTTTCTGTTTAATCGACCCAATGAAGGTATATAAATTAGTAGAGTCGATTTTGCAGTGGAGATCAACCGGAAGCGTTCCAAAGCAAAAATTGTGAATTGGCAGCGCTACCGTGAGATGATACCCAACTTTATTTGTGAAACTAAATGCTTTATGCCCCTGAAAATGAGTCCTCACGTGTGCCGGACTCAATCACAATGGACGACACCGTATTAAACCAATTCCTCTTCCCTCGTGGGGATGATTACCACGAGAGAAGAGATCGGCTTTCAGATTCATGCTTACATTACTCATGTCATCGTGTCCATGTCAACCTTTTTTTTACGGCGAAAGAGTTCTACAAAACGCCCTATGGCATCCCTGTTCCTCTCCCTCTGTACCAGCTTCTAGATTACATTTCTCGGAGAGACATGTCTAATTTGATCTTCAAGCGCTGTTCGTCGTTCTATCCACCGGCAAAATGTATGCTTGGCATCATCCGAGACCTCTTCTACTACGTAAATACAGTTCTGAACTTTTTCTCCATGGTTAGGTTAGATTAGGTGGCAGCGCCCGATGTATCAGGCTCACTTAGACTATTCAGTCCATTGTGATACCAAATTGGTGAACTTCTCTCTTATCACTGAGTGCTGCCCGATTCCATGTTAGGTTAGGCTAGGTTAGGTGACAGCGCCCGATGTATCAGGCTCACTTAGACTATTCAGTCCATTGTGATACCACAATGGTGAACTTCTCTCTTATTACTGAGTGCTGCCCGATTCCATGTTAAGCTCAATGATAAGGGACCTCCTTTTTATAGCCGAGTCCGAACGGCGTTCCACATTGCAGTGAAACCACTTAGAGAAGCTTTGAAACCCTCAGAAATGTCACCAGCATTACTGAAGTGGGATAATCCACCGCTGAAAAACTTTTTGGTGTTCGGTCGAAGCAGGAATCGAACCCACGACCTTGTGTATGCAAGGCGGGCATGCTAACCATTGCACCACGGTGGCTCCCCCGATTCCATGTTAAGCTCAATGACAAGGGACCTTCTTTTTATAGCCGAGTCCGAACGGCGTTCCACATTGCAGTGAAACCACTTAGAGAAGCTTTGAAACCCTCAGAAATGTCACCAGCATTACTGAAGTGGGATAATCCACCGCTGAAAAACTTTTTTGGTGTTCGGTCGAAGCAGGAATCGAACCCACGACCTTGTGTATGCAAGGCGGGCATGCTAACCATTGCACCATGGGGGATCCCCATACAATGCAGATTCTTTAAAAAATATACATGAGCATGGATCATCTCAGGCATGTAATACGTCACTTCCCGATATCTTCTCTCTCTCTCTTTCTATAACTGTATGTCGACTATAAGTCGGTGTATCCATTTGCCCTTTGTCTCGTCCCTCCATCGTTCCTTTCATTTATCTCTGGTCTCTTGTTGAATGTTCGGTATCAAGTCTGTCGCGCCTTGTTGTTTGACTTCGAAAACCTTTTGCCGCTCAATCGCCTGGAGGTCTATTGGGATCGTTCCTGCTATCACTAATGCGGCTTCCCCTTATAGCATGCAGTGAGTTATTCTCAGAGCTGCCGTTCTCTGTACTGAAAGCAGCCCAAGTTTCAGATCTCACATTAATAGAGGAGTTTACTGTTCTTCATTTTGCTAGGAAGTCTCACATCAATAGAGGAGTTTACTGTTCTTCTTTTTTCTTGGAAGTCTAACCAGTCTTTCGCGCATATTATTGTTTGGCGTAGTTACCGTTGAGCCTCTTAAGTATGTCTCGCCCTTATCACAGCCGCTATATCATCAGTTTCATTGTTTGACGGAGTTAGCGTTGAGCCTCTTAAGTATGTCTTGCCCTTATCACAGCCGCTATATCATCAGCGTAGTCAACAAAGAATGTATTGGCTGGCATGAGTATCTTCAGTATTTCATTGTATGACGAATTTTAGAGATCTGGTCCGAGGATTAAGCCCTGTGCGACACCTAATGTCACTTCCATTCTTATTTGGCCCTGTACTATCATATATGAAAACTCGGTCCTTAGTATAGTATTCCACCATTCTCGTTAATTATTGCGGTATGTGAAATATCGTCTCTAGGGTGTATATTACGTCTGCTGTTGAAAGCGTTCTTCGCCAGTAGTATTATAGATCTAGAAGCATGACTGTCTTGTTGTGTAGCCCGGACGGCATCATATACTTCCTTAAGGGCTCCTAGCGTCGATTTTCCAGGTCTTAATTCGTACTGTCTCTCGGACAAACCTCCAACAGTCCCGACAGACAACAGTCAAGTCTTGTTCTGATGAGCCAATTGATTTTCCAGGTCTTAATCCGTACAGTCTCTCGGACAGACCTCCAACAGTCCCGACAGACAACAGTCAAGTCTTGGTCTGATGAGCCGTTCCAATAGTTTTCCACCTGTGGACGCTCTAAATTCGCTATATCAGTTCAGATTTACACTTATAAATAATGTCATCTAATTACAAGGCCCTATAATTGCTATAAGCTTTTTACCTTAAGGCCATTTACAAGCGATTATAAACAGATCAATGACCTTTTAATTAACAGCTCTCTAGCTGATAGAATACTTTCCATTAATCAAGCTCGAGTCCCTAATAAATGGAAACCATTTTGAAAGTATACACCTAGACCTCGCTTTGCGTCGCCGATACGTTCCAAACAACACGACGCAAACTGAATTATGAGTTTCTATGGTAAACCATGCAAAGATCGGAGATAGATAACAACGCAACTTCGAAAATCTAACGACAGGTTAAAGTTAAAGTGGCAGCCCGATTAAGATTCAGGCTCACTTAGACTATTCAGTCCATTGTGATAACGACGCTAAACGCCAAACGAAACGACGCAAAGCGAGGTCTAGGTGTATCAGAATATATAATATTCCCAAGCCAATGATTCCCTGGAACCTTAAAATTTTCCTCACTTCTCTTGTTCAAAAAATTTCAAAATAAATCTAACACTTTTGTCAAGAGGGATCATTGCACTTGATTTGATTTGTGTAGTTTATTTTTTTTTTTTTGCTTTGTTTTAAACGTAAGCAGATGAAATACTTCCGGGTTAGTCGTTCATTCGTTTATTCTATAGAAGGAATACCAGACGTTCTGACGGTTCGTTAGCCTCTTGCCTCAAATCAAAGAATACAAATAGAATGTAAAAACAAGTTGCACTTAAAACAAAATCGATTTGGAATATTCAAATACGAACGAAATAATCGCTCTAATAAATATTTATTAATTGCATTTTGTGGTCAATGTATATGTGAGACATCGTAATTGATGTTTAAATAGAAACTAATTTATTGAATGGGAAATAGAGGTGTGACTATGACTCTGATAGAAAAATACGACCTGGGTGTATGATCGTGAAACTGAAGACAATGTTAGCAAATGAAAGGTAATTTTATTATATCGCTCTAATAGAGACTCCTATTTCGATTGACAAAAAAATGAGGCACAGATCTTCACTAGCAGATATATTCACCATAGACGGGAGCAGACAGTGCAAGGTACGAACAGCGCTATTTATCATTGAGGATTTCTAAAGAGTCATACAAAAAAGAATATCCCGCTTCAAAAAGGTGGCACATTAGTTTTAAAACAGTACCACATTTTTTCATTAAAAACAAGTAAGGAAAGTCTAAAGTCGGGCGGGGCCTACTACATTACACCCTGCACCACTTTGTAGATCCACATTTTCGATACCATATCATATATCCATCAAATGTGTTCTGCAATATTTATAGACATTAAATTTAAGTCGGCTAATGCCCTGGGGTGGAACACAATGATAGGAAAAACCAAGTAAGACAAATCTAAAGTCGGCCGGGGCCGACTATATTATACCATGCACCACTTTGTAGATCTTAATTTTCGATACCATATCCGTCAAATGTGTTGGGTGCTATATAAAGGGTGGTTAAATTGTAAGGGCCGATGTTGAATGTGAACCACACCTAAACGCCAAGTTTTTTTCCGAATTTTATTTGACATTTCTCTATTTCAGACTTACTCAATTTGAACCATGGAGAGATACACAATCCAATAACGTGTTAAATGGTTCCAAGAAACGGCAACAGTGGATGATCAATTTTCGAAGAAAATCATCTTCAGTCATGAAGAACATTTTCACCTCAGTGGATTCGTCAATAAACAGAATTGCCGCATTTGGGCGAATGAGAATCCAAGAGTGATTGTCGAAAAACCAATGCACCCACAAAGAGTGACTGTTTGGTGCGGTGGCGGGCTGGCGGCATCATCGGGCCGTATTTTTTTCCAAAATGAGGCCGGTCAGGCAGTTACTGTGAATGGTGTTCGCTTTCGTGAGATGATGGCCCGGATTGGAAGATATGGATGTGGACTATATGTGGTTTCAGCAGGACGGTGCCACGTGCCACATAGCTAACAAAACAATGACTCTTTTGCGCAACAAATTCAATGGCCGTGTTATCTCACGTAATGGCGATGTCAATTGGCCGCCAAGATCATGTGATTTGACACCGTTGGACTTTTTTCTTTGGGGTTATTTGAAAGAAACGGAGTACGTCGAGCACAATTCAAGAGCTAAAGCATGAGATAATTCGGCACATTAACGGCATAGAACCTCTATTATGCCTCAGCGTAATCGAAAATTTGGAAGGTGTGCCACCGAGGTCGCGGCACCCATTTGGCCGATATTTTATTCCATACATAATTGAGTAATACCAATATATCATAATAAAATAAAATTACAATAATTTCCTAAATAGTTTGTGTTTTATTCAAAATCAACATAGGCCCTTGAAATTTTAACCACCCTTTATAAAGGTTTGTCCCAAATACATACATTTAAATATCACTCGATCTGGACAGAATTTGATAGACTTCTACAAAATCTATAGACCCAAAATTTAAGTCGGCTAATGCACTAGGGTGGAACACAATGTTAGTAAAAAACAAGTAAGGAAAGTCTAAAGTCGGGCGGGGCCGACTATATTATACCCTGCACCACTCTGTAGATCAAAATTTTCGATACCATATCACATTCGTCAAATGTGTTGGGGGCTATATATAAAGGATTGTCCCACATACATACATTTAAATATCACTCGATCTGGACAGAATTTGATAGACTTCTACAAAATCTATAGACTCAAAATTTAAGTGGGCTAATGCACTAGGGTGGAACACAATGTTAGTAAAAAAAATATGGGAACCATTTAAATCTGAAGCAATTTTAAGGAAACGTCGCAAAAGTTTATTTATGCTTTATCGCTCGATATATATGTGTTACAAGTTTAGGAAAATTAGAGTCGTTTTTACAACTTTTGGCGATTTTACAAGGAAAATGTTGGTATTTTGACCATTTTTGTCGAAATCAGAAAAACATATATATGGGAGCTATATCTAAATCTGAACCGATTTCAACCAAATTTGGCACGCATAGCAACAATGCTAATTCTAGTCCCTGTGCGAAATTTCAACTAAATCGGAGTTAAAAATTGGCCTCTGTGGTCATATGAGTGTATATCGGGCAAAAGCTATATATGGGAGCTATATCTAAATCTGAACCGATTTCAACCAAATTTTGCATTCATGGCTACAATGCTAATTCTACTCCCTGTGCAAAATGTCAACTAAATCGGAGCAAAAAATTGGTCTCTATGGTCAAATGAGTGTAAATCGGCCGAAAGCTATATATGGGAGCTATATCTAAATCTGAACCGATTTCAACCAAATTTGGCACGCATAGCTACAATGCTAATTCTACTCCCTGTGCAAAATTTCAACCAAATTGGGATAAAACTCTGGCTTCTGGGACAGTATTAGTCCATATCGGGCGAAAGATATATACGGGAGCTATATCTAAATCTGAACCGATTTCAATAAAATTTGGCACACTTGACTACAGTACTAATTGTTCTTCTTGTGCAAAATTTAAGCAAATTAGGTTAAAACTCTGGCTTCTGGGGCCATATAAGTCCATATCGGGCGAAATATATATATGGGAGCTATATCTAAATCTGAACCGATTTTTTGCAAAATCAATAGGGGTCTATTCTGAGCCAAAACACATACTTGTGCCAAATTTGACCTAGACTTTGATTACAAAAATGTGTTCACGGACAGACGGACATCGCTATATCGACTCAAGAGCCCACCCTGAGCATTTGTGCCAAAGACACCATGTATCTATCTCGTCTCCTTCTGGGTGTTGCAAACATATGCACTAACTTATAATACCCTGTTCCACAGTGTGGCGCAGGGTATAAAAAAATATGGGTAACATTTAAATCTGAAGCAATTTTAAGGAAACTTCGTTTATTTATGATTTATCGCTCGATATATATGTATTAGAAGTTTTGGGAAATGAGAGTCATTTTTACAACTTTTCTACTAAGCAGTGGCGATTTTACAAGGAAAATGTTGGTATTTTGACCATTTTTGTCGAAATCAGAAAAATATGTATATGGGAGCTATATCTAAATCTGAACCGATTTCAATCAAATTTGGCACACATGACTATATTACTAATTGCACTCTTAGTGCAAAATTTCAACCAAATTGGGCCAAAACTCTGGCTTCTGGGGCCATATAAGTCCATATCGGGCGAAAAATATATATGGAAGCTATATCTAAATCTGAACCGATTTCAATCAAATTTGGCACTCATGACTATACTACCAATTGTACTCCTTGTGCAAAGTTTCAAGCTAATCGTGATAAAACTCTGGCTTCTGGGTCCATATAAGTGCATATCGGCGAAAGATATATATGGGAGCTATATCTAAATCTGAACCGATTTCAATCAAATTTTGCACACTTGACTATACTACCAATTGTACTCCTAGTGCAAAATTTCAACCAAATTCGGCCAAAAATCTGGATTCTGGGGCCATATAAGTCCATATCGGGCGAAAGATATATATGGAAGCTATATCTAAATCTGAACCGATTTCAATAAAATTTTGCACACTTAAATATACGACTAAGTATTATGTTTGTACAGAATTTCAAGCAAATCGGTATAAAACTCTGGCTGCTGGGTCCATATTAGTGCATATCGGGCGAAAGATATATATGGGAGCTATATCTAAATCTGAACCGATTTCTTCCAAAATCAATAGGGTTCTATTCTGACCCAAATTAGTGTCAAATTTGAAGGCGATTGGACTTAAATTGCGACCTAGACTTTGATCACAAAAATGTGTTCACAGACAGACGGACGGACGGACAGACGGACATGGTTATATCGACTCAGGAACCCACCCTGAGCATTATTGCCAAAGACACCATGTGCCTATCTCGTCTCCTTCTGGGTGTTACAAACAGATGCACTAACTTATAATACCCTGTTCCACAGTGTGGCGCAGGGTATAAAAAATATGGGTAACATTTAAATCTGAAGCAATTTTAAGGAAACTTCGTTTATTTATGATTTATCGCTCGATATATATGTATTAGAAGTTTAGGAAAATTAGAGTCATTTTTACAACTTTTCTACTAAGCAGTGGCGATTTTACAAGGAAAATGTTGGTATTTTTACCATTTTTGTCGAAATCAGAAAAACATATGTATGGGAGCTATATCTAAATCTGAACCGATTTCAATCAAATTTGGCACACATGACTATATTACTAATTTTACTCCTAGTGCAAAATTTCAACCAAATTGGGCCAAAACTCTGGCTTCTGGTTCCATATAAGTCCATATCGGCCGCAAAATATATATGGAAGCTATATCTAAATCTGAACCGATTTCAATCAAATTTGGCACAAATGACTATACTACCAAGTGTACTCCTTGTGCAAAATTTCAAGCTAATGGGGATAAAAGTCTGACTTCTGGGTCCATATAAGTGCAAATCGGGCGAAAGATATATATGGGAGCTATATCTAAATCTGAATCGATTTCAATCAAATTTTGCACACTTGACTATACTACTAAGTGTTATGTTTGTACAAAATTTCAAGCAAATCGGTATAAAACTCTGGCTGCTGGGTCCATATTAGTGCATATCGGGCGAAAGATATATATGGGAGCTAAATCTAAATCTGAACCGATTTCTTCCAAAATCAGTGGGGTTCTATTTTGACCCAAACTAGGAACATGTGTCAAATTTGAAGACGATTTGACTTAAATGGCGAACTAGACTTTGATCAGAAAAATGTGTTCACAGACAGACGGACGGACGGACGGACAGACGGACATAGTTATATCGACTCAGGGACCCAGGGTAAATCAGGGTAAAACTTTGGTTTCTGGATCTATATAAGTGCATATCGGGCGACATATATATGGGAGCTATATCTAAATCTGAATCGATTTCTTCCACAATCAATAGGGTTCTATTCTGCCCCAAAACAGAAATTTGAGCCAAATTTGAAGTAGGTTTGACTGAAACTACGACCTAGACTTTGATCACAAAAATATGTTCACAGACAGACAGACGGACATGGTTATATCGACTCAGGGACCCACCCTAACCATTTTTGCCAAAGACACCATGTGTCTATCTCGTCTCCTTCTGGGTGTTGCAAACATATGCACTAACTTATAATACCCAGTTCCACAGTGTGGCACAGGGTATACAAATTAAATTGTTAAAAAATTAAATGCATTTATATCAGTGTTATATATAGAATATACATTTTGACTAACCTAACAATCTTTTTATCTCCCATTTTATCTCCTTTTAATTGAAAACCAATCCTTGAAATTTAATATCTGTGGAATTATGACAAAACACCATAAGTCTAAAAACTCGATTTTATAGGAAAGCGAAATTACACCTAACGGGTTCGAAGATTTGTTACAATGATCAGAACAAAAATTTTTCAGTCTCGAACCGCCCATAGAATGAATTTAAGCCAGATCTTATTTTATTGTGTTTCTCACCTTTGACTTATATACGAAACATTTGACTCCTTTTTTTTTATTTTTTTTATATTCCAATTAAACTTACAGCTTCTAAATACCTTTTTTGTTTTATTTGTAAATGTATGGGTGATATTGGGAATATTCAACACCAACCTATTGAGGTGCACTCGTACAGACTGCAAACTCAAAGTGCATTAGAGCATAATCACAAATCTCAAACCTTATATACGCTAAAATATAAGGCTCATGAGATATTCCTTTGCCTAAAAATTGATAATTTTTCACATGAAGACGAGTTCAGCTCATATAGCATTTTGCAGAGTCGACAAACATTTGTTGAAGAGTCAATAAACACGCGAACATTGCCGGTCCATCGAAACCAAGGCGTCAACAATTCTTCAAATTTCGTCAGAGAACAATGGGCTTTCCCTTTCGTATACAATTTCATTGACTTGGCAACTTGCGAATGGGACATTGACAGTGTGCTTTATGTTTGGATGCGAGAAAGCGGTATTCGAATTGAGTGAGCATACACTTGAAAAATTTAGTTTTGTTTTGTTTGTCATGAAATACTCAAATACTAATAAATATTTACTGCTGCGATTGAATTTCATGTTTTTCGATAAATTAGTCACAGTAAATTGCTATTGAATCGAGGGAGCGTCACTATATCAAAATTCAATCTGACAACATCGGCGCGACTTGCACTGATGAGATGTTCCGGATAGAACACCAATGCAACGATGTTCTGGATAGCCCATACAATAGAGGAGTGACACGAAATTGTCGTGACTCACGAAAATTTTCGTGACTCACGCGTGAGTTGTGAGTCACGTTGATGGTAATGGCGTGACTGTACGTGAGCGTGATTAACCAACCAAATGTCGTGCGTAAGCGTGAGTCACGAAAAAAAATATCTTCGTGAGTGTGCGTGAGTAACGAATTTCGGAAAAACACCCTCATCCCGTTTACGAACATAAAATGCTTACGAGTTCAATTCATTTATAATTTTAGTGACATCCTAAGTGTTAAAAGTTTTTCGATTTTAATCATACTCATATTTTCAGTCAGGTTCTATAGGTAAATTACTCATAAAATTATTCGTGAGTCACGATATTTTTCGTAAGTCACGATATTTTTCTTGAGTCACGACATTAAAACGATTTTCGTGAGTACAAATTTTCTTTTCGTGATCGTGCGTGAGCGTGAGTCCTACCGCAAAATATCATGCGTGAGTGTACGTGAATAAGATTTCTCCGTCGTGAGTGTGCGTGATAAAAGAAAACAACCCTAATATTGTCATCGTATGTGTACTTTCTGGGGTCACTGTATTTATACTTATTACCACACTCAATGAATGCATATCCACTACCCATTATCAGGCAACGATGCAGTATGGGGCTGAGTATGCAGTAGCAACACAGGTAACAATTTCATGGAAATTGTTCCAATTAAAGTCTTCACTGAGTGCTGCCCGATTCCATGTTAAGCTCAATGACAAGGGACCTCCTTTTTATAGCCGAGTCCGGAAGGCGTTCCACATTGCAGTGAAACCACTTAGAGAACTTTGAAACCCTCAGAAATGTCACCAGCATTACTGAGGTGGGATAATCCAACGCTGAAAAACTTTTTGGTGTTCGGTCGAAGCAGGAATCGAGCCCACGACCTTGTGTATGCAAGGCGGGCATGCTAACCATTGCACCACGGTGGCTCCGGTCGTTTTACACTAAGTATAGGAACTTAACCACACCGCACTAATTGTTTCGGCGATAAGCTTGCTTCCGCACTAGCAGGTTCGGCGTTACCTTTCTTCCTCATCTTCACTCCAAAGCTGACAATTCTGCTTATTTATGTATATATGAGCTCAAACCATAAAATGGAAAAAGAACGCGATGAACTTTCTTAACAGAGCACGTCAAAAAGATAATACCTAAAAAACCACCCTTTATTTTTCAGGCCCAAATTCTATCAACATAGGCTGTCAATGATAAAGATCCGCAAGTGAGTAGTATTTCGCCCACCTTCGTGAGTATGATTTTGTTTTCGTGATTTTCCAAAAACTCCCGCACGAGTTTGACTTGATCGTATTCAAACAAGATGTCTGAGTAGTTCACTTCACCAGAGGTTTAGGAAGTGGAGGAGTTGACAAATTGAAGCCTTAGGTATTGCACTCATGGTTGCCACAATTGGTAAAAATCTACCAAAAATTTTAGATTTTTGATAGAATTTCACCAAGACAATTTTGACAAAATTTTCTATATAATTTGGACGAATATTCTATAGAAATCAAATTTTTGACAACATATTCTATAGAAATATAATTTGGACAAACTTTTCCATAGAAATATAATTTTGACAAAATTTTGTATAGAAATAAAATGTTGACTAATTTTTCTTAGGAATAAAATTTTGACAAAATTTTCTGTAGAAATATAATTTGGACAAATTTTGTTATAGAAATATAATTTGGACAAATATTCTATAGAAATAAAATGTTGAAAACATTTTCTATAGAAATCAAATGTTGACAAATTTTCCTACAGAAATCAAATTTTGACAAAATGTTTTATAGAAATAAAATTTTGACAAAACCTTCCATAGAAATAAAATTTTGACAAAATTTTTAATAGAAATAAAATTTTGGCTAAATTTTCTATAGAAATATAATTTGGACAAATATTCTATAGAAATAAAATTTTGACCACATATTCTATAGAAATAAAATGTTGACAAAGTTTCTATAGAAATCTAATTTTGACAAAATTTTCTATAAAATACAATTTTGACCAAATAAAAGTTGACACAATTTTCTAAAGAAATAAAATAGTGACAAAATTTTCTATAGAAATAAAATTTTGAGAAAATTTTCTATAGAAATAAAATGTTGACAAAATTTTCTAAAGAAATAAAATTTTGACAAAATTTTCTATAGAAAAAAAAATTAGACTACATTTTCTATAGAAACAACATTTTTACAAAATTTTCTATAGAAATAAAATTTTTACAAAATTTTCTATAAATTTTGATAAAATTTGCTATAGAAAAAAAATTTTTACAAAATTTTCTATAGAACTAAAATTTTGACAAAATTTTCTATAGAAAAAAAAATTGACAAAATTTTCTATAGAACTAAAATTTTGACATAATAACATTTGATACAATTTTCTAAAGAAATAAAATTGTGACAAAATTTTCTATAGTAATAAAATTTTGAGAAAATTTTCTAAAGAAATAAAATTTTGACAATATTTTCTATAGAAATAAAATTTTGACAAAATTTTCTATAGAAATAAAATTTTGAGAAAATTTTCTAAAGAAATAAAATTTTGACAACATTTTCTATAGAAATAAAATTTTGACAAAATTTTCTATAGAAATAAAATTTTGACAACATTTTCTATAGAAATAAAATTTTGACATTTTCTATAGAACTAAAATTTTGACAAAATTTTCTATAGAAATAAAATTTTGACAAAATTTTCTATAGAAATAAAATTTTGAGAAAATTTTCTATAGAAACAAAATTTTGAGAACATTTTCTATAGAAATACAATTTTGAGAACATTTTCTATAGAAATAAAATTTTGAGAAAATTTTCTATAGAAATAAAATTTTGAGAAAATTTTCTATAGAAATAAAATTTTGACAAAAATTCATTTTGTCTTCTTTTCATTATATTGGGAACCTAAAATGTTTTGTCATACTTCATATTATTAATTAATTTATTTTTATAATATTTTATACATATCTATATTTATTAATTAATTTATTTTTATACTATTTTCTACACATTTATATTTATTATATACACACATATGTTCTCACATTGTCATAACTTGGTTTGTAAAATAAATAAAAATAAAATTTTCTATAGAACTAAAATGTTGACAAAATTCTCTATAGAACTAAAATGTTGACAAAATTCTCTATAGAAATAAAATGTTGACAAAATTTTCTATAGAAATACAATTTTGGCAAAATTTTCTATATAAATAATATTTTGACAAAATTTTCTATAGAAATAAAATTTTGACAAAATTTTCTATAGAAATAAAATTTTGACAAAATTTTCTATAGAAATAAAATTTTGACAAAATTTTCTACAGAAATAAAATTTTGACAAAATTTTCTATAGAAATAAAATTTTGACAAAATTTTCTATAGAAATAAAATGTTGACAAAATTTTCTATAGAAAAAAAAATGATCATGCAAAACCTTTTTTCGGAAGGTTCAAGTGTGGTTCATTGTTGGGTTTAATGAACTGCCTGAATTTATTCTGATAATTGGTTGATAGTTTTGCTGCAAGTAGAGGATGCCGATGAGGAATGTGGTAATTCCGAAACGTGCGTCCATCCAACCATCTTGCAGTCTTTAGGGCTTTACCCATATACATTTGACAAACATTCTTTTTCTCTGTTGGTTAAGCTACACTTGTAGTTTAGTCAATGCATGGTTTTATTTAAGCTGAAATCAAAAAACAACAACAATAAAACTTTGACAAAATTTTCTATACAAATAAAATTTTGACAAAATTTTCTATAGAAATAAAATGCAGATCATTGCAGAATCTTCATGTATATTCCCAAGATAAGGCACAATGGCTTCTTAGGACTATTCAGTCAATTGTGATAACTTCTCTCTTCTCTGAGTGCAGTCCGTTTCCATGTTTAGCTCAATTGTAAGGGACCTCCTCTTTATAGTCGAATCCGAACGGCGTATTGAACCTTCGACCCTTTGTATGCAAGGCGGGCAAGCTAATCATTCCACCATGGTGAACCTTATTCCCCCGTTCCAAATTTTATTGTTTCGTTATAATACTTCCCCAATACTTTCTCTCTCAGTGTAAATCAAATTTACTTGCATTGACATCGATGTGATTTTATGATAATTTCAATACAGTATCATTCCATATACAATTTTGGGGTATTTTTTTGTGGTGGAAATATTAAGCAACTCATGGAATATGAGGATGCAAATGTCAAATAGTAAGCCATGCTTGGGATATGTTTTGTCAGTCTTATCTTGCGATTGATTGCATTTCATTTTCATGGGATTCATTTCAACTTGGATTTTGGAATTGACGAAGGCAAATGGGGATTGAGGTTTGGTTTCTTTTGTTCGTTACATTGACCTACATTTCAATGAATTGAGGATGTAACCCAAAAACAAATTAGAGCAAATCTTTATCTGCAATTTTTGGTTTATTTATAGATGTGGGGAAAATTGAATATTCTATGAAGACAAAAAGAAAGGTGATGGCCTATGAAATAAAGAAAGAAGATCTACAATTTGTATCAAGCACTTTAATAAATATTTATAAATTGTAATTTCGATATTTCCTGTTTCAGTGGATGACCATACAATGTAATAATGTATGCACCGGAAAACAATAAAAAAAAAATTTACATATTTTATAAGATTGATTGATGTTGAAAACGTAATAAATTAGCACATTAACTGATACAATTAATATTTTATTCAAATTACAAAATAAAATCAGTTAAGAAAACGATTGCCAACTTTTATACCCTCCACTATAGGATGGGAGGTATATTAACTTTGTCATTCCGTTTGTAACACATCGAAATATTGGTGAAATTCTGAGTCGATCTAAGCATTTCCGTCCGTGTGTCCGTCCGTCTGTCTGTCCGTCCGCCTGTTGAAATCACGCTAACTTTCGAACGAAACAAGCTATCGACTTGAAACTTGGCACAAGTAGTTGTTATTGGTGTAGGTCGGATGGTATTGAAAATGGGCTATACCGGACTACTTTCACGTATAGCCCCTATATAAACGAACCCCCCAGATTTGGCTTGCGGAGCCTCTAAGAGAAACATATTTATCCGATCTGGCTGAAATTTGGTACATGGTGTTAGTATATGATCTCTACAACCATGCAAAAATTGGTCCACATCGGTCCATAATTACCCAGCAAAAAAAGCGTCGCCAAAAAAGTAATGAAATTGTTCTTTTTATATCCGGAAGTGGTGCAAAATTGAGGCAGAAGCGATGACTTTAACATGGACTTGTCATAGGAGGGAAGTCCTCCCTTTCAAAAGCCGTTGCACTGAATTGGCATCACTTCTTTAGGTGTGATCCGAATTCAATGTTTTGGATGTAAATTAAAAAATTCTGTGATATGTTGTCACATAAATATTTTTTATAAATTTTTATAATTTTTAATGGATTCTAACGCTTGTCGGAAACGTTTGACTTCAAATATTTTCAAAAATTCACAATTTTTTCAGATTGGATTTAACATTTTTGTCGAAAAAAATTTAAATGATTTGTACCATTTTATGAATTCTTACTCTGTTTTTAACCTATTTGAAACAAAAAAAGTTCAAATTACCCATTAAAAGTATGAAAAAAACCAAGTTATAAAAATTGAATTAAAAGAACTTCCTGGGTAGTTAAAATAAAGAACATCATTGGGAGTGCATCTTCTGGATGTGCTTTTGAAGTTGTGCCTTTGGAAGAACTTCCAAATTTTTTGCTGGGTATATATAGCCCCCATATAAACCGATCGCCCAGATTTGGCTTGCGGAGCTTCTAAGAAAAGCTAATTTCATCCGTTCCGGCTGAAATTTGTTGCATGGTGTAAGTATTTGGTCTCTAAGAACTATGCAAAAACTGGTCCACATCGGTCCATAGTTATATATAGCCTCCATGTAAACCGATCCCCCGATTTGGCTTGCGGAGCCTCTAAAAAAAGCCTTTTTCATCCGATCCGGCTGAAATTTGGTGCATGGTGTAAGTATTTGGTCTCTAATAACTATGCAAAAATTGGTCCACATCGGTCCATAATTATATTTATATAGCCCCCATATAAACCGATCCCCAGATTTGGCTTGCGGAGTCTCTAAGAGAAGCAAGTTTCATCCGATTCTGTTGAAATTTGGCACGTGATGTTAGTATATGGTCTCTAACAACCATACAAAAATTGGTCCATATCGGTCCATAATTATATACAGCCACCATATAAACCGATTCCCAGATTTGGCTTGCGGAGCCTCTAAGAGAAGCATATTTCATCCGATCCGGCTGAAATTTGGTACATGTTGTTGGTATATGGTCTCTAACAACCATGCAAGAATTGGTCCACATCGGTCCATAATTATATATAGCCACCATATAAACCGATTCCCAGATTTGGCTTGCGGAGCCTCTGAGAGAAGCAAATTTCATCCGATCCGGCTGAAATTTGGTACATGTTGTTGGTATATGGTTTCTAACAACCATGCAAAAATTGGTCCACATCGGTCCATAATTGTATATAGCCCCCATATAAACCGATCCCCCGATTTGGCTTGCGGAGCCTCTAAGAGAAGCATATTTCATCCGATCCGGCTGAAATTTGGTACATGGTGTTAGTATAGGTCTCTAACAACCATACAAAAATTGGTCCATATCGGCCCATAATTATATATAGTCCCCATATAAACCAATCCCCAGATTTGACCTCCGGAGCCCCTTAAACGAGCAAAATTCATCCGATGCGATTCAAACTTAGTACGTGGTGTTATTATATGGTTTCTAACAACCATGCAAAACTTGGTTCATATCGGTTCATAAGTGTAACATATATAGCCCCCATATAAACCGATCCTCAGATTTGACCTCCGGAGCCTCTTGAAGGTGCAAAATTCATCTGATCCGGTTGAAATTTGGTACATTGCGCTAGTTGCCACTACCAATCAACATATCCCAATATCATGATAACGACGCATTTCTCGGCCCATTGCCTAGGTCATCATATTCCATTGCCTTTAATATTTCATATTTTTGTTACGGATATATTTTGTTGACATGTATCAACTTACAAGAGTGTTCATTGCTGAAAATTAATATTTTTTAAAAATTCATAGTTCCGATTGCTAAAAATATTATCAAGATGAAACTTGAGAACCGCACACAGAAAGAAAAATAATGTTAATTTTTCTGAACCTTAATGAAATTGTTTTCGATTCTTGAAGTTGTTGTGAGTGAGTTAATGATACGAGTATATTATTCCCGAGTATATGTCTATATCGAACTAAAGGTGACATGGCTCACGCTGACAGCGTAAATGTTTCCAAGAGGGTGGTTAACCAATCAAAAAGACGCGTGAACATAAATCGCAAACACAATCTGTTCGTGAGAGTGTGTGAGTAATAAATTTCAGAAAAATGTTCATCATGCTCACATTTTCAATCAGGCTCAACTGAATAATTATTATGATAATTCTAGGGTTGACTACATACACAAACATTTTTTACGGTTTGATTTTAATTGAAGTTGCTTCACTCCCGATTAGTGACAGTATCAATTTCAATAATTGATTTTTTCGGCACTTTTAATAAATTTCTTAATTGTGGTAAGCAGCAATTTATGTATAGTGTTATTGTTTATTTATTAATAATTATTTTTCCTTTAAATGAAAAATATTCCTGTAATTTTATAAGAGTTTATACTTTCTTATTGGTTTTCCGATTATAATTATAGTAGGACTTTTCTTTAGATTTGAGTCAACAATGAACCCATGAATAGTACGAAACTAAATATTTTGAAAAGGTAAATTTCTGACGTGACATACGAGTCAATGGTGAGTTATGGCAATTTTCCTGATTGAGGGGAATTTCCGCTGGTCAGGAGATTTTGTGTGAGTCGCGCCAACGTATATGAGACTCCCTTAAATTTGCGTAAGTGCTTTCTTCTGATCGAGAGTATACATGAATAAATATATTCCACTCGTGAGTGCACAGAAAAAAATATTACAAAAATATTTCAAATTAAAATATTGATTGAAGTTGAAGACGTAACCAATTAAAAAATTAACTGATACAATTACACTTTTTTCAAATTAAAAAATTAAGTTATTTAAGAAAATGTTTGAATTTTTTTATGTGTTTTATTAAAATATTAATAAAAAAAATTTTAATTAGCTTCAAAAATATTTGCAATTACAAACTTGAAAATCTAAAATAAAATTTCATGAAAATTGTTTAATCGAAAGATAAAATAATTATTAACAAATAAATTATAATACAATAAATACTTTTATTTATTTATTTTATGAAAAAGTATAAAACCATAATACCATGAATTATGTCACTAAATACATAAATACAAAAAATAAGTACCACATTAAAAAAAAAAAAAACAAGTAAGGAAAGTCTAAAGTCGGGCAGGGCCGACTATATTATACCCTGCACCACTTTGTAGATCTAAATTTTCGATACCATATCACATCCGTCAAATGTGTTGGGTGCTATATATAAAGGTTTGTCCCAAATACATACATTTAAATATCACTCGATTTGGACAGAATTTGATAGACTTTTACAAAATCTATAGACTCAAAATTTAAGTTGGCTAATGCACTATGGTGGAACACAATTTTAGTAAAAAACAAGTAAGGAAAGTCTAAACTCGGGCGGGGCCGACTATATTATAACCTGCACCACTTTGTAGATCTAAATTTTCGATACCATATCACATCCGTCAAATGTATGTATATGTATTAGAAGTTTAGGAAAATCAGAGTCATTTTTACAACTTTTCGACTAAGCAGTGGCGATTTAACAAGGAAAATGTTGGTAGTTTGACCATTTTTGTCGAAATCAGAAAAACATATATATGGGAGCTAAATCTGAACCGATTTCAATCAAATTTGGCACACATGACTATATTACTAATTGTACTCCTAGTGCAAAATTTCAAGCTAATCGGGATAAAACTCTGGCTTCTGGGTCCATATAAGTGCATATCGGGCGAAAGATATTTATGGGAGCAATATCTAAATCTGAATCGATTTTTTATAAGTTGTTCGTGAGTGAGTACGGATTTCTTTATTATATATATTGAGTCTGCGTGACTGCTGCCAATAACATCGAGTGCGTGTGAGAATGTTTTGAGTTTTTATTATTTCATAAGTGTGCGTGTTCGTGAGAGAAATAATACTCACGGGCACATCTCTATTTCGAACAGAACCACGTGCTATTAAACATTTTCCCATTGTCAATGAATATGATTTTTAAAGTTCAGTGCATAGAACGCATTTCGAGTATCAAGCACATGAAACACACACGGCAACCACCCATTAAATAGCATTTTACAATTCTATAATTCAAAAAGTCATTAACTCTGGGAGTGATTGTCCGTTTTGTCATTGTCGCTTGGGCAGTTTGCTATTGTTTTTTAGCTGGTTCCGCTGTTACCATGATTTGCGAATGCGTTTTTATGCAGAATTGGCAAAATTATGTTTTCGTTCATTAATGAAGTTGTACCACAACAAATAAGGGATATGCAGTCATTGAACATTGTTTTGTAGATATTCTTATTACATTTTTTTTTGTAAATGAAATACGTGTGGGAAAACCATATTATTTATGAATTACTCAAGTGAAATTCGAGTTGTTTATTTTTATGGAAATTTCGAAATACTCATTATTGAAATTCAAAACTAAAATATCTGTGTAAGTATTTAGGAAGAAGTATAGAACTATTAGAGAAGACTATTATTATATTAACGTAAATAGAATTTAATATGTAAGGCAAGACCATACGGATAAGCAAACCAGAAAATTACGCTTTAGGATTTCAGTCGATATTTCCAGAAAATTTAAGGTAAATTATTTCAATATATTTAAGTAATAAAAAGCTGTACTCATGTAAACGACAATTCATGGGATTTACAACAAATACACAAGATTCGCGCCAGACGGACGGACATGGTAAGATCGTCTCAAAAATTTCACCATGGTGAAAATTTTTCTCCAACAGAAGTTTGAGGAAATAAATATTTTAAATATGATTACCGTATATGGTATACCATATTTATACCCTTCACCACTACTGTGGTACAGGGTATAATAAGTTTGTGCATTTGTATGTAACGCCAAGAAGGAAAAGTCTGAGACCCATCGTTTAGTATACCGATCGTCTTAGAATTAAATTCTGAGTCGATTTAGCGATGTCTGTCTGTCTGTCTGTCTGTCTGTCTGTCCGTCTGTCTGTCTGTTGATGTATTTTTGTGTGCAAAGTACAGGCCGCAGTTTTAGTCCGATTGTCCTAAAATTTGGTATAGGGTCCTGTTTCGGCTCAAAGACGATCCCTATTGATTTTGGAAAAAATCGGTTCAGATTTAGATATAGCTGCCATATATATTTTTCACCGATCTGGTCATAATTGGCGTGTGTACCAACCGATCTTCCTCAAATTCAGTACATCCGATTATTTTATGATTCTCGAAAAACCTGCAAAATATCAGCCAAATCGGTTCAGATTTAGATATAGCTCCCATATACAGCTTTCGCCCGATTTACACTCATTTGCCCACAGAAGCCAATTTTTTGCTCCGATTTAGTTGAAATTTTGCACAGGGAGTAGAATTAGCATTGTAGCTATGCGTGTCAAATTTGGTTGAAATCGGTTCAGATTTAGATATAGCTCCCATATATAGCTTTCGCCCGATTTACACTCAAATGACCACAGAGGCCAATTTTTTGCTCCGAATTAGTTGAAATTTTGCACAGGGAGTATAATTAGCATTGTAGCTATGCATGCCAAATTTGGTTGAAATCGGTTCAGATTTAGATATATCTCCCATATATAGCTTTCGCCTGATTTACACTCATATGACCGTAGAGGCCAATTTTTAACTCCGATTTAGTTGAAATTTTACACAGGGAGTAGAATTAGCATTGTAGCTATGCGTGCCAAATTTGGTTGAAATCGGTTCAGATTTAGATATATATATATGTTTTTCTGATTTCGACAAAAAAGGTCAAAATATCAACATTTTCCTTGTAAAATCGCCACTGCTTAGTCGAAAAGTTGTAAAACTGACTCTAATTTTCCTAAACTTCTAATGCATATATATCGAGCGATAAATCATAAATAAACTTTAGCGAAGTTTTCTTAAAAGTGCTCCAGATTTAAATGTTTCCCATATTTTTATACCCTTCACCACTACTGTGGTACAGGGTATAATAAGTTTGTGCATTTGTATGTACGCCAAGAAGGAAAAGTCTGAGACCCATCGTTTAGTATACCGATCGTCTTAGAATTAAATTCTGAGTCGATTTAGCGATGTCCGTCTGTCTGTCTGTCTGTCTGTCTGTCTGTCTGTCTGTCCGTCTGTCTGTCTGTTGATGTATTTTTGTGTGCAAAGTACAGCTCGCAGTTTTAGTCCGATTGTCCTAAAATTTGGTATAGGGTCCTGTTTCGGCTCAAAGACGATCCCTATTGATTTTGGAAAAAATTGGTTCAGATTTAGATATAGCTGCCATATATATTTTTCACCGATCTGGTCATAATTGCCGCGTAAATCAACCGATCTTCCTCAAATTCCGTACATCCGAATATTTTATGAGTCTCGAAATACTTGCAAAATATCAGCAAAATCGGTTCAGATTTAGATATAGCTCCCATATATAGCTTTCGCCCGATTTACACTCATTTGCCCACAGAGGCCAATTTTTTGCTCCGATTTAGTTGAAATTTTGCACAGGGAGTAGAATTAGCATTGTAGCTATGCGTGCCAAATTTGGTTGAAATCGGTTCAGATTTAGATATAGCTCCCATATATAGCTTTCGCCCGATTTACACTCAAATGACCACAGAGGCCAATTTTTTGCTCTGATTTAGTTGAAATTTTGCACAGGGAGTATAATTAGCATTGTAGCTATGCGTGCCAAATTTGGTTGAAATCGGTTCAGATTTAGATATAGCTCCCATATATAGCTTTCGCCCGATTTACACTCATATGACCACAGAGGCCAATTTTTGCTCCGATTTAGTTGAAATTTTGCACAGGGAGTAGAACTAGCATTGTAGCTATGGGTGCCAAATTTGGTTGAAATCGGTTCAGATTTAGATATAGCTCCCATATATATGTTTTTCTGATTTCGACAAAAATGGTCAAAATACCAACATTTTCCTTGTAAAATCGCCACTGCTTAGTCGAAAAGTTGTAAAAATGACTCTAATTTTCCTAAACTTCTAATGCATATATATCGAGCGATAAATCATAAATAAACTTTTGCGAAGTTTTCTTAAAATTGCTCCAGATTTAAATGTTTCCCATATTTTTTTTTAGTAAAATTGTGTTCCACCCTAGTGCATTAGCCAACTTAAATTTTGAGTCTATAGATTTTGTAAAAGTCTATCAAATTCTGTCCAAATCGAGTGATATTTCAATGTATGTATTTGGGACAAACCTTTATATATAGCCGCCAACAAATTTGACGGATGTGATATTGTATCGAAAATTTAGATCTACAAAGTGGTGTAGGGTATAATATAGTCGGCCCCGCCCGACTTTAGACTTTCCTTACTTGTTTTAATTTTTTTACGTTGACTATAAGCGTGAATTTTAAATTATTTTATAAAAATAGCAAAAAAATATCATTGCAAGGTAATCTATGATAATGAAAGCCAACATAAAATTTTGTATTAATTATGAATGTTAGGAACATTATGCTATCAATTCAAAAATATTTGAATGCATTTTGGCGCCAGAATTCAGGATTTTTTTACTATTGCAATTCCATAACAATTCGAATGTGGCGCCAAATTATAAAAACAAAAGTCATAAAAACACCTGATGTCTTTTATAACATTAATCTGAGTTTATCTTCATGAAGTGACCTCGCAATTATCTGAGAGATCACTTCAGCGTTCTTATGAAATGGCGTCGAACTTTTTGGAATGATCCGAATTATCTTTATTAGGATTTTGTGACCAGAATCAAAACAAAAGAAAACTTGAAATATGCAAAACGAATATGAAACTGAATGAATTTAATTCGGAGATAAGACTGATAATACTTCGTTGGGTAATTTTTAATATTCTTCTATTCAAAAATAACACAACTTGGCAACTCTTCACTGCGAGAAGATGACATTCTCACCATCATCAATCCAGTTAGTTATGATAATGCTTAACAAAGATAAGATGATCTACTCCAAACATGTTGTGATCTCAAAGAAAATTGTTTTTGTTGTTTACTCTTTACAGGAGAAACAAATATGATCTTAAATCTTATTCATAAAATTGTGTTTGTTTATTTAACTGTCTCGCTTTTATAAAAGAGTAATTGAGATACTCGAGATTATATGAAATTTCCTTTGACAACTGTCTACCCCTTTCACATTTTTTAAATTTTAAATTCAAATTTTTCTAACAGAGTTTTTTAAATCAACCAAGAAACTAAAAAAGGCGCTAACGAGCAAATAACGAGAGCTTAACGCTCTCAGCCAGATCACAAGTACACCTCATTATACCCTAAACCACATAGTGGTCAGGGTATAATAAGTTTGATCTGCCAAAAAATGTGCCTACCAGAAATATTGATTTTAGACCCCATAAAAGGTATACCGATCGACTCAGAATCACCTCCTGCGTCGATCTAGCACTTGGTGTCCGTCCGTTCGTCTGTCCATGTATTTGTTGTTCACAGGTTTCCGGTCGCTATTATTAACCAATTTTGATCAAATTTGGTACACGGAGTTTTTTGGGTACAAGGACGAACGCTATTGAATTTTGAAGAAATCGGATTAAATTTAGATATATCTCCCATATATATGTATCGTCCGATTTCGACAAATGGGGCTACGTTGCGATTTATTACTCACCGAGCGTCGTCGAATTTGGCACAAAGTAATATTTTCGCCGGCCAACATGACAGCACTATACAGTCGACTCAGAATCACCTCCTGCGTCGATCTAGCACTTGGTGTCCGTCCGTTCGTCTGTCCATGTATTTGTTGTTCACAGGTTTCCGGTCGCTATTATTAACCAATTTTGATCAAATTTGGTACACGGAGTTTTTTGGGTACAAGGACGAACGCTATTGAATTTTGAAGAAATCGGATTAAATTTAGATATATCTCCCATATATATGTATCGTCCGATTTCGACAAATGGCGCTACGTTGCGATTTATTACTCACCGAGCGTCGTCGAATTTGGCACAAAGTAATATTTTCGCCGGCCAACATGACAGCACTATACAGTCTTCCCATCGTCACCAGTCAACGTCACACCGTTCTCCCGACACCACTACCACTGCACCGATTCATCATCGACACCAGCCGACACCGCGCCATTCGCCGTCATCACCAGTTAGCATCACCTCGTTCTATCACCGACACCGATACATCATCATCACCAGCTAGCTTCGTACCATTTCAACAGGTCCTCGTCATCGTCAAACAGCCCACAGTTCTTCATAGTCGAAGCCCCACCAGTCGTCGCCGGCCCTTCAGCCCACTCATTGCCCTTACCCACAATTGTATTGTATATAAATAAGAATTGTTAATAAAAACCCGCAAAAGAATAAAAGTAGTATGTTATTATTTAAGGTTTGTGGATCCTTAAAAGGTAAGCCTGGACGGCCACTGGCCTAACTCAGCCCGTGAAGAAAACCACGTTACAATATACACTCATCATTGGCTTATTAAAAATATCCAACTATAATTAAGATTGAAAAACAATTCAACTAAAAATAAAATCGAATAAGAAAGTAAACTTACAAGAAAATTTATTCAAATAATTACGAATACATAAATAATAATAATACAATAAATAAAAAATAAATTGCTTCAACAAAAAAATCAATTGAGGTTTGCGACCAAAATCAATTAAACATTTAATTGAACCAACTAATTTTCTTTATCAAGAATGTATTTTATTTCTAATTAATTTTATGGTTAATAATATCATTTTTGTGATTGAAGCAATTTTAATTAAAAAACAAGTATAGACGGCCGTAAGTTCGGCCTGGCCGAAGCTTATGTACCCTCCACCATGGATTGCTTAGAAACTTCTACTGAAGCCGATGGCAAGGTATCTTAAAACTTCCAAATACCGTAATATATACCACATAGTCCATACGTGGTATATATTAAACTAAAAAAGGCCGATTAAATACGTATATAATTAAGTTTAAAGTTTCTATAGAAATAAAATTTTGACAACATTTTCTATAGAACTAAAATTTTGACAAAATTTTCTATAAAAATAAACTTTGGAAAAAATTTTCTATAGAAATAAAATTTTGACAAATTTTTCTATAGAAATAAAATTTTGACAAAATTTTCCATAGAAATAACATTTTGACAATGTTTTCTATAAAAATAAAATTTTAGTAGATTATTTTTGGCTCGAGTGGCAACCATGATTATCAACCGATATGGACCAATTTTTGTGTGATTGGGGATCGGCTATATATAACTATATACCGATATGGACCAATTTGAATTTTGCTCCTCCAAGAGGCTCCGGAGATCAAATCTGGGGAACGGTTTATATGGGGATATATAATTATGGACCGATATGGACCAATTCTTGCGTGTTTGTTAGATACCATATTCTAACACCATGTCCCAAATTTCAACCGGATCGGATGAATTTTGCTCCTCCAAGAGGCTCCGGAGATCACATCTGGTGATCGGTTTATATGGGGGCTATATATAATTATGGACCGATGTGGACCAATTTTTGCATGGTCATTAGAGAACATATACCAACACCATGTACCAAATTTCAGCCGGATCGGATGAAATTTGCTTCTCTCCGCAAGCCAAATCTGGGGATCGGTTTATATGGGGGCTATATATAATTATGGACCGATGTGGACCAATTTTTGCATGGTTGTTAGAGACCATATACTAACACTATGTACCAAATTTCAGCCGGATCGGATGAAATTTGCCTCTCTTAGAGCAATCGCAAGCCAAATTTGGGGGTCCGTTTATATGGGGGCTATACGTAAAAGTGGACCGATATAGACCAATTTTTGCATGGTTGGTAGAGACCATATACTAACACCATGTACCAAATTTCAGCCGGATCGGATGAAATTTGCTTCTCTTAGAGCAATCGCAAGCCAAATTTGGGGGTCCGTTTATATGGGGGCTATACGTAAAAGTAGACCGATATGGACCAATTTTTGCATGGTTGTTAGAGACCATATACCAAAACCATGTACCAAATTTCAGCCTGATCGGATGAAACTTGCTTCTTTGAGAGCAATCGCAAGCCAAATTTGGGGGTCCGTTTATATGGGGCCTATACGTAAAAGTGGACCGATATGGCCCATTTGCAATACCATCCGACCTACATCAATAACAACTACTTGTGCCAAGTTTCAAGTCGATAGCTTGTTTCGTTCGGAAGTTAGCGTGATTTCAACAGACGGACGGACGGACGGACATGCTCAGATCGACTCAGAATTTCACCACGACCCAGAATATATATTCTTTATGGGGTCTTAGAGCAATATTTCGATGTGTTACAAACTAAATGACAAAGTTAATATACCCCCATCCTATGGTGGAGGGTATATCAAGTAAGGAAAGTCTAAAGTCGGGCGGGGCCGACTATATTATACCCTGCACCACTATGTAGATCTAAATTTTCGATACCATATCACATCCGTCAAATGTGTTGGGTGCTATATATAACGGTTTGTCCCAAATACATACATTTAAATATCACTCGATTTGGACAGAATTTGATAGACTTTTACAAAATTTATAGACTCAAAATTTAAGTCGGCTAATGCACTAGGGTGGAACACAATGTTAGTAAAAACAAGTATATACGGCTGTAAGTTCGGCCAGGCCGAATCTTATGTACCCTCCACCATGGATTGCGTAGAAACTTCTACGAAAGACTTTCATCCACAATCGAAATACTTGGGTTGTGGACCACTTTTGGCATGGTTGTTAAATATCATATACGATCACCACGTATCAAATTTCAAGCCGATCGGATGAATTTTGCTTCTCCAAAAGGCACCGGAGGTCGAAGCTGGGGATCGGTTTATATGGGAGCTATATATAATTATGGGCTGATAGGAACCAATTCCTGCATGGTTGTTGGATACCATATACTAACATCACGTACCAAATTTCAACCGAATGGGAAGAATTTTGCTTTTCCAAGGGGCTCTGGAGGTCAAATCTGGGGATCGGTTTATATGGGGGCTATATATAATTATGGACCGATGTGGACCAATTTTAGCATGGTTATTAGAGACCATATACTAACACCATGTACCAAATTTAAGCCGGATCGGATGAAATTTGCTTCTCTTAGAGGCCTCGCAAGCCAAATCGGGGGATCGGTTTATATGGGGGCTATATATAATTATGGACCGATGTGGACCAATTTTTGCATGGTTGTTAGAGACCATATACTAACACCATGTACCAAATTTCAGCCGGACCGGATGAAATTTGCTTCTCTTAGAGGCCTCGCAAGTCAAATCGGGGGATCGGTTTATATGGGGGCTATATATATTTATACCCCGATGTGGACCAATTTTTGCATGGTTGTTAGAGATCATATACTAACACCATGTACCAAATTTCAGCCGGATCGGATGAAATTTGCTTCTCTTAGAGGCCTCGCAAGCCAAATCGGGGGATCGGTTTATATGGGGGCTATATATAATTATGGACCGATGTGAACCAATTTTTGCATGGTTGTTAGAGACCATATACTAACATTATATACCAAATTTCAGCTGATCGGATGAAATTTGCTTCTCTTAGAGGCCTCGCAAGCCAAATCGGGGGATCGGTTTATATGGGGGCTATATACAATTATGCACCGATGTGGACCAATTTTTGCATGGTTGTTAGAGACCATATACTAACACCGTGTACCAAATTTCAGCCGGATCGGATAAAATTTGCTGCTCTTAGAGGCCTCGCAAGCCAAATTTGGGGGTCCGTTTATATGGGGGCTATACGTAAGAGTGGGCCGATATGGCCCATTTTCAATACCATCCGACCTACATCAATAACAACTACTTGTGCCAAGTTTCAAGTCGATAGCTTGTTTCGTTCGGAAGTTAGCTTGATTTCAACAGACGGACGGACGGGCGGACGGACGGACGGACGGACGGACATGCTCAGATCGACTCAGAATTTCACCACGACCCAGAATATATATACTTTATGGGGTCTTAGAGCAATATTTCGATGTGTTACAAACGGAATGGCAAAGTTAATATACCCCCATCCTATGGTGGAGGGTATAAAAATATGGGAAACATTTAAATCTGCAGCAATTTTAAGGAAACTTCGCAAAAGTTTATTTATGATTTATCGCTCGATATATATGTATTAGAAGTTAAGGTTAATTAGAGTAATTTTTACAACTTTTCGAGCCACAGTGGTGCAATGGTTAGCATGCCCGCCTTGCATACACAAGGTCGTGGGATCGATTCCTGCTACGACCGAACACCAAAAAGTTTTTCAGCGGTGGATTATCCCACCTCAGTAATGCTGGTGACATTTCTGAGGGTTTCAAAGCTTCTCTAAGTGGTTTCACTGCAATGTGGAACGCCGTTCGGACTCGGCTATAAAAAGGAGGTCCCTTATCATTGAGCTTAACATGGAATCGGGCAGCACTCAGTGATAAGAGAGAAGTTCACAAATGTGGTATCACAATGGACTGAATAGTCTAAGTGAGCCTGGCACATCGGGCTGCCACATAACCTAACCTAACCTAACCTATCTTTTCGTCTAAGCAGTGGCGATTTTACAAGGAAAATATTGGCATTTTGACAATTTTTGTCGAAATCAGAATAACATATATATGGGAGCTATATCTAAATCTGAACCGATTTCAACCAAATTTGACACGCATAGCTACAATGCTAATTCTACTCCCTGTGCAAAATTTCAACTAAATCGGAGCAAAAAATTGGCCTCTGTGATCATATGAGTGTAAATCGGGCGAAAGCTATATATGAGAGCTATATCTAAATCTGAACCGATTTCAACCAAATTTGGCACGCATAGCTACAATGTTAATTCTACTCCCTGTGCAAAATTTCAATTACATCGGAGTAAAAGATTGACCACTGTGGTCATATTAGTCCATATCGGGTGAAAAATATATATGGGAGCTATATCTAAATCTGAACCGATTTCAATCAAATTTTGCACACTTGACTATACGACTAAGTGTTATGTTTGTACAAAATTTCAAGCAAATCGGTATAAAACCCTACGGGAAATTGGTACAAATTGCCACTGACGGACCTATCACAGAACTGGTACCTGTGCTCCAGTTAGTTGCAATTTTCACATTTAGTGAAATAAAATTATCAGAATAACCTTTTGTTTTTTTTTTTTCATTTCGGGTTCGATTAGGAGCCCAAATTAAAAGATATTTCTAAGAGTTTGTCCGAGACTGGTTCCTGAGGACCTGTTTATGGGTTGCTCCTGCTAAATTGTCGCAGGACGTGTCCTTTAGGATGAGTCCGAGACGCGTCCTAAAATGTAAATTTACTCCGTCAATGACAAACCCATGTTAAAGTGGACGGTCCCTTCCATACGTTTAGATCAGAACTGCGACTGGTCCATACACACCAGGGACTAGTCCTGTACCAGTTCTGTGGTTGATCCATTTCCCGTAGGGTAGTTCCACACTTTTTCCCAGAAAAAAATTGGGAGTTGTTCTAAAGGCACAACTTTAAAAGCACTTCCAAAAATGTCTTCAAAAAGTTAACTATTTTAACTACACGGGAAGTTTTTTACTTCATTTTTTTATATTTTATTTTATTTTATTTTATTTTTTCAAATAATTAAAAAAAAGAGTAAGAATAAATAAATTGGTACAAATTATTCAAATTTTGCCACAAAATGCTAAATCCATTATAGAAAAATCGATAATATTTGAAAAAAAAAAAAAAAAAACTTTTCAAACAAGCGTTAGAATGCATTCAAAATCATAAAAAAGTATAAAAATTATTTATTTGGGAAAATATCACAAAATTTTTAATTCACATTCAAAACACTGAATTCGGATCACACCTTAAGAAGTGATGCAAATTCATTGCAACGGTTGTTGAAACGGTGGACATTCGTTCTATGACAAGTTCATATTACATTCATCGCTTCTCCGCCAATTTGGTACCACTTCCAGACCCAAAAAGAACATTTTCACTTCTGTTTTGGCGACGCTTTTTTGCAGCATTATTAAGAATTAATTTATGAAAGAATAGTTTTAATATCAATTCCTATTTTTTATTCAACTAAATCATAAGTTCAACCACAGCTTTATATCATAAATATCAGACTTCTACCACAACCCAAGTAATTCGATTGTGCATGAAAGTCTTTAGTGGAACTTTGTATATACTTGTTTAATTTTTATAAAAATGTAAAATCGTAAATAGGTTTTTAAATTCTGGGGGGGGCTTAAATTTTTCTGGGGGTGTCTAATCCCCTTCCCAGAGGCCTTCCTACGCTTATGGCTCCCATATATATCTTTCGCCCGATATGGACTTATATAGCCCCAGAAGCCAGATTTTTGGCCGAATTTGGTTGAAATTTTGCACTAGGAGTACAATTAGTAGTATAGTCAAGTGTGCAAAATTTGATTGAAATCGGTTCAGATTTAGATATAGCTCCCATATATATCTTTCGCCCGATATGGACTAATATGGTCCTAAACCCAGAATTTTGGCCAAATTCGGTTGAAATTTTGCACAGGGAGTAGATTTAGCATTGTAGCTATGCGTGCTAAATTTGGTTGAAATCGATTCAGATTTAGATATAGCTCCCATATATATGTTTCGCCCGATATGCACTTATATGGACCCAGAAGCCAGTGTTTGATCCCGATTAGCTTGAAATTTTGTACAAGGAGTACAATTGGTAGTATAGTCATGTGCGCCAAATTTGATTGAAATCGGCTCAGATTTAGATATAGCTCCCATATACACGCAAAGAAAAAAAACGTTTGGAAAACGTGTACCGAAAACGTTTTTCTTTTGTTAGAGTTTTTTGAATTGCCTCGAAAATTGTAAACTTTTATCACCAAAAAAATTCGTTTGTTACAAAAAAAATTTTTTTTCAATAAAAAAAAAATTATTTTTGAAACAACAACACAGTCCATTTCGTTTATATCAAACACTGTTCTTTTCTGACTTTAGGTCTTTAATAAGACACATTTTACAGTTCAAAATTTAATATACTACAATGTAATGTTGAACATTTTTTCGGAATCTTCCGAACATATGTGGAATATATGTAAAAAAAAAAAAACAAAAAAAACTTTGGTCGAAGCAGGGATCGAACCCACGACCCTTGGCATGCAAGTCGGACGTAGCAACCACTGCTCCACGGTGCCAAACTAAATGTTTGTTTCTCTTAAATAAACTTTCTTTATTCGGTTCGTGGGCGCCGCAAGCTATGCTATATAAATATAACTTATATGGATATTTATCTATTGATGACCATAACAGGTACATAGCTCAGTGGTTAGTGTGTTGGCTTACAAAGTGCATGGTCCGCGGTTCGATTCTCCGTCCAGGCGAAAGGTAAAAAAAATTTTTAAAATTTATAAAATCGTATAATTTCTTCTACATTGTTGGTATTACAGGAAAAGGTGTTAAGAACTAAAAATCCTCGTGGATGTGAGAAAAATGTGAGGGAAAATGTAATTAGCAAGAAAACAATGTTTTTTTTTTTGAGTTTGTCTTTATGAAATTGTTTTTACATCCTGGAAAAGAATAAACGTTTATCACAAAAAGTATATATTTTTCTTCCAAATACACTTCCTTACAGCGAAAAGCAAATGAGAAACGAACTTTGTTTGTCTAAAATTTCGTTTGGAAGGAAAGAATTATTTTTTTGCGTGTATATGTTTTTCTGATTTCGACAAAAATAGTCACAATGCCAACATTTTCCTTGTTAAATCGCCACTGCTTAGTCGAAAAGTTGTAAAAATGACTCTAATTTTCCTAAACTTCTAATACTATATGTATTGAGCGATAAATCATAAATAAACTTTTGCGAAGTTTCCTTAAAATTGCTTCAGATTTAAATGTTCCCCATAATTTTTTACTAATGGCGACTACGATTGGCAAAAAGGTGCAACATTCTCGAAATTGATTGCCAAATATAAAGGACACTGTCATAGATTTTGGATCCTTTATCCCTCACAATATTATGAATTAACAATAACTTTGGAATGACACTATTATTTGAGCGAAAATACAATGAGGGAAAAAGTAGTGTAACACCAGGGCAACATATTTTTTGCGAAACTAAAACGCCCTAAAATTGTGTTCCACCCTAGTACATTAGCCCACATATATTTTGAGTCTATAGATTTTGTAACAGTCTATCAAATTCTGTCCAAATCGAGTGATATTTAAATGTATGTATTTGGGACAAACCTTTATATATAGCACCCAACACATTTGACGGATGTGATATGGTATCGAAAATTTAGATCTACAAAGTGATGCAGGGTATAATATAGTCGGCGCCGCCTGACTTTAGACTTTCCTTACTTGTTAATTTTATGATTAATAATATGATTTTTGTGATTGAAGCAATTGTAATTAAAAAATGTATCATGTCAATTAATTTTGTAATTGAATCACAAAACAAATCTGTGTATGGTCACAAATATTAATTGAAATCATCACCTACATTATTATAGTCGTTCCTTCAGACAGGCTAAATGAGGGAAGAGCATGATAGAACCCAATGTATCTTGTTAAAAGGGTGCATTGCTGACAATTAAATGAGAACTTTTCGAATGTTTGTGCTTAGTACCCTCGGTCTATATGGATGAGAGGAATACCCGCTGCGGAGAAGTCCTCAAGTCTCTAAATTTAACATATTTTATTTTGAAATTTTCCCAAAAGCCCTACCCGTTACATACTTACCCACAGGTTTCCCGTTTGAGAAACCCTTCAGCCAAATGTCAATGACCAAAAGCGAAAACAACACACCGTAGTCGAGTAGAATGAACCACCGCTCGTATTAAAAGACAAGAGATTTATTTTGCCACCTAATCATTTCGATTTCATTGAACTTGGATTGGGAATTGGTATTTTGCGAAATAGTTTTGTCGCGCCTTCTATTGTTGTTCTTGGACGTTGTTGCGTGCGCCAAAATAAACAAACAAAAAGACCTATCCATGGACATGTTTCGGTGATAACAGGTTCAGCATCTAGGCATTCAAGCAGGTGATAAAGATTTCTTGTTACTACGACAAGGTTACTACTACGCAAAATGATTTTCTTCCCTCCCCCCACCACAATTCCAAAAGTGCCCCTCTATTACCATAGTATTTTTACTACCCCCCTAGTATTTTTACTACTACGTATTTGAAACGTAGGGATTGTGCTGCTGGGTTTGTTATGATTGTCTATTTTCCGGCAAGCAAAACAAACCGAAATCAAACAGCAAAGGCAAATATTAAGTCGATGTGAATGAACGCTGTTGGTGGAATCGATGATGAGAATCTTGCTTTTTTGTTTCTATTGATGCCGACAAAGATCGTTGGCGTATTTTGTGTCAATGACTGCCACCCTGTTAACCGTGGGGTGGTTGCTAGAGTTCGTTAGCACTTTTACTTTTTCCCTAATCAATAGCGTTTGTATGAGTAAATCGTAGTCGCTATAGTATTGTATTTGTAATCAATATATGTTTTTAAATTTCTTTTTTAATATTTTTGAAAAACGAATTCTTGACCTATGGCAACTTATTGGTTTCATGCCGAAATTTCGTTGAAGTTCCAGTACAAGACATTTTTGTTGTATATTAATAAATTCTAATAAATTCGTCTATTATTTCCATGTACTCAAAAAAAAAGTTTAAATTAGATCCAAAGATTTTGGCATTCCCTTAAGGATTATGGTATTAATTTTTTAGCTTTAAATCTAGCTTTAAATCTAGGATCAGCAAAATTAAAATTTATATGCAGATCTTATTTATCGAATGTCCATTCTCTTTTTGCGACATATTAATTTAATATCCAAATTATAACAGATATTTCAATGTAAAACATGTTTTCTTAATTCCAAACTATTTTAAACCAAAATCCTCAAAATAAAACTTCTTAGGCATATTTGAAGCGTTTTTATCCTAAATCTAAGGACTCAAATTTTCAGTTAAGGGAGATTTCTTCAAATGAATGAGAATGAGTTTCTTTGAGGAAAATTGGTATAAGTTCAAAGATATATGTATTTAACGGAGGGACGCAAATTTTCAAAAACTAATGGAAAAATTCCAAATTGGAAGCATTATAGACTTTTTAATTAAAATTTCATTGTTTTAAAGAAATTTGTCCACAATCCCAACAAACCAAAAGTGTCGCCAAAAATGTGAAAATGTTCTCTATGGATCCGGCGGGGAAGTGGCGCAAATTTGACGCAGAAGCGATTAATTTAATACGGGCTTGTCATATGGCGGATGTCCACCATTTCAACAGCCGTTGTACTGTACTTGAATCACTTTTTAGTGTGTAATTTGATGATTTTGGATGTGAATTAAAAAATTTTGTAATATTTTGCGAAATAAATAATTTTTATAATTTTTTTTACGATTTTTAATGTATTCTAATGCTTGTGTAAAACATTTGACTTCAAATATTTTTAAAAATTCGCAATTTGAATAACTTGTTTCATTTTTTTAATTCTTAATCTGTTTTCAATCTATTTGAAACCAAAAAAAAAAAATAAATTACCCTTTAACAAGTAAGGAAAGTCTAAAGTTGGGCGGGGCCGACTATATTATACCCTGTACCACTTTGTAGATCTAAGATTTCGATACCATATATAAAGGTTTGTCCCAAATACATACACTCAAAAAAAAGTGAACTCTCTATTTCACTAAAGCCATATTACCTTTATATTAGTTCATAGAATCATTATGTTTGGAAAAAGTTTACTTTAGTCAAATAATTTTTTGCGTATGTTAGTTAAATGAACTAAAAAACGGGAAAAAGTTATACACAAATAAAGCATAAAGATTTCCCAATTTCGTATTTCTTATAAAATAGTTCATTATTTCTTTAAATTTGTAAATTTTACCAAAAATGTGTCCATCATGAACTTCGTATGTCACTAAAGACATTCTTGCAATTTTGAACTCCAAGATTTCTCTTAAAACTACAAAATTTTCTTTAACTACTGAAAAAATTTAGTTATGTCTAATAAATTTTCTTGAATTTGTCGAAAAATATTTTCTTATTTTTGCCATATCGGAGTGATGCCAGCGCTTGTAATACCGTTTAGTTAAAATTTTCTAAAATTTTCGATGTTATCTTTCCTGGTGGGTTCACTGTTTTTTCAGTGTACATTTAAATATTACTCGATCTGGACAGAATTTGATAGACTTCTACAAAATCTATAGACTCGAAATTTAAGTCGGCTCAGTAACATATACCCCAAACATATTCTGCTTCCAGCATATACATTTTCAGAATTTGTACTCTTCAAGCATAGTAGGTTAGGTTAGATGGAGCCCGATGTATCAGGCTCACTTAGACTATTCAGTCCATTGTGATACCACATTGGTGAACTTCTCTCTTATCACTGAGTGCTGCCCGATTCCATGTTAAGCTCAATGACAAGTGACCTCCTTTTTATAGCCGATTCCTAACGGCGTTGCACAACGTGAAACCACTTACACCTAGAAAAAAGTGCCTTCGGAACTAAAGGAAAAAATGTTCATAAATTTAGTTTAGCCAATTTATTTCCATTTAGTTAAATTTTTGTTTAAAATAATAAAATTTACTTGCTTCAGAAAAAAAATCCTAAACTGAAAGCAGTTAGGAATAGTTCATTAACTAGAATAAGCCATGGAATTTTACTAATACTGAAAAAACGTTATTCACTGACAACAGAGCATTCGTAAAAAATAAACAAAATATGAACCAAGTTTCCTCAAATTTAGTTAAATTTCTTATAAAATGATAATTCTGACTTCCTTTATTATAGAAAGCTTATCATACATACGAATAACACTTGGCATAGAAAAATATTTTAGTTCATTCGTACTAAGAAGTATTCAATCCTTTTAAAACTTAAGGAGACACACTTGTTAGAATATAGGAAATTTTCCTATATTTCTTTTATCTACCTGTAATCGATACCTGTCATCGTTGTAATCGATATGTTTGCACGTGGGTTGTTTTTTAGTTGGAATCGCGTTGTTATGGTATACGGAGGGATTGTTAAAAAATAATATAGTAAAATAATATAATAAATAAAAATATAAAATATTTGGTATTTTAAATTAGTGAGCAAAAAATACGGTCGTGATGGTGTATCAAGAAAGAAAACAGAATAAGAACCCCTTCATTCGTCTTCGTTTTGGAATCTTCAATTAACAGGTAACATTCAGTGATGCTAACCTTTTGGGAAAAAAATTGGTTTATGTTTTTTTTTATATTTGTAGGTATTTTTATATATTTGTAGGTATCGTTACGCAGCAACTTATTAAAAGTGAAAGGTACAAGAAGAAGAAGAAAAAATGCGTTTTACAGTTGTTGACATTACATGGAAATTGGAAATAGTGGAATAATAAACTAATATTTCAAGGCCAGTCGATGCTGCTGATTCTTAATAGATATATTTAATATATTAATAAAACGTGTATTTTATTGAAGAAAAACTTGCCTATATAAATAAATAAAATTGTATTTAAAAACGAAGGTAAGCAGTTGTAAGTTTGAAGTAAAAAGGTTTACCACAAATAAGTAAGATTTGTCCCAATGAATGAAAAAAGCTCAATAAAATCATTCCATATATGAATTCAATTCAGTTAAATTTTCTCATTCTGTAGTATAAGGGTACATAAATATAGGAAAATGTTAACTAATATATGGAATGCATTCTACCTAATTTCAACGAAAATCACATCGTTCAAAAAAATTAAAATGTCTTTGGCGCTATACGAAGTTCAACTTTCTTCACAATGAGTTCATTTTAACTTAAAGAAGGGGTCACTTTTTTCTGGGTGTAGAGAAGCTTTGAAACCCTCAGAAATGTCACCAGCATTACTGAGGTGTGATAATCCACCGCTGAAAAACTTTTTGGTGTTCGGTCGAAGCAGGAATCAAACCCACGACCTTGTGTATGCAAGGCGGGCATGCTAACCATTGCACCACGGTGGCTCCCTAACAAACATATTATGTGTCACCCTAAGCATACCTTTTTGAGCTTCTAATAATTTATTCTTTTGGATGTGAATTAAAAAATTTTGTAATATTTTGCCAAATAAATAATTTTTATAATTTTTTACGATTTTTAATGCATTCTAATGCTTGTATAAAACATTTGACTTTTGAATTTCTTGCTCTGTTTTCAATCTATTTGAAACCAAAAAAAAAAAAAAATAAATAAATAAATTACCCTTTAACAAGTAAGGAAAGTCTAAAGTTGGGCGGGGCCGACTATATTATACCCTGCACCACCTTGTAGATCTAAGATTTCGATACCATATATAAAGGTTTGTCCCAAATACATACATTTAAATATCACTCGATCTGGACAGAATTTTATAGACTTCTACAAAATCTATAGACTCAAAATTTAAGTCGGCTAATGCACTAAGGTGGAACACAATGTTTAGGCTCGCATTGCAACAATGCTAATTTTACTTCCTGTGTAAAATTTCAACTAAATCGGAGTTAAAAATTGGCCTCTGTGGTCATATGAGTGTAAATCGGGCGAAAGCTATATATGGGAGCTATATCTAAATCTGAACCGATTTCAATCAAATTTGGCACACATGACTATACTACCAATTGTACTCCTTGTGCAAAATTTCATGCTAATCGGGATAAAACTCTGCTTCTGGGTCCACATAAGTGCATATCGGGCGAAAGATATATTGGAGCTATATCTAAATCTGAACCGAATTCAACCAAATTTGGTACGCATAGCTACAATGATAATTCTACTCCCTGTGCAAAATTTCAACTACATGGTGTTAGTATATGGTCCCTAACAACCACGCAAAAATTGGTCCATATCGGTTCACTTTTACGTATAACCCCCATATAAACGGCTTGCGTATAGCCCCCAAATTTGGCTTGCGATTGCTCTAAGAGAAACAAATTTCATCCGATCCGGCTGAAATTTGGTACATGGTGTTAGTATATGGTCTCTAACAATCATGCAAAAATTGGTCCATATCGGTCCATAATTACATATAGCCCCCATATAAACCGAACCCCCGATTTGGCTTGCGGAGCCTCTAAGAAAACCAAATTTCATTCGATCCGGCTGAAATTTGGTACATGGTGTTAGTATATGGTCTCTAACAACCATGCAAAAATTGGTCCACATCGGTCCATAATAATATATAGCCCCAATATAAACCGATCCCCCGATTTGGCTTGCGGAGCCTCTAAGAGAAGCAAAGTTCATCCGATCCGGCTTAAATTTGGTACATGGTGTTGGTATATGTTCTCTAATGACCATGCAAAAATTGGTCCACATCGGCCCATAATTATATAGCCCCCATATAAGCCGTTCCCCAGATTTGACCTCCGGAGCCTCTTAGAGGAGCAAAATTCATCCGATCCGTCCATGCAAGAATTGGTCCATATCGGTCCATAATTATATATAGCCCCCATATAAATCGATCCCCAGATTTGTCCTCCGGAGCCTCTTGGAGGAGCAAAATTCATCCGATCCGGTTGAAATCTTAGTATAAGGCCGCTAATAACCATGCCAAAATTGGTCCATATCGGTCTATAGTTATATATAGCCGATCCCCAATCACACAAAAATTGGTCCATATCGGTTCATAATCATGGTTGCCACTCTAGCCAAAAATAATCTACCAAAATTTTATTTTTATAGAAAATGTTGTCAAAATGTTATTTCTATAGAAAATTTGTTTTCCAAATTTTATTTCTATAGATCATTTTTTCCAAATTTTATTTCTATAGAAAATGTTGTCATCATTTTATTTCAGTAGAAAATTTTGTCAAAATTTTATTTCTATAGAAAATTTTTTTTCCAAATTTTATTTCTATAGAAAATTTTTTCCAAATTTTATTTCTATAGAAAATGTTGTCAAAATTTTATTTATATAGAAACTTTAAAATTAATTATATACGTATTTAAATGGCCTTTTTTAGTTTAATATATACCTCGTATGGACTATGTGGTATATATTACGGTGTTAGGAAGTTTTAAGATACCTTGCCATCGGCAAGTGTTACCGCAACCCAAGTAATTCGATATTGGATGACAGTCTTCAGTAGAAGTTTCTATGCAATCCATGGTGGAGGGTACATAAGCTTCGGCCTGGCCGAACTTACGGCCGTATATACTTGTTTCCTTTAATTTCGAAGACACTTTTTTCTGGGTGCATGTTTATATGAAATTGCTAAATTGATATATATTTGCACCCAGAGACATTATATTTAAAAAAAATGTAATGTCCAAAACATAATATGTTCTTACGTATTAACATATATGTCCCAAACATCCCAGCAAAAAAAAATTGGAAGTTCTTCCAAAGGCACAACTTTAAAAGCACTTCCAGGAGATGCACTCCCAATGATGTTCTTTATTTCAACTACCCAGGAAGTTCTTTTAATTCAAATTTTTATAATATGGTTTTTTCATACTTTTAATGGGTAATTTTAACTTTTGTTGTTTCAAATAGGTTAAAAACAGAGAAAGAATTCATAGAATGGTACAAATCATTTAAATTTTGTCGAAAAAAATATTTGAGGTCAAACGTTTCCAACAAGCTTTAGAATCCATTAAAAATTATAAAATTTATTTATTTGACAAAATATCATAGAATTTGTTAACAAAACATTGAATTCGGATCACACCTAAAGAATTGATACAAATTCAGTGCAACGGCTGTAGAAATGGAGGACTTCCGTCCTATGACAAGCCCATGTTAAATTCATCGCTTCTGCGTCAATTTTGCACCACTTCCGGATCCAAAAAGAACATTTTCCTTAATTTTTTGGCGACGCTTGCTTTGCCGGGATGTTGTACTAGTTCATGAATATTATATGATTGCACTTAAATATAATGTGCTAAAAACTAGACTTACAAATATATAATTTTTACACCCAAACATAAGAAAAACAGTCCGTGTAGCCAAGTCAAAGACGATTTTAATTCCTAATTTAACAAAAGGAGTATCCATAATTTAACCCAAAAATTGTTTGTGATCACGTCAATAATATTTTACCCAGTTCCATTATTAGCACTGGCAGAGGTCAATTCCGCCCAAGTTCACAATTTTTTTTTTCTTTCTTGTATTATATAACCCAAGTGTTTCTTATGAGAACTCTTGCTAAGACCCCACTGAAGTAGTTCCCCCATGATAATGGCCTATAGTCTAACACTTAAATGTCATTTATATAATCGAAATGATCAAATTACTATTTACGATATCGACAAAATATTTATGAAATAGTAAACGAACTATTCAAACTCCCCCAATGAATGGACATAGGAATTTTGTTTTGATTTTTTAATATAATCTTGTACAAGGCGCATGCGATTTAAGACATAACTAGGGAGGGTCAAAGACCATTAACAAGTCGGTAAAATTGCTTGATCTCTGTTTCTGGGTATTGGATGATATTTATTAGGCCTGTTTTGTTTACTATGAGATTAAGTTTTTATGAATGAATTTTAGCCGGGTTAATTTGATAGACATTTTGCAGCTGGCTTGAATACTCGAAAAGGAAACAAAGAATGCGGATTTTTGCAAGTAAGCTATCCACATGGATATAAACATCTACTTCATCGAAAAGAAAAATTGTAAATATTTAAAATGTTGTTTTAATTGTTCTTATAAATAAAATCAATTTGTTTATCATGTCCACAATATGTGTTTATACACTCCAAATAAAAACAAATCTATTATTCATTGTCACATTTTTCTCAGATCAATACAAACCCCTCCTTTTATTGGCGTTTCATTGAGGGTCTAATTTTTTTTTTATGACATTGACATGTGTTGAATGTTTTTGGTGTAACCTGAAGATGTCCAATTTTTTCGATTATAGGCTTTTCAAGGTTACTCTAATTTCCATGTCCATTGACCTATCCAAATTGACCAGAGGGGACTTTACTATTGTTGTAAAAGATTTGAAAAAAATATGAGACATTTTATTAAGACCCTCTAATATGACAACTTTAATTGGGCATTTATTGGTCTCGTTATACCCTGCAATACCAGTTGATTAACCACACATATTAGAAGCTCTAAGTCTGGTCTGGAAATTTCAGTAATTTAGGTTGAAAGCGAAGAGTTCATGACAAAGTTTATGTGTTGCTATGTTACCTTTTAAATACAGAATCTTAAAACAAACATCATATTTCCGCACGTTTACAGAATCATCTTACAAAATCACCTTATACAAATGGAATCTATATAAAGATGAAAATCTGTTCTCCTTTTTTTCCTTTTTATTTAATTCTATATTTTATAAATACAGGCCTCAAGAAGGGCAAAGAACTTCTCTAAGTTTAAACACGGTATGGCCCTGATTCACCAAAAAAAAAAATTAGCCCTACCGTATTCGCTGTAGCGTTTTATACCCACCAGCATAGAATGGGGGTATAGTAAAATTCCCATACCCTTATAAAAATATATTCTGAGTCAGAGAGAAATTAGATGACCATATAACCATGTCCGGCTATCTTTTTGTTGCAATCACACTACAGCCTTCAAATGTACCAAATGTGGTGTGCATCGGGCCATGATTTGGTATAGCCCCCATATAGACCGATTTGACTTTACGAACCATGGTTAGCTAAAGCCTCCATTTAGATTATTCTCACAACTTTATTTTGTGGGATTCTAGACCAGGGCTGTGGAGCCGCAGTCGGAGTTTTAAAATCTTGTGAAAAATTTATTTCTATAGAAAATTTTGACAAAATTGTATTTCTATAGAAAATGTTGTCGAAATTTTATTTCTATAGAAAATTTTGTCAAAATTATATTATAAAGAAATAAATATAATTTTAGATCTATAGAAACCAAAAAATTAAAATTTTATTCTTATATAAAATTTTGGCAAAATTTTATACCTGTAGAAATCTTTGTTAAAATTTTATTTCTATAGAAAATTTTGTCAAAATTTTATTCTAAGGAAATAAATAGAAATTTTACTTCCATAGATACAAAAAAAAAATAAAATTTTATTTCTATAAAAAATTTTGTCAAAATTTAATTTCTATAGAAGATTTTGTCAAAATTTTATTTCTATAGAAAATTTTGTCAAAATTTTATTCTAAAGAAATAAATAGAAATTTTAGTACCATAGAAACCAAAAAATTTAAAATTTTATTCCTATAGAAAATTTCGTCAAAATTTTCTTTCTATAGAAAATTTTGCCAAAATTTTATTCTAAAGAAATAAATAGATATTATAGTTCCATAGAAACCAAAAAATTTAAAATTTTATTCCCACAGAAAATTTTGTCAAAATTTTTTTGTCTATAGAAAATTTTGTTAAAAGTTTATTTCTATAGAAAATTTTATCAAAATTTTATTATAAATAAATAAATAGAAATTTTAGTACCATAGAAACCAAAAAATTTTAAATTTTATTCCTATAGAAAATTTTATCAAAATTATATTCTAAAGAAATAAATATAAATTTAGATCTATAGAAACCAAAAAAAATTAAATTTTATTCCTATATACAATTTTGGCAAAATTTTATATCTGTAGAAAGCTTTGTCAAAATTTTATTCCTATATAAAATTTTGGCAAAATTTTATATCTGTAGAAAATTTTGTCAAATTTGTTTTCTATAGAAAATTTTGTCAAAAATGTAATTATAGAGAAAATTTTGTCAAAATTTTATTTCTATAGAAAATTTCAAAATTTGAAAATTGAAGTAACTCTTAGTTGGAGAGGAATATTTTAAAATTTCTACCAAATGTTCAAGAATTCTACCAATCCAATACCATTTTTGGTAGAATTCCACCAACTGTGGCAACGATGCTTCTGAGTCCATCTAGCAATGTCCGTCTGTCTGTGAACTCAGACTATAGACTCAAATCAAAACTTCTCTCCGACTTACTTGAAAATGTGCACAGAGTGAATAATTAACATTTGAGAAATGTGTGCCAAATTGTGCTCAGATTTAGACAAAGTCCCATACGTAATATAAAAAGCCTTTAGATTTAAATATTTCCAATATTTTTACTAGTAGTGTGCTCCGCTCCAGGGCATTAGCCTATTTCAAATTTCAACTCTAGAGATTTTGTTCAAATCGATTCAGATGTAAATATATTTTTAACGGGGACATAAACCTGTGTATATAGCAACCAAAAAAATTGATGGATTTAATATGGTATCGAACACGTAGATCTACAAAGTGGCCCAAGGTATAAAATAAGTTTTTATAAAAATATATGCAGAAGATGTTTGGTATCTGTTCATATTATGCCAATTGGTCTAAATTTCTTTTAGACTTCTAAAATTCTAACATTTGTCGCTATGCAACTGGCATCAAATGTAAAATTTAGAGTTAGAAATAAGATAATTTATATCGGTCCATTTTTGTGGAGTATACAGCTTACAATTACAAATGAAAGAAATGCGATTTAGTTATATTACCCGGAATCGACTCCGGAGTCAGAGTCGAGGCTGACGAAAAATTCTGGAGTCGGAGTCGAGCAAAATTGTTTCGACTCCACAGCCCTGTTCTAGACACCGCAAATGTTTATCCGATTTGCCTGAAATTTAAAATCAAAAGTTCATAGATAGATGTTCTGAATATAATATGCATCAATTCATGTTTTGGTACATCCCCCATATAGAATTATTCCGTGATCTGACTTCTTGGGCTTCTAGATATCGAAAGGCCTTTGCCGAATTTGGTTTACATCGATATGTACTTATAGATAGATATCCCAGACACTACAATTTTTATCCGATTTTTCGTAACTAGGAAATATACGCACAAAGAAAATTTCATTAAAATTAAGCCAACGAAATTTTATTTATTGATCAAAAAGAACATTTTCATTAAGACAATGAAATTATTCGTTAATATTACGAATCAGAAAAACAAATTTTCACCAAAATATTTCCAAATAAAATTTTAATTGAATTTTTCAAAATATAAAATTACACATTTAATTGATTCAATAAATTTTAATTGATTCGATAAATAAAAATCAATTACAAAAATTAATAGTTTCAATTAATTTTTTAATTGGAACCCATAATTTTTTATTTGACTTTTGTTATTGTTAATATTATTTCTGTGATTGAAAACATTTCAATTAAAAATTAATTGGATCAATTAAAAATTATTTTTTGTGATATTTTAGCTCCACTAAGACCGGTGTCGAATTTGGTTTATATTGGTATTCTTATAAAACTCACCCAAAAGTAGTTCTTATAAATTAATCTACCGATCTTCTTGAGGTAGTATGAAATACTACATAGTTTCTAATATATCGCTACGAATCATGGTGGTGGGAATTTAACATGCGACACTGCCTAACTGGAGGCCGTCCGTAGGCCTGTTCGTGTACTTTCCCTGTAAAACATAACGATTAAAAACTAGCAAGAGACTAAAAGGGTATTTTACTCTCTTTGCTTAAAATTGCTGAAAAGTACACGAACGACATCCAGTAACTATTTGCACATTCAAATTGTTCAGCTTCTAAAATATCAAAAACACAGATCCTGTTTTTTCACTTCTGTAGTTGTAATTGCAGAATAAGTACATTGTACATGTTTGTGTAATCGTAATTGATTTTTAATTATTTTTAACTCTTTTGCAGTTCCTTCGACTCTTTAAAATTTGTTTAAATATCATTGTTGTTGTTTTTGATTTCAATCAATAAGTTTGTCATGAGGTCAATCAATAAGTTTGTCATTCCGTGTGTAACACATCGAAATATCTATGTCCGACTATCCGATTTGCCTGAAATTGGAAATCTGATCTGTAGACTGATCTCCTGATTTAACTCCTTGGGCTTCTAGAAACTGTAGTTTTTATCCGATTTGCACAAAAATGTAAATATACTGGAATTTTAGACCCTCAAAAGCGGTCCATTTGGCAAGGCATCGATATAGACCGATTTAGCTTCTTGAGGGTACATCCAAATAAAAATATTTTCCTCCGGAATGAAATTTTAGACAAACGAAATTCCCCTTTCGAAGGAAGTATTTTCGTTTGGAGCAAACTAATCCGAATTTTTGATAAGCGATTCAACAATTGTCTCTAAAACTTGTGTCAAAAGAAAACGTTGCTTGTCTAAAATTTCGTTCCTCAGAAAAGAAAACACTTCTTTCAGGCGCACTGATCATAAAAATTGCTTAAAACTGAAAGTAAAATTTGCAGATTTTACTCATCGTATTCATTTAAATAATGGCGAAAAAATCTACAGATTTAAGATTTCAAATCAAGGCGTTATTTCATCATATACACGATATGTTTATGATTTCTCTAAAACTCAAACAAAATTGGTTCTCATAAATCCAGAATTTGATCTGGTCTTCATAGGTAGAATCATTAAATTTTTTCTTCGGGAAGCAAACTGGTTGAACTGATTTGCTTGGGAGAAGATTTGTCATTAAACCCCTATATAGCTATATATGTTATTTTCAAGTAACCCGCTACGACGAAGAGTTTTCAAAGTAAACTATTACTGCTGTATATACTTGTTGGTTGATAGTTTGGCTTCAGGTAGAGGATACCGATGAGGAATGAGGTAATTCCGAAACGTGCGTCCATCCAACCATCGTGCAGTCTATAGGGTTTTGCCCAAATAAATTTGACAAAAATTCTTTTCCCCTGTTGGTTAAGCTACACTTGTAGTTTAGTCAATGCATGAAATCAAAAACAACAACAATGATTAAAGAAAAAAACCAACAAAAACAAAACAAAATTAGTTAAAATATTTACTTAAAGTGGTGTACTATAGTATAGTTGGAAATTACAAATATTTGGTTAGTCTTTCGTGTCACTAACGAAATTTTTACTTATACATATTACAAAATTTTTTTATACCAGTTAGTTCAATATTATAAAACTTAATAATATTTGTTCTTAAATAGTGGTAAAAATGACCATGATTTGGCCCTTACTAATGCGGCTCTCTTTTGATGGCTTTTTGGTGTAAACGAACAACATCCAGTAAACATTTTTGATAGTTATCAAAAACTATCGGTTTCTCGAACGGAGCTTATATTCGTTGATTTTGCTCCTGTTTCCTGTACGTTAGATTACTCTGACTGCCTGATACTAATACTAATACTAATACTAATACTAATACTAATACTAATACTAATACTAATACTAATACTAATACTAATACTAATACTAATACTAATACTAATACTAATACTAATACTAATACTAATACTAATACTAATACTAATACTAATACTAATACTAATACTAATACTAATACTAATACTAATACTAATACTAATACTAATACTAATACTAATACTAATACTAATACTAATACTAATACTAATACTAATACTAATACTAATACTAATACTAATACTAATACTAATACTAATACTAATACTAATACTAATACTAATACTAATACTAATACTAATACTAATACTAATACTAATACTAATACTAATACTAATACTAATACTAATACTAATACTAATACTAATACTAATACTAATACTAATACTAATACTAATACTAATACTAATACTAATACTAATACTAATACTAATACTAATACTAATACTAATACTAATACTAATACTAATACTAATACTAATACTAATACTAATACTAATACTAATACTAATACTAATACTAATACTAATACTAATACTAATACTAATACTAATACTAATACTAATACTAATACTAATACTAATACTAATACTAATACTAATACTAATACTAATACTAATACTAATACTAATACTAATACTAATACTAATACTAATACTAATACTAATACTAATACTAATACTAATACTAATACTAATACTAATACTAATACTAATACTAATACTAATACTAATACTAATACTAATACTAATACTAATACTAATACTAATACTAATACTAATACTAATACTAATACTAATACTAATACTAATACTAATACTAATACTAATACTAATACTAATACTAATACTAATACTAATACTAATACTAATACTAATACTAATACTAATACTAATACTAATACTAATACTAATACTAATACTAATACTAATACTAATACTAATACTAATACTAATACTAATACTAATACTAATACTAATACTAATACTAATACTAATACTAATACTAATACTAATACTAATACTAATACTAATACTAATACTAATACTAATACTAATACTAATACTAATACTAATACTAATACTAAAACTAATGCGTAATTATACCCACCACCATAGAATGGTGACGGGGGTATAATAAGTTTGTCATTCCGTTTGTAACACATCGAAATATCGATTTCCGACTATATAAAGTATATATATTCTTGATCAGGGAGAAATACTGAGACGATATAACGATGTCCGTCTGTCTGTCTGTCTGTTGTAATCACGCTACAGTCTTCAATAATGAAGCAATCGTGCTGAAATTTTGCACAAACGCATCTTTTGTCTGCAGGCAGGTCAAGTTCGAAGATGGGCTATATCGGTCTAGGTTTCGATATAGTTCCCATATAAACCGACCTCCCGATTTGGGGTCTTGGGCTTATAGAAATCATATTTTTTATCCAATTTGTCTGAAATTGGAAATCTAGAGGTATTTTAGGACCATAAAAAGGTGTGGCGAAAATGGTGAGTATCGGTCCATGTTTTGGTATAGCCCCCATATAGACCGATCTCCCGAGTTTACATCTTTGGCTTATAGAAACCGCAGTTTTTATTCAATTTACCTGAAATTGGAAATCTAGAGGTATTTTCGGGTCATAAAGAGGTGTGCCGAAAACGGTGAGTATCGGTCCATATTTTAGTATAGCGCCCATAAAAACGATCTCCTGATTTAACTCCTTGCGTTTCTAGAAACCGTAGTTTTTATCTAATATGCCTGAAATTGTAAATATTCTGGTATTTTAGGCTCACAAAAACGTGTATCGGATTAAGTTTTTATCGGTCCATTTGGTAATCCCTCCATACAGACCGACTTCACTTCTTGAAGGTGTAGAAGGCGCAATGATAATGAAAATAGCTTGAAACTCAATGTAAAATTTCCAGATTTTACTTCTACAGATTTAAGATTTCAAATCAAGACGTTAGTTTATAATTTTCTTGCACACTTACAAGAGATGTTAATGATTCCTCTTAAACTCAAACAAAAATGGTTCTTATAAATCCAAAATCTGATATAGTCCTCATAGGTGAAATCTTTAAATTTATCTTCGGGAAGTGTCCTCAAGCCCTCCTGAAATTTCAAAGGAAACCCTTATATTTGGTTCATGGTGGTGGGTATTTAAGATTCGGCCCGGCCGAACATAGTGCTGTATATACTTGTTATATTTAATTTTGCTTTAAATCGGTGTTGTGTCCATTACCAATCAATGGTTCGAAGAACGCAAAAATTAGCTTATCTCGCACAAATGTCAGGGGTTTTTTGCATTATTTGGCGTCACTGATTGCATTCCATGTGGGTCTAGCATCTGCTAGTTATTTTGATTTCTAAGAAAAAGTACGCACTTCATTGATTACTTAAGTTTGTTATCAATGTGCACATAATTATCAATCGTTCAAAACAAAGAATTCGTTATAAACATTAAAATGCAAAAAAAAAAATGAAAACTATTTACCACTAAATATCAACCAAAAAGTTCAGTTTAATGTCCCAGCAAAAAACGTTGTAAAGTTGTACTTCATCCTGTCATTTCTTTTAATGTACTTCCTAGTATACTCTACTATAGGTGTACCTAAATGTAACCTCCCAAGAAGTTCTTTTGAGCTGATACATTAAAATCCATTAAAATCCATTATTTTACGCAATTTTAGCAATGAATTTAAATATTCTGAATTTTATTAAGTATAAAATAAGCACAAAGTAAGCACAAATGAAATATGGAAATTTCCAAAACCTATTTGAAAAGTGTACCGAACCATTTGTTGGATGTAAATTTCTCTGACGTAGAATTTGCCAAAAAATGTGTACTACTATTGTTCGAGACCACTCGATATAGAGGTAAGAACGTTGAAAACAAATCACTTTCTTTAATTATATTTTCGTGCACGAAATCATTGTACATTGAAAAAACGTTCGTAGTTAAACTAACGAACTTATTTGTATTGCGAAAAAATATTAGCTTGTAGTAACTTTTATTATATTTTCGAAATTTTCCACAGCCCAAGGAAAGCTTTCTTTTTTTAAGTATGTCTCAAACATTTTATGAACTAAACATACAATGACCTTATATATTAGTTCAATATGAACAAAATCAAAAGAAAATGTCTTTCGATTCCCAAAAATGGTGAGAATGATCTTACACACAAAAAATTTTTTTCTGATTCAATCACGAAATTAATTGATCCAATTAATTTTTAATTGAAATGTCTTCAATCACAGAAATGATAGTATCAATTAGAAAGGCCAATTAAAAAGTTAATTGATCCAATTAAAAAATTAATTGATACTATTATTTTTGTGATTGATTTTTGTTTCAATTAAAAAATTTGTTGAATCAATTAAATTTTTAATTGAATATTTTTTAAAACTCAATTAAAATTTTAATTGGAAAATTTTTCGTGAAATTTTTTTGCGTGTATGTATGGTTAGAATGGTCATGATTATGTTACTTTTAGTTTTTTTTTTTTTTTTGTTCTATGTGAGGGTGTAATTTTGAGAAGTGTATGTTAGCTAGAAACTACACCAGGATAGTAAATTCATGGTTTTAAAACGTTTAGTGAAAATCTCTAAATACAATTTAGTTAAATTTTCGTACGAGTTAGTTCATTCTTCCTATAAAACAGTTCACTCGTTTGCTGTGTAAAATCATATAAACTGCAGGGTTGAAAACAAAAGAAAACATTTCTTTCATGCTTAGAAAGTTTGTAGAGATATTGGGGATTCATGTTTTTATTTTTTTTTTGTTTTTAGTCATGTTTCTTGTCTAGATATGTATATCTTCATATACATAGATTCCTCCCATATATGTACTGTGAAACCTCCCAGAACTTGACAAACTTGGTCGCTAAAATTTCAGTCAGTTATGAGAGGTAAATTTTAAGGTCTTAATACGGCAAACGTATCACGATAATTGCCCACGTCTAAGAGATGCCCGGTGTTCACAGTGTCCAAGTTTGGGAATTATTACTGTATAGTGAATATCTGGTTATAGCTAAAATGACAATATTGACAAAGGGTCAACCATGTATTGAACTTGAATAAGGTAGACTATAATCGATGACGTTCAACTCCAAATCTTTCCTTCGTCTTCATGCTAAAAAGATCTAGACAAAGTTATTTCACTACCTGTAAAGAGTAGAAATTTCTAGTAATAAAGCATAAGAGAACTCTCCAACTCATTACCAAACCACACTCCACTACATCATAGCCTATAGAGGGATTTATTTCGAAAAAATAACTTTAAGTAAATACGGCTCGTAAACTTTTGCTGATTCATAGTTTGGTTCACATCGTAAAACTAAAATTTACAAGCTGGACAAGTGACCACATTGTGATTAGTTGCTATCTGAGTGGACAGACAGGGTGGCTTCATATTTTTTATAAATTGTTTACATTTTTTCCCTACTACTACAACATGTAGTTGTAAAGTTTTTGTTTTGGTTTTTGAATTTTATTAGTAAATGTTGTTTTTGTTATTGTTTGGTTTGGTTTGGGTTGTCTTCGTTTAGGGTTGTTTGTATGACGATTGACTTCTTTACACCATTTGGATTGAATTGGACGTGCATTACCCCAGGTATCAATGAACTCTTCCAAACTAGATCGGGGCTATATGAATTGATTGCCACTGAATAAATTTGGTATTTGTTTTCCCCCCAACCCACTTTTGTTAGAGGAAATTACATTGGGTCTAGACTGACTAAGGGTGTTGAAATTGTAGTCATTTGACCTTAAGTTTGTTTACGTTTTTATAATGGGATTACATGTTCCGTAAATCAATTAGCCTCTAAATTAGTTTGTAATATGTCTTCAAATATATGTGTCGTGAATTGAATCGTTAATATTTGTTTTTGTTTTCATAATGAAATATTTTGGAAATTTTTGTCATCAATTTCTACCAAAAACAAGGAAGATGGATTTTAATGTTTGGATACGTTAGAGTCTTGGACTTGTTTAATGCAGCTATTTAAAGCTTATTCAGAACATTTAATTGTTGTAACAAACAAACGTGTTCTTATATTTAATTGAGAATTTGAGACCATTATCATGTACCTGTTTTTGAGATCATTCAATTTTCGGACTTGTTTTGCAGCGAAAAGAATATTTCGATTAATTTCATGTAGATATATCTAGAACAATTACATGGTCACAAGTACTATGTAATTTTTTTGGAAAGAAGAATTTTATTAATACTATTATTAATATAAACGTAAAACAATTAAACGTTTAGAAAACAGGCAGGTATTTCCGAAAAGTTTTAGTTTGTTGATAAAAAAAAACAAAAAAACATGTTTATAACAAAATTTTTATTTTTGACGTAACCAAAAACTTATGTATTCCATAACACAGTATAAATCGAGTATGTAGTTTCCATAAAAAGTTAGCATATAAGACCCAAAGTGAAGCAAAATATGGGTGTTACTTCGACAGAAGTTAAATTTAGACAAAATTTTCGATGGAAATACAATATTCACAAAATTTTCTATGGGTATAAAATGTTGACAAAATTTTCGCTAGAAATAAAATTTTAAAAATTTTCGATAGATATAAAATGTTGACATAATTTTCGATAGATATAAAATTTTGACAAAATTTTCGATAGATATAAAATAAAATAAAAAAAATACACAATTTTCTATAGAAATAAAATTTTGACACAATTTTCGATGGACATAAAATATTGACAAAATTTTCGATGGGTATAAAATGTTGACAAAATTTTCGCTAGAAATAAATTTTTAAAAATTTTCGATAGATATAAAATTTTGACAAAATTTTCGATAAAAACAAAAAAAAAATACACAATTTTCTATAGAAATCAAATGTTGACAAAATTTTCGATGGATATAAAATGTTGACAAAATTTTCGATAGAAATAAAATTTGAAAAAATGTTCGATACATATAAAATTTTAACAAAATTTTCTATAAAAATAAAATTTCGACAAAATTTTCGATAGAAATAAAATTTAAAAAAATGTCAAATGAAATAATATTTTGACAAAATTTCCGATGGAAATAAAATTTTGAAAAATTTTTTGATAGAAATAATATTTTGACAAAATTTTTGATGGAAATAAAATTTTGACGAAGTTTTCTATAGAAATCAAATTTTGAAAAAAATTTCTATAGAAATAAAATTTTGACAAAACTTTCGATAAACAGAAGTAATTCGGTCAGGACTATATGGCGGATGACCCAATATTCGATGTTTTGAGTTCTCAAAAATGCAATTGTTTGAGCAGATGTGTGAGATCCCTTTTCGGTCGGTATCAATGGTTTCCGGAACAACAACTGATTTTAGGAGGCCTTCACGAAATTCGTCGATAAACACTAGTCTTTGGTGGAGCTATATCACCTAAAATTGAATTAATATGTTACACTGTTGTTGAGTTAATCCCCGTCGAAGATTGTAGAAAATAATTCACACGAAAATGTTTCCGATTTAATTCCATGTTTTGAGCGAGATGAATCTTTCATGTTGCTGTAAAGAACATAAATAGCGCTTGAATATCAAAAACGGTCGTATACCAAACTCGAGCCAAAAATAATCAACGACAATTTGTAGAAAATTTTACTATAAAAATCTTGCTTTTCAGAGTTTGATCACATCTTGGTGGTTATTTTGGAATAAAGTGTTTCTTTCAAGAGAAATGTTTTTATATATTTAAGAACATAGTATAATATTTTTTGATCACTCCTAATAGCGACAATTTATTTGATTGTATAAATATTGATAGTATGGCCTAAAACCAAAATTAAAATTTATAAAATTATTTATAGAAAATGTGTATATTTATAGAAAATTTAGCCAAAATTTTGTTTCTATAAAAAATTTTGTTAAAATTTTATTTCTATAGAAAATTTTGTCAATATTTTATTTCTATAGAAAATTTTGTTAAAATTGCATTTCTATAGAAAATTTTGCAAAATTTATTCCTATAGAAATTGTGCCAACATTTTATTTCTATAGAAAATTTTGACAAAATTTTATTTTTATATAAAATTTTGTCTCAATTTCATTTCTATAGAAAATTTTGTCAAATTTTTATTTCTATAGAAAATTTTGTCAAAATTTTAATTCTATAGAAAATTTTGTCAAAATATTATTTGTATAGAAAATTTTGTCAAAATTTTATTTCTATAGAAAATTTTTTTCAAAATTCTATTTCTGTAGAAAATTTTTTCAAAATTGTATTTATATAGAATTTTATAAAAATTTAATTTCTATGGAAAATTTTGCCAACATTGTATTTCTATAGAAAATGTTATCACAATTTTATTTCTAAAGAATTTTTTTCTAAATCATAAGATTTCAATGGAAAATGTTGTTAAAATTCTATTTCAATAGAAAATTTTGTTAAAATTTTATTTGAATAGAAAATTTTGTTAAAAATTTTATTTGAAAGAAAATTTTGTTAAAAATTTTATTTCTATAGAAAATTTTGTTAAAATATTATTTCAATAGAAAATTTTGTCAAAATTTGATTTCTATAGAAAATTTTCTCAAAATTTTATTTCTATAGAAAATTTTGTAAAAATTTTATTTCTATAGAAAAATTTTGTCAAAACTTTATTTCGAGAGAAAATGTTGTTGAAATTTTAATTCTAAAGTAACTGTTGTCAACATTTTATTTCCATAGAAAATTTTGTTGGAATTTTATTGTCAAAATTTTTTTTCCATAGAAAATTTTGTTAAAATTTTGTTTCTATAGAAAATTTTGCCAAATGTTATGTCTATAGAAAATTTAATAAATATTTTATTTCTATGTAAAATTTTGTCAAAATTTTATTTCGATAGAAAATTTTGTCAAAATTTAATTTCTATAGAAAATTTTGTCAAAATTTTATTTCTAAAGAAAATGTTATCAAAATTTTATTTCTATAGAAAATATTGTCAATTTTTTTTTTCTATGGAAAATTTTGTCAAAATTTTATTTCTATAAAAAATTTTGTCAAAATATTTTTTGTATAGAAAATTTTGTAAAAAGTTTATTTCTATAGAAAATTGTGTCAAAATTTTATTTCTATAGACAATTTTGTCAAAATTTTATTTCTAAAGATTTTTTTATACCCTCCATCATAGGATGGGGATATATTAACTTTGTCATTCCGTTTGTGACACATCGAAGACCCCATAAAGTATATATATTCTGGGTCGTGGTGAAATTCTGAGTCGATCTAAGCATGTCCGTCCGTCCGTCCGTCCGTCTGTTGAAATCACGCTAACTTCCGAACGAAACAAGCTATCGACTTGAAACTTGGCACAAGTAGTTGTTATCGATGTAGGTCAGATGGTATTGAAAATGGGCAATATCGGGCCACTTTTACGTATAGCCCCCATATAAACGGACCCCCAAATTTGTATTGCGGAGCCTAAAAGAGAAGCAAATTTCATCCGATCCGGCTGAAATTCGGTACATGCTATTGGTATATGGTCTCTAACAGCCGTGCAAAAATTGGTCCACATCGGTCAATAATTATATATAGACCCCATATAAACCGATCTCCAGATTTGGCTTGCGAAGCCTCAAAGAAAAGCAAATTGCATCCGATCCGGCTGAAATTTGGTACATAGTGTTGGTATATGGTCTCTAACAACCGTGCAAAAATTGGTCCACATCGGTCCATAATTATATATAGCGCCCATATAAACCGATCCCCAGATTTGGGTTCCGGAGCCTCAAAGAGAAGCAAATTTCATCCGATCCGTCTGAAATTTGGTACATGATATTGGTATATGGTCTCTAACAACCATGCAAAAATTGGTCCACATCGGTTCATAATTATATATAGCCCCCATACAAACCGATCCCCAGATTTGGCATGCGAAGTCTCCAAGAGAAGCAAATTTCATCCAATCCGGTTGTAATTTGGAACATGGTGTTAGTATATGATCTTTAACAAGCGTGCCAGAATTGGTCCATATCGGTCCATAATTATATATAGCCCCCATATAAAACATTCTCCAGATTTGACCTCCGGAGCCTCTTGGAGGAGCAAAATTCATCCGATCCGGTTCAAATTAGGAACGTGGTGTTAGTATATGGTCGCTAACAACCATACCCATCACACAAAAATTGGTCCATATCGGTTCATAATCATGGTTGCCACTAGAGCCAAAAATAGTCCACCAAAATTTTATTTCTATAGAAAATTTTGTCAAAGTTTTATTTCTATTGAAAATTTTGTCAAAATTTTACTTCTAGAGAAAATTTTGTTAAAATTTTATTCGGTTCATAATAAAATTTTCATCATTGTCAAAATTTTATTTCTATAGAAAATTTTCTTCAAATTTTATTCGGTTCATAATCATGGTTGATACTTAAGCCAAAAATAATCTACCAAGATTTTATTTCTATAGAAAATTTTGTCAAAAGTTTATTTCTATAGAAAATTTTGTGAAAATTTTATTTCTATAGAAAATTTTGTCAAAATTTTATTTCTGTAGAAAATTTTGTCAAAATTTTATGTCTACTTTGTCAAACTGAATTATATACGTATTGGATCGATCTTTTTTTTGATTTAATATATACCACGTATGGACTTACATACAATTTAGAAGATGGTGTTAGGAGGTTTTAAGATACCTTGCCATCGGCAAGCGTTACCGCAATTTAAGTAATTCGATTGTGGATGGCAGTGTTTAGAAGAAGTTTCTACGCAATCCATGATGGAGGGTACAAAAGCTTCGGCCTGGCCGAACTTACGGCCGTATATACTTGTTTTTATTTTATATCAATAGAAAATTTTGTTAAAATTTTATTTCAATAGAAAATTTTGTTAAAATTGTATTTCAATAGAAAATTTTGTAAAAATTTTATTTCTATAGAAAATTTTGACAAAATTTTATTTCTATAGAACATTTTGTCAAAATTTTATTTCTATAGAAAATTTTGACAAAAATTTATTTCTATAGAAAATTTTGTCAAAATTTTATTTCTATAGCAAATTTTGTCATACTTTTATTTCGATAGAAAATTATTTCAAAATTTTATTCCTATGGAAAATTTTGTCAAAAGTGTATTTCTATAGAAAATTTTGTCAAAATTGTATTTCTATAGAAAATTATGTCAACATTTTTTTCTACAAAAAATGTTGCCAAAACTTTATTTATATAGAAAAATTTTGTCAAAATTTTATTTCTATAGAAAATTTTGTTGAAATTTTATTTCTATAGAAAATTTTGTCAAAATTTTATTTCTATAGAAAATTTAGTAAAGATTTTATTTCTATGGAAAATTTTGTCAAAATTTTATTTCTATAGAAAAATTTGTCAAAATTTGATTTCTATAGAAAATTTTGTCAAAATTTTAATTCTAAAGAAAATTTTATCAAAATGTTATTTCTATAGAAAATTTTGTCAAAGTTGTATTTCCAAACAAACTTTTTTAAAATTTTATTTCAATAGAAAATTTTGTCAAAATTTTATTTCTATAGAAAATTTTGTCAAAATTTTACTTCTATAGAAAATGTTTGTCAAAATTTTATTTCTATAGCGAATTTTGTCAAACTTTTATTTCGATAGAAAATTATTTCAAAATTTTATTTCTTGGAAAACCTTATCAAAATTGTATTTCTATAGAAAATTTTGTAAAAATTTTATTTCTATAGAAAATTTTGTCAAAATTTTATTTCTATAGAAAATTTTATCAAAATTTTATTTTCATTAGAAATTAGAAATTTTGATTTCATTCGATTTTTCTTTTATTTCCATACAATTTTGTTTCTATACAAAAATTTTGTCAAAATTTTATTTCTATAGAAAATTTTGTCAAAATTGTATTTCTATCGAAAATTTTATTTCTATAGAGAATTTTGTCAAAATTTTATTTCGATAGAAAATTTCGCCAAAGTTGTATTTCTATAGAAAATTTTGTAAACATTTTATTTCTATGGAAAATCTTGTCACAATTTTATTTCTATAGAAAAATTTTGTCTAAATTTTTTTATAGAAAATTTTGTCAAAATTTTATTTCTATAGAATATTTTGTCAAAATTTTATTTCTATAGAAAATTTGTTCAAACTTTATTTCGATAGAAAATTTGTTCAAAATTTTATTTCTATGGAAAACTTTATCAAAATTTTTTTCTACAAAAAATTGTGAAGTTCTTCTTAGTAGGTGAGCAATAGTTTACAAAATCTACGAAAACATCAAGAATTCTACCAATCTACCAGACAATAAAAATCTACTATTTTTCTACCAACTGTGGCAAAAAATATCAAGCTACAATAGGGTTGTCAGCGTGCAGATTGCAACATTAGGGTTGTCCCTTGTATTTCAAAGAATTATCTGTACACCTTCACAAATGACAGAATTTTTTATTAGTTTTTCTTCCATTGCAACCAGAGAAGCAATATGAACGCCTTAAATATATTTCAAAAGTATGCGTCATCTGATCTAGGATTAAGATTTTTTCCCTTTGTAGTATTTCAATTTTATTTGGTTGAATCTTCTATTGCATTTCCACATCCATCCTTGTTCCATTTCAATAAAATGATGTTGTTTGCCTTAACCCCAACGATAATTCAAATTCATTCATATTCCTCTCAAGCCCTAAACAAAAAAAATTAAAAAAAAAATCGAGGGGTTTGGTAAAATGTTATGTAATCCATAATCCGTCCATCGTTAAGTTAAGTTCATTGCATGTGGTTTTCTGGTCAAAATGGTTCGAACATTTGTTCAAACCGTGATAATTTTGTATTTATTTATTTTTTTTTAGTACTTATCTCACTTGAGCTTCATACAGTTTAAGGCTTCATTTGCATTTCTGTGTGTTTAATTTTAGCATTTTTTTTTTGGAATTTTGCTCATTATGTGTGTTGCGAATAAAAAATTTTGAACTGAATTACTGTCGACATTATCCAAAAAACACCCTGTTGGGAATGGTTTCTCTCTCTTCTTTTTTTGAAGGGAATTATACGAATATTATATGGGCAAGGGGCAATGCAATTGATTTTAACCACGCATTCATTGGATGATGTAAGAAACATTGTCATGCGATTTATTGAGAAATTTCGATATATGAACACTGATAAAATAAATTACCAAAAATTGAGTAGCATATCAGAAAGCATTGTGCGTGTGTATGCGAATTTATGTGATTGACCAAGCGACTTTATAATGAAAGTTGCAATATGGGAAATATACATTTTTTTCTTCATAATATAAAATGACTAATAATAGACATTGAATTACGTAAGGAGATAATTACAGTAAATAATCATAGTTTAAATGAAAATATAAAAAAAAAATCAACATTTCTTAGGAAAGTGAAATATAAATAATTTTCTTTATATATAGGTCATGGTTAGTTTGTTATATGAAGCTGTTTTATTTTTCATTGATTATGATGTTTACTTTACACTACGCTGATATTAAAGATCGACCTGATCTTCAATATCTGTGTACAATAAACCATCAATAATTGTTGCAAAATGAAACTGGGCCAATGTCAGCTTTTAAGATCTTTCCAGAATTTCTACGAAATGAATGATAGATGCTTATTTGCAAGTTGAGGATAGCCTGTGAAATTTGTCTGATTTAAAAAATGAAGATGGCCTTAAATGTCAATAATTTTTTCGTTTTTCGTATTGAATTTACAGCGAGTACCTTTTTAATATAATTTATACTATTAATTTTGTGATTGATTTTTGTTTAAAAAAATTGTTGAATCAATAAAATTTTTAATTGAATATTTTCTAAAACTCATTTAATAATTTAATTGGAAACATTTTCGTGATTTTTTTTTCCTGTGTAGCTTAGTAGACTTCGTAATGTATGTGAATCCATTTCATTCTCCAATACAGAGTTTTTATACTTTCTCAATTTGTTGGGCATGAACACATGACGTGTTTGGGACAATTTTTTGTTTTATTTGTACTAGGAGTTTTGACTATGATAAATTCAACACTGACACAAGTAAATATGAAATAATCAAATTCGTGGCCGATTATCGATTTTTGGCCGAATGTCAAAGCCGAAACCGACTCTTCCGTCGAGCTCAACTCGACTTATGTTAGGACCTATAGGTTCGGATAAAAAGAATAGCCGCATGGCAGCGCTGAGACTGCATATGTTGGGAGAATGAATGTAAGCAACAACCATGACGAACCGTCAAATGATAATAGGGGAGGCAAAGAGATTACGGAGATTATGGGTGAAAATGCGGATGATGCAACAGTCTATGACCGCAAACCAAAAGTGACTATAGGTGCCGAGTTTTGTCCCGGAAGAATGAGACCTCAGAACAGGTACCAAATGGTTATAACTGCTACATAGATGAATCGAAGATGAGTGAGAGGACGGAACTAGGAGCCCTCCACATAGGACACAGATAATATCACAAGACCACAAAAGGTGAACATATTCAAGACTGCCAGATGACATTAGCAGGCATTACGTTGTGATCTTGAAAAGTAAAACCTGCTAATTCGTTTATCATGCAAAACATGATGAACGAGTACTCGCAATGCGGCAGGATCCGCACCATATAGGTGCCGAGTCATGCCGGAATAAAAGAAAGTAGAAATATAAATTAATTGGAGGTAAGAACTAGGATAAATAGGGAAATGAACTTAACGAACCAAAATCCAATAGAGACATTGCAGATCGAATTGACATATGAAGCGATGTGGACCAGTGTAACGGTCGAGAGGGCAACAAAAAATGGGGTTACCCAGATAAGAAAAAAAAACTGGATAGCTACTCTCTCAGGATGACCGGAAATTGAGAGTACATCTATGCCGAATAGGAGTAGCAGAGGATGGTGCATGTAAGGAATGAAAGAGTTTGGGAATTTACTTTTGTCACTACCCTACATTTACTATGCAAATGCCAAATATATCAGTTAAGATTCGGGACCTGGCCCAGCTGGGAAGGTTAGGTTAGGTTAGGTTATGTGGCAGCCCGATGTATCAGGCTTACTTAGACTATTCAGTCCATTGTGATACCACAGTGGTGAACTTCTCTCTTATCACTGAGTGCTGCCCGATTCCATGTTAAGCTCAATGACAAGGGACCTCCTTTTTATAGCCGAGTCCGAACGGCGTTCCACATTCCAGTGAAACCACTTAGAGAAGCTTTGAAACCCTCAGAAATGTCACCAGCATTACTGAGGTGGGATAATCCACCGTCGAAAAACTTTTTGGTGTTCGGTCGTAGCAGGAATCGAACCCACGACCTTGTGTATGCAAGGCGGGCATGCTAACCATTGCACCACGGTGGCTCCCAGCTGGGAAACAAATTAGGGAATTCGTTAGAGACACAGAGTTCCTTGAATAAAAATTGGGTAAGTATGGTCTTCAAATGACCTACAAACTCATCCCACGCTGCACAAAAGTGCACCTAGAGAAGGTATATGATCTCCTCAAACAGTATTGAAGAGCATGGTGTTAGTTTTGGACGGGGCACATGTGATATGCAACCATTTTATTATGTTGATTCTTTCCTGGTTAAGCGCCGCCTTGAGTTGATCGACACTTTGGTAGTCTTTTTTGACAACGTTATTCTCCAAAAATGTCTGACAATGGCTCATTTTTCAATATGGGTTGCAGTCGTTCCCGCGATAGGTCCACCTCATGACCAAATTTCGTCGATTTCAAACACTTTTCTGATTACTTCTGGTGTTGTTATGTTGTTTTTTTTTTTAGTACACGCCAGTCACTGTTGCCATTCGAGCCAAAAAAAAAAAAAATCTACCAAAATTTTAAGAAAATTTTACAAAAAAAAAAATATTTTCAAAAATTCTATTTTTATGGGACATTTTTTCAAAAACTTTTATTTTTATATCGTATTTTTTTGTCAATTTTATTTCTATAGAAAATTTTGTCAACATTTTTATCTCTATAGAAAATTTTGTCAAAATTTTTTTCTCTATAGAAAATTTAATTTCTATAGGAAATTTCCATAGACAATTTTGTCAAAATTTTATTTCTATATAATTTTTTTCAAAATGTTATTTCTACACAATTTTTCCTGTACAATTTTTTTCCATTTGTATTTCTGTAATTTTTTTAAAATTTATTTCCATAGAAAAATTTGTAAATTTTTTTCTATAGAAAATTTTGACAAAATTTTAGTTTTTTAGAAAATTTTATTTCTATAGACAATTTTGTCAAAATTTTATTTCTATAACTTTTTTTCAAAATAATACTTCTATAAATTTTTTTGGAAATTTTGATTTCCATTAAAAATATTGTCAAGTTTGTTTTTCTATAGCAAATTATGTCTACATTTTATTTCTACATTTTTTACAAATTTTGTCAAACATTTTCTCTATAGCAAATTCTGTCAAAATTTTATTTCTATAGAAAATTTAGTCAAAATTTTATTTCTATACAATTTTTTTCAAAATGTTAAATCTATAAAATTTTTTCTGTACAATTTTTTTTTCCATTTGTATTTTTGTAATTTTTTTAAATTTTATTTCCATAGTATATTTTTTTCTATAGAAACTTTTGACAAAATTTTAGTTCTTTAGAAAATGTTATTTCTATAGACAATTTTGTCAAAATTGTATTTCTATACATTTTTTTCAAAATATTATTTCTATTAATTTTTTTGCACATTTTGATTTCCATTAAAAATATTGTCAAGTTTGCTTTTCCATATAAAATTATGTCTACATTTATTTCTAATTTTTTTTTTTTAATTTTTTACAAATTTTGTCAAACATTTTCTCTATAGCAAATTCTGTCAAAATTTTATTTCTATAGAAAATTTAGTCAAAATTTTATTTCTATACTATTTTTTTCAAAATGTTATTTCTACACAATTTTTTTGCAATATTTTATTCCTGTACAATTTTTTTTTTCCATTTGTGTTTCTGTAATTTTTTTAGATTTTATTTCCATAGAAAAATTTGTAATTTTTTTTCTGTAGACAATTTTGACAAAATTTTGGTTCTTTAGAAAATTTTATTTCTATAGACATTTTTGTAAAAATTTTATTTCTATAGGACATTTGTCAAAATTTTATTTCTATACATTTTTTTCAAAATTTTATTTCTATAAATTTTTTTTGAAAATTTTGATTTCCATTAAAAATATTGTCAAGTTTTTTTTTTTCTATAGAAAATTATGTCTACATTTTATTTCTACATTTTTTTTTTAATTTTTTACAAATTTTGTCAAACATTTTCTCTATAGCAAATTCTGTCAAAATTTTTTTCTATAGGATTTTTTCAACATTTTATTTCTATAGAAAATTTAGTCAAAACTTTATATCTATACAATTTTTTTCAAAATGTTATTTCTACGCAATTTTTTTGCAATATTTTATTCCTGTACAAATTTTTTTCCATTTGTATTTCTGTAATTTTTTTAAATTCTATTTCCATAGAAAAATTTGTAAATTTTTTTCTATAGAAAATTTTGACAAAATTTTAGTTCTATAGGACATTTTATTTCTATACACATTTTTGTAAAAATTTTATTTCTATAGGACATTTGTCAAAATTTTATTTCTATACATTTTTTTCAAAACATTATTTCTAAAATTTTTTTTTTTGAAAATTTTGATTTCCATTAAAAATATTGTCAAGTTTGGTTTTCTATAGAAAATTATGACTACATTTTATTTCTACATTTTTTTTAATTTTTTACAAATTTTGTTAAACATTTTTTCTATAGCAAATTCTGTCAAAATTTTATTTCTATTGGATTTTTTCAAAATTTTATTTCTATTGAAAATTTAGTCAAAATTTTATTTCTATACAATTTTTTTCAAAATGTTATTTCTATAAAATTTTTTTGCAATATTTTACTCCTGTAAAATTTTTTTCCATTTGTATTTCTGAATTTTTTTAGATTTTATTTCCATAGAAAAATTTGTAAATTTTTTTCTATAGACAATTTTGACAAAATTTTGGTTCTTTAGAAAATTTTATTTCTATAGACATTTTTGTCAAAATTTTATTTCTATAGGACATTTGTCAAAATCTTATTTCTATACATTTTTTTTTTCAAAATATTGTTTCTATAAATTTTTTTGAAAATTTTGATTTCCATTAAAAATATTGTCAAGTTCGTTTTTCTATAGAAAATTATGTCTAGATTTTATTTCTACATTCTTTATTAATTTTTTACAAATTTTCTCAAACATTTTCTCTATAGCAAATTCTGTCAAAATTTTATTTCTATAGGATTTTTTCAAAATTTTATTTCTATAGAAAATTTAGTCAAAATTTTATTTCTATACGATTTTTTTCAAAATGTTAAATCTATACAATTTTTCCTGTACAATTTTTTTTTTCATTTGTATTTTTGTAATTTTTTTAAATTTTATTTCCATAGTATATTTTTTTCTATAGAAACTTTTGACAAAATTTTAGTTCTTTAGAAAATGTTATTTCTGTAGACAATTTTGTCAAAATTGTATTTCTATACATTTTTTTTTTTTTTCAAAATATTATTTCTATTAATTTTTTTGGAAATTTTGATTTCCATTAAAAATATTGTCAAGTTTGCTTTTCCATATAAAATTATGTCTACATTTTATTTCTAATTTTTTTTTTTCAATTTTTTACAAATTTTGTCAAACATTTTCTCTATAGCAAATTCTGTCAAAATTTTATTTCTATAGAAAATTTAGTCAAAATTTTATTTCTATACAATTTTTTTCAAAATGTTATTTCTACACAATTTTTTTTCAATATTTTATTCCTGTACAATTTTTTTTCCATTTGTATTTCTGTAATTTTTTTAAATTCTATTTCCATAGAAAAATTTGTAAATTTTTTTCTATAGTTCTATAGGACATTTTATTTCTATACACATTTTTGTAAAAATTTTATTTCTATAGGACATTTGTCAAAATTTTATTTCTATACATTTTTTTCAAAATATTATTTCTATAAATTTTTTTTGAAAATTTTGATTTCCATTAAAAATATTGTCAAGTTTGTTTTTCTATAGAAAATTATGTCTACATTTTATTTCTACATTTTTTTTTAATTTTTTACAAATTTTGTCAAACATTTTCTCTATAGCAAATTCTGTCAACATTTTTTTTCTATAGGATTTTTTCAACATTTTATTTCTATAGAAAATTTAGTCAAAACTTTATTTCTATACAATTTTTTTCAAAATGTTATTTCTATAAAATTTTTTTGCAATATTTTACTCCTGTAAAATTTTTTTCCATTTGTATTTCTGTAATTTTTTTAGATTTTATTTCCATAGAAAAATTTGTAAATTTTTTTCTATAGAAAATTTTGACAAAATTTTGGTTCTTTAGAAAATTTTATTTCTATAGACATTTTTGTCAAAATTTTATTTCTATAGGACATTTGTCAAAATCTTATTTCTATACATTTTTTTTCAAAATATTGTTTCTATAAATTTTTTTGAAAATTTTGATTTCCATTAAAAATATTGTCAAGTTCGTTTTTCTATAGAAAATTATGTCTAGATTTTATTTCTACATTCTTTTTTAATTTTTTACAAATTTTCTCAAACATTTTCTCTATAGAAAATTCTGTCAAAATTTAATTTCTATAGAAAATTTAGTCAAAATTTTATTTCTATACAATTTTTTTCAAAATGTTATTTCTACACAATTTTTTTTCAATATTTTATTCCTGTACAATTTTTTTTTCCATTTGTATTTCTGTAATTTTTTTAAATTCTATTTCCATAGAAAAATTTGTAAATTTTTTTCTATAGTTCTATAGGACATTTTATTTCTATACACATTTTTGTAAAAATTTTATTTCTATAGGACATTTGTCAAAATTTTATTTCTATACATTTTTTTAAAAATATTATTTCTATAAATTTTTTTTGAAAATTTTGATTTCCATTAAAAATATTGTCAAGTTTGTTTTTCTATAGAAAATTATGTCTACATTTTATTTCTACATTTTTTTTTAATTTTTTACAAATTTTGTCAAACATTTTCTCTATAGCAAATTCTGTCAAAATTTTTTTTCTATAGGATTTTTTCAACATTTTATTTCTAAATTTTATTTCTATAGAAAATTTAGTCAAAATTTTATTTCTATACAATTTTTTTCAAAATGTTATTTCTACACAATTTTTTTTCAATATTTTATTCCTGTACAATTTTTTTTTCCATTTGTATTTCTGTAATTTTTTTAAATTCTATTTCCATAGAAAAATTTGTAAATTTTTTTCTATAGTTCTATAGGACATTTTATTTCTATACACATTTTTGTAAAAATTTTATTTCTATAGGACATTTGTCAAAATTTTATTTCTATACATTTTTTTCAAAATATTATTTCTATAAATTGTTTTTGAAAATTTTGATTTCCATTAAAAATATTGTCAAGTTTGTTTTTCTATAGAAAATTATGTCTACATTTTATTTCTACATTTTTTTTTAATTTTTTACAAATTTTGTCAAACATTTTCTCTATAGCAAATTCTGTCAAAATTTTATTTCTATTGGATTTTTTCAAAATTTTATTTCTATAGAAAATTTAGTCAAAATTTTATTTCTATACAATTTTTTTCAAAATGTTATTTCTATAAAATTTTTTTGCAATATTTTACTCCTGTAAAATTTTTTTCCATTTGTATTTCTGTAATTTTTTTAGATTTTATTTCCATAGAAAAATTTGTAAATTTTTTTCTATAGAAAATTTTGACAAAATTTTGGTTCTATAGAAAATTTTATTTCTATAGACATTTTTGTCAAAATTTTATTTCTATAGGACATTTGTCAAAATTTTATTTCTATACATTTTTTTCAAAATATTATTTCTATAATTTTTTTTTTGAAAATTTTGATTTCCATTAAAAATATTGTCAAGTTTGGTTTTCTATAGAAAATTATGTCTACATTTTATTTCTACATTTTTTTTTAATTTTTTACAAATTTTGTTAAACATTTTCTCTATAGCAAATTCTGTCAAAATATTATTTCTATAGGATTTTTTCAAAATTTTATTTCTATAGAAAATTTAGTCAAAATTTTATTTCTATACAATTTTTTTCAAATTGTTATTTCTACACAATGTTTCCTGTACAATTTTTTCCATTTGTATTTCTGTATTTTTTTTTTTAATTTTATTTCCAGAGAAATTTTTGACAAATTTTAGTTCTTTAGAAAATTTTAATTCTATAGAAAATTTTGTCAAAATTTTATTTCCATGGAAAATTTTGTCAAAATTTTATCTCCTTAGAGAATTTTGTCAAAATTATATTTCTATAAAAAATTTTGTTAAAATTTTATTTCTATAGAAAATTTAGTTTATAGTAAATTTTGTTTCTATAGGAAATTTTGTAAAAACTTTATTGCCATAGGAGATTTGTGAAATAACTCGTAGATGAGGAGGAATATTTTGCAAAATCTACCAAAACATCAATCTTCCAAACTATAAAAAATCTATCACTTTTGTTAGAATATCATTAACTGTGGCAACAGTGCTGTCAGTATGTATACTTGTAAACAATAAAATGAACTGTCACTGGAATAAATTTGTGAGCTGTCAGACGAGCGGTTTAGAAATGGACGAAGCCTGAAACCTGAAGTTGATTGCAATAAATGTCAGCCACCCTGGTAATTTTTTGGTTTCATAAATAAATATGGTTCCAAAAAGCTTTTGATATCCAGCATTACTCGGAGTCGACTCCAGAGTCGGACTCCTTAAAAAAAAATCTGGATTCGGAATTGAAGTTGGGTCGGCCCCACAACCCTGATTTTTATACAATTACAATAATCTGAAATACGGCGGAGTAATATTGAATGAATTGGACATGACATAGGATTTCTAGGATTGAACATAAATAAATAATTTAATTTTTATTTCTCAATTATATCGAGCAACTAACACGCTAAAATTTCAAACTTTGAGCATCTTCCACATTAACTATCAATAACATAAGTTATTACTATCGTCAAGTACGTTGTACTAAAACTTCACACCGTGATTACTTTAGTACATGCCATCTGCCATACAAAAACAAACTCAGATAAAATGAACTCAAGGCCTACAAAAATTAACCGATAAACATGACAACCTTACAAATGATAGCAAACTACAGAGGCAGTAATTAATGCATTTTTGTACTTGAACAAGAGCATGTTAACAGATTTTAAACAAGACTCGATTATATTGCATGATGAAAGGACGCATCATCTGGGGGACCTCCGTACACAATGGGGATGGAATGACTCATATGAAGCATTTGACGACATCAAGGAAGGGAATTGGCATTGTTGAGAAAAGGAAAAATAACAACATTCATAGTTCAAAAAGAAGTTCATTAGTATTGAATTGCTTGAAATGAGATCCTCAGCATAGCTTTGGGAACCAAGCAAAAAAAAACCCGGCACAAAATATTTTTTGTACACTAAAATCCGAAATTCAAGGAGACGCGAAATCATTTCATAGAATAGAAATGGGGACAATGCTCTCTTAATTGCTGGGTGAAGCTTCAAACAGTTATGCTTAGAAAAAGGAACTACCTACTTGAAAAGTTTCATTTACAGATAGTCGTCGTAGAACACGTTGCTTGCATTCAATCATTGGTTGAAGTAAGGTATATGCATAAACCGAAAGAAGAGTTTTCTTTTCTGAGGAATGAAGCAAAGATTTCTTTTGATGACAAAATATGTTCTTTGAAAATAAATAAGGAAAGTCTAAAGTCTATACCAGGGATGAAAAATGCAGTACCATAGTACTTTTTGCAACAATTTTTCATCAAGGAGTCAGTACCGTAGTACCCCCCCGAATGATTTAGTACATTTTGTGTATACAGTTTTTTGCCCATATCAAATTTATGGTACAATAATTTTGACACCATATTTTTAGAAAGTCTTAAACAAACTTATGTTACACTCTGTTACAAATTCGTCAAAACACCCCAGCTCATACATGAAGAAAAGATCGATTTTGTAAAAGTCACAATTTTCTTGAATTTTAAAAATGTTTTGGCCAGGATTCTTTATTACGTTTCCAAACGAACACTTTCTAGATAAGAGGCAATTGATCTCGTACTTACATAATGCGACCCATTACAGTCACGGCTGACACTTGAGACAAAAATTTTTTACCAACATTTGGAGAATATCTTACCAAAAAAATATTATTTAGTAAAAATTTATTTCTGAAAATTATATTTCTAAAGAAAAATTTGTCTTTTTATACCCTTCACCACTACTGTGGTACAGGGTATAATAAGTTTGTGCATTTGTATGTAACGCCAAGAAGGAAAAGTCTGAGACCCATCGTTTAGTATACCGATCGTCTTAGAATTAAATTCTGAGTCGATTTAGCGATGTCCGTCTGTCTGTCTGTCTGTCTGTCTGGCTGGCTGTCTGTCTGTCTGTCTGTCTGTCCGTCTGTCCGTCTGTCCGTCTGTCTGTCTGTTCATGTATTATTGCGCAAAGTACAGGCCGCAGTTTAAGTCCGATCGTCCTCAAATTTGGCAAAGGGTCGTTTTTTGGGACAAAGACAATCGCTATTGATTTTGGAAAAAATCGGTTCAGATTTAGATATAGCTGTCATATATATCTATCACCGATCTGGTCATAATTGGCGTATTTATCAACCGATGTTCTTCAAATTCAGTACATCCGAATATTTTATGAGTCTCGAAAAACTTGCAAAATATCAGCTAAATCAGTTCAGATTTAGATATAGCTCCCATATATATCTTTCGTCCGATTTAGACTCATATGACCACAGAGGCCAAAGATTACTACCGATTTTCGTGAAATTTTGCATAAAGAGTAGAATTGACATTCTACCAATGCTTGGTAAATTTGATTCAAATCGGTTCAGATTTAGATATAGCTCCCATATATATCTCTCGTCCGAATTAGGCTCATATGACCACAGAGGCCAAAGTTTACTACCGATTTACGTGAAATTTTGCATAAAGAGTAGAATTGACATTCTACCAATGGTTGGTAAATTTGATTGAAATCGGTTCAGATTTTGATGTAGCTCCCATATATATCTTTCGTCCGATTTGCACTTATATGGCCTCAAAAGCCAAAGTTTTGCCGTGATTTAGTTCAAATTTTGCACAAGGTGTACGTTTAATAATCGATAAGTGTACCAAATTTGGTTGACATCGGTTCAAATTTAGATATAGCTCCCATATATATCTTTCGTCCGATTTGCACTTATATGGCCTCAAAAGCCAGAGTTTTGCCGTGATTTGGTTTAAATTTTGCACAAGGAGTACGTTTAACAGTATCGGTAAGTGTGCCAAATTTGGTTGAAATTGGTTCAGATTTAGATATAGCTCCCATATATATCTTTCGCCCGATTTATACTCAAATGACTACGGGGGCCAAAGTTAAACTCCCATTTACATGAAATTTTGCAGAGATAACAGAATTATTTTTCTAACTATACATGTCAAATTTAATCGAAATCGGTTCAGATTATATATAGCTCTCGTTATATGTACACCAGAGTTGGGAAAATATGGTAGACTATTTCATATTTTAGACCCATTTTCAATGGGATTTTCCTCCAATTGACTGCATAGTTTCCACGGAGAATATATTTAATATGATATTTAAGTGTGTCAAGTTTGATCTAATTTGGTTCAGAATTAGATAAAGCCTCCATATATTCGTTTTAACGGTTTTACAAATATGGCCAAAATTCCCACATTTTACACAAAATTATGTGATAATTTCCCCATATCTTAGTCATATCCTACACACTGTAATGCCAGACTTTCCACAGAACGGTTGAAATTTAAATAAGGCTCCAAGTCGCCCGACTTGACCAAATAATATATCACAACCCACACTTGACCACATATCTTGGCAAGATCTAACCAATATCCTTGTAAAATCGTCACTGCTGAGTATCAAAAATTGTATATGTTACTCAAATTGTCCTATATCTCGAATACATAAGTATCGCCTGATAAATCGCAAATGCTCTTCTGTACAATTGCCTCAAAATTTCTCTCGCTTTATATTTCCCATATGTTTTTATTAACATTGTGTTTCATTCCAGGGCGTTAGACGATTTCAATTTTAATTCTAGAGATTTTGTAGAAGTACAAAAAATTGTCTCCATTAAAAGTATTTGTATCTGGAAATACAAACCTTTATATAGCTCCCAGCAAATTTGAAGTAGTTGAGATGGTAACACAAATGTTGGTCTACATGGCGGTGAAGGGTATAATATAGTCGGCCCCGCCCGACTTTAGACACTTTACTTACTTGTTTTCTTTTGGAAAATGTGTCAAAACTTTTTCTATAGAAAATTTCGTCAACATTTTATTTCTATAAAAAATATTGTCAAAATTTTATTAATATAGAAAATTTTGTCAAATATTTTATTTCTATAGAAAATTTTGTCAAAACTTTATTTCTATAGAAAATTTTATGATAATTTTTTTTTCTATAGAAAATCTTGTCAAAATTTTATTTCTATCGAAAATTTTGTCAAAACTTTATTATACCCACCACCATAGGATGGGGGGTATATTAACTTTGTCATTCCGTTTGTAACACATCGAAATATTGCTCTAAGACCCCATAAAGTATATATATTCTGGGTCGTGGTGAAATTCTGAGTCGATCTGAGCATGTCCGTCCGTCCGTCCGTCCGTCCGTCTGTTGAAATCACGCTAACTTCCGAACGAAACAAGCTATCGACTTGAAACTTGGCACAAGTAGTTGTTATTGATGTAGGTCGGATGGTATTGCAAATGGGCCATATCGGTCCACTTTTACGTATAGCCCCCATATAAACGGACCCCAAAATTTGGCTTGCGAGGCCTCTAAGAGAAGCAAATTTCATCCGATCCGGCCGAAATTTGGTACATGGTGTCAGTATATGGTCTCTAACAACCATGCAAAAATTGGTCCACATCGGTCCATAATTATATATATATCCCCCATATAAACCGATCCCCCGATTTGGCTTGCGAGGCCTCTAAGAGAAGCAAATTTTATCCGATCCGGCTGAAATTTGGAACATGGTGTTAGTATATGGTCTCTAACAACCATGCAAAAATTGGTCGACATCGGTCCATAATTATATATAGCCCCCATATAAACCGATCCCCCGATTTGGCTTGCGAGGCCGCTAAGAGAAGCAATTTTCATCCGATCCGGCTGAAATTTTGTACGTTATGTTAGTATATGGTCTATAACAACCATGCAAAAATTGGTCCACATCGGTTCATAATTATATAAAACCCCCATATAAACCGATCACCAGATTTGACCTCCGGAACCTATTGGAAGACCAAAATTCATCTGATTCAGTTGAAATTTGGTATGTGGTGTTAATATATGGCCTCAAACTCCCATGCAAAAATTGGTCGATATCGGTCCATAATTATATATAGGCCCCATATAAACCGATCCCCAGATTTGACCTCCAGAGCCCCTTGGAAGAGCAAAATTCTTGCCATTCGGTTGAAATTTGGTACGTGATGTTAGTATATGGTATCCAACAACCATGCAGGAATTGGTTCCTATCAGTCCATAATTATATATAACTCCCATATAAACCGATCCCCAGATTTGACCTCCGGTGCCTTTTGGAGAAGCAAAATTCATCCGATCAGCTTGAAATTTGGTTCGTGGTGGTAGTATATGATATTTAACAACCATGCCAAAAGTGGTCCATATCGGTCCATAATTGTACATAGCCCCATATAAACCGATCCCGAGATTTGGTTTTGGAACCTCTTGGAGGAGCAAATTTCATCCGAGTGAGTTGAAATGTGGTACATTGTGCTAGTATATGGTCGTTAACAACCATGCCTAACTAGGTCCATATCGGTCTATAGTTATATATGGCACTCAGATAAATCGATCCCCAATCACACAAAAATTGGTCCATATCAAGTTCATAATTGTATATAGGCCCCATATAAGCGACCCCCATATTTAAATTCTTGCTCTCTACGTACAAAAAGTCCATATCGATTCGTTATTATTTGTAGACTTAACTATACATAACTTTTTTGTCTAATATATACCATGTATGGACTAAATCACAGTCTTTCGTAGAAGTTTCTACGCAATCCATGGTGGTGGGTACATAAGATTCGGCCTGGCCGAACTTGCGGCCGTATGTACTTGTTCCTATAGAAAATTTAGTTAAAATTTTATTTCTGTAGAAAATTTTCTCAAAATTTTATTTCTGTAGAAAATTTTGTCAACATTTTATTCCTATAGAAAATTTTGTCAATACTTTATTCCTGCAGAAAATTTTGTTAAAATTTTATTTCTACAGAAAATTTTGTCAACATTTTATTCCCATAGAAAATTTTGTCAAAATTTTATTTCTATAGAAAATTTTGTCAAAATTTTATACCTATAGAAAATTTTGTCAAAATTTTATTTCTCTAGCAAATTTTGTCAAATTTTATTTCTATAGAAAATTTTGTCAAAATTTTATTTCTATAGAAAATTTTGTCAACATTTTATTTCTATAGAAAATATTCTCAAAATTTTATTTCTGTAGAAAATTTTTTCAAAATTCTATTTCTGTAGAAAATTTTCTCAAAATTTTATTTCTGTAGAAAATTTTGTCAAAATTTTATTCCTGTAAAAAATTTATTTCTATAGAAAATTTTGTCAACATTTTATTCCCATAGAACATTTTGTCAAAATTCTATTTCTATGGAAAATTTTGTCAAAATTTTGTCAACATTTTATTCCTATAGAAAATTTTGTCAAAACTTTATTCTTATAGAAAATTTAGTTAAAATTTCATTTCTATAAAAAACTTTGTCAAAATTTTATTTCTATACACAATTATGTCAAAATTTTATTTCAATAGAAAATTTGCCAAAATTTTATTCCTATAGAAAATTTTGTCAAACTTTTATTTTTATAGAAAATTTTGTCAAAATTTTATTTCTATAGAAAATGTTGTAAAAAATTTATTTCTATATAGAAAATTTTTTCAAAATGTTATTTCTATAGAAAATTTTGTCAAAATTTTATTTCTATAGAAAATGTTGTCAAAATTTTATTTCTGGAGAAAATTTTGTCAAAATTTTATTTCTATAGAACATTTTATCAAAATTTTATTTCTATAGAAAATTTAGTCAAACTTTTATTTTTAGAGAAAATTTAGTCAAACTTTTATTTTTATAGAAAATTTTGTCAAAATTTTATTTCTATAGAAAATTTTTTCAAAATTTTATTTCTATAGAAAATTTTCTCAAATTTTTATTTCTATAGAAAATTTTGTCAAAATTTTATTTCTATAGAAAATGTTGTCAAAATTTTATTTCTGGAGAAAATTTTGTCAAAATTTTATTTCTATAGAACATTTTATCAAAATTTTATTTCTATGGAAAATTTAGTCAAACTTTTATTTTTAGAGAAAATTTAGTCAAACTTTTATTTTTATAGAAAATTTTGTCAAAATTTTATTTCTATAGAAAATTTTGTCAAAATTTTATTTCTATAGAAAATTTGTCAAAATTTTATTTCTATAGAAAATTTTGTCAAAATTTTATTTCTATAGAAAATGTTGTCAAAATTTTATTTCTGGAGAAAATTTTGTCAAAATTTTATTTCTATACAACATTTTATCAAAGTTTTATTTCTATAAAAAATTTAGTCAAACTTTTATTTTTAGAGAAAATTTAGTCAAACTTTTATTTTTATAGAAAATTTTGTCAAAATTTTATTTCTATAGAAAATTTTGTCAAAATTTTATTTCTATAGAAAATTTTCTCAAATTTTTATTTCTATAGAAAATTTTCTCAAAATTTTATTTCTATAGAAAATTTGTCAAAATTTTATTTCTATAGAAAATTTTCTCAAATTTTTATTTCTATAGAAAATTTTCTTAAAATTTTATTTCTATAGTAAATTTGTCAAAAATTTATATCTATAGAAAAGTTCGCCAAAGTTTTATTTCTATAGATAATTATGTCAACATTTTATTTCCATGGAAAAGTTCTCAAAATTTTATTTCTATAGCAATTTTTTTAAAATTTTATTTCTATAGAAAATTTTTTCAAAATTTCAGTTCTGTAGAAAATTTTGTATAAAAAATTTTGTCAAACTTTTATTTCTATAGAAAATTTTGTCAAAATTTTATTTCAAGAGAAAATTTTCTCAAAATTTTATTTCTATAGAAAATCTTGTCAAAATTTTATTTCTAAAGAAAATTTTCTCAAAATTTTATTTCTATAGAAAATCTTGTCTAAATTTTGTATCTATAGAAATTTGTCAAAATTTGATTCCTATAGAAAGCTTTGACAGAATTTTATTTATAAGGAAAATTTTGTAAAAAATTTATTTTTATTTAACTATAGAACATTTATGAAATACCATGAATTCTACCAAACAGTAAAAATACAAAATTTTTGTAGAATTCTACCAACTGTGGCAACAGTGATTGCAATACTACGGTAGTCTTTGTAAGTGGATATAAAACAAAAATAAAAATATTTAAAATTGAGGAGTTGACAAACCAAAGTTTAGTCAAATTTTAGTGTCGTTAAAATTCAGTCTACAGGAGCTCTGACAATAATCTTCCAATGGAATTTTTGTTAAAAATTAGTGAAAAATTCGCTCAAAAAATAGATTTTTTGTACTTTCTTAAAAATTTTCTATTCTATCCTTGCCCCGTACTATTTGTATATTTTTTTGCAACTTACTTTACTACATTGAGATTTAATCTTCAGGAAATTTGGATGATAAGTATCTCCTCAAGACCTTGAAAGTGGAGGCCGGTGTAATGCATACTATATCGAACTCTTACATATGTATATAAACCATATTAGACATGACTCTTTATGGGTATTAAATGCCACTTTATTTCCAATTGGATAAAAAAATTGCGGTGTTAGTATGCCCAAGAGATCTGTCAATATGGTCGCTATATCCGTATTTATCGTCCCCCCCCCCCCCCCCCCCTTGGAAGCTTCAAATTTCTTAGTAAATTCCATTGCCACAATTCCATATACATATTATTGCAGGTTTAACATTAATTTAAGAATTCGTTGCCCATTTTATGTTGCCTGGATGCCTGGTTTCATGTGCCATAGAAATATGAACTACCCCCCAAAAAAATAGATGTGTAGCACGAGGAAATAAGTATGTCATGTTCTAGGAACCAGAATATTGATGAGGGTTTTATAAGATTAGATTTGATTGTAGATTCAACTATGCCACCAAATATCTTGTTGAATACATATTTCGATTTACCTGAAAATAAAAAAAGACAAAACAATAAACAAAAGGATCATTTTCTATTTAGCATTCAAAAATAAACTATCAGCCGCTCAGTTGGTTATGCTCAAGAGGAAATTTATTTCCTTCATTGCTTCTCTCAAGGATAACGAAGGTCAGAGACTTCTGTTTTTAAGCTTTTATTATAGAAATTCAAATGCGTATATTGATGTATGACGCAGTAGAAAATTTTTCTTAGATGAAGATTTATTTTTGTATTATATAATTCATCCCTTCTAAGATATATACCGGTTCAAGGTTAGAACCACATCAGTTCATATACAATAAAACTTTGCAAATGCCAAAATTTCTATGAAACATAATCACACACAAGTCGTAGCTCAAGGACTTCTGCTATTGCGACTCAATATTATTTTTACCAAAAAGTAAAATAAAACCTTTTAACGTGTCCTCAAAAGTGACCTTGTAATTGAGAAATAGCTGGGAGGTATTTTTCTTAAAGTTTTTTTTTGTACGGATGATTTGCAAGGTCAAAATCTGGTTGTTATGCTAAAATTATATCACAAGCTTAGTACTCCTCATAATATCTTGCATCCGATAGGAGGACTTTACTTTTTTTAACTAAAGCATTAATTGATCTTGAAAAATATTCAAATATGAAATCAATTGATCAAATAATTTTTTTTTAATCAGAACAAAAATGAAACTCCAACTATCTTTATCGGAAATTCATAATGAAGCTTACTACCAATCCTAAGAAGTAAGCCAATTTTGAAATCATGTTGCATGCATTTAATTGCGCAAATTCGTTATACTAGGCCGATCTCACGATTTGAATTGGTGAGAGCATGCAAGTCGCAATTTTTATCCGATTTACTTGAAATTTTAAACCTAGAGGTATTTTAGATCCATACCGATATACACCAAATGTGATACATATCGGTCTATGTTTTGATATAGTAACCATTTGGAACGATTTCCCAATTTGAATTCTTGAGGGCATGAGACCTCGGTTGCCACAGTTAATATAATTCCACCGAAAGTGGTAGATTTTTTACTGTTTGGTAAATTAGAGGAATTCTTGTTATTCTGCTAGATTTTGAAAAATATTCCTCTTTAACTAAGAGATACTTCAATATTCTATAGTAATAATAATAGTTTGTAAAAATTTTCTATAGAAACAAAAATTTGTTAAAATGTTCTCTAAAAATATATATTTTTTTTAAATTTTCTAAAGAAATAAAATTGTGAGAAAATTTTTTATAGAAATAACATTTTAAAAAATTTTTGTATAGAAATGAAATGTTGAGAAATTTTTTTTAGAAATAACATTTTGAAAAAGTTTTCTGAAGAAATAAAATTTTGAATAAATTTCAATAGAAATAACATTTTAAGAAATTTTTGTATAGAAATGAAATTTTGAGGAAATTTTTTTTAGAAATAAAATTTTGAAAAAGTTTTCTGTAGAAATAAAATTTTAAGAAAAATTTCAATAGAAATAACATTTTAAGAACATACAATTTTAAGAAAATTTTCTTTAGAAATAAAATTTTTATAAAAGTATCTATAGAAACAAATATTTGAGAAAATTTTCTATAGAAATAAAATTTTAAGGAAATTTTCTATAGATATAAAATGTTGATAAAACATTCTATAGAAATAAAAATATGAGAAAATTGTCTATAAAAATAAAATTTTCTATAGAAATAAATGTTGATGAAATTTTCTATAGAAATAAATTTTTGATAAAATATTTTGTAGAAATAAAATTTTTAAAACTAATTTCAATAGAAATAAAAGTTTAAGAAAATTTTCTATAGAAATAAAATTTTGAGAAAATTTTCAAAGAAATACAATTTTAGTTGTTTTGGATTTCAGCCTAAAACCATGCAATGACTAAACTAGGAGTAAAAGCTTAACCAACAGAGGAAAATAATGTTTGTCACATTTATTTGGGCTAAGCCCTATAGACTGCAAGATGATCGGAATTACCACATGTCTCATCGGCATCGTCTACTTACAGCAAAACTATCAAACATTTATCAGAATAAATTCGGGAAATTCACTAAACCCAACAATGAACCACACTTGAAACTTCCGAAAAAATTGACAACATTTTTTATAGCAATGAAATTTTGATAGAATTTCCTATAGAAATAAAATTTTTATATATATAAATTCTATAAAAATAAATTTTTATAGAAATAAAATTTTAAGAAAACTTTCTATAGTAATAAAATTTTGATAAAATTTTCTATAAAAATAAAATTTTGATAACATTTTCTATAAAAATAAAATTTTTAAGAAAATTTTCTATAAAAATAAAATTTTGATAAAATTTTCTATAAAAACAAAATGTTGATCAAATTTTTTTTCGGAAAAAAATTTCTATAGACATTTGAGAAATTGTTCTATAGAATTTTTATAAAAGTATATAAAGAAATAAAATTTTCAGAAAATTTTCTATATTAATAAAATTTTGAGAAAATATTCTAAGGAAATAAAATTTTGAGACAATTTTCTAAAGAAATAAAATTTTGACACAATTTTCTATATAAATAAAATTTCGATATAATTTTCCATTGAAATGCAAATTTAAGAATTTTTTTTATAGAAATGACATTTTGACAAATTTTCTATAGAAATATTTTTTTTTTTTAATTTTCTATAGAAATGAAATTTTGAGAAATTTTTTTAAAGAAATGAAATTTTGAGAAAAAAATTTAATTTTTTTATAGAAATAACATTTTGAGGAAATGTTCAATAGAAATACAATTTTGAGAACATTTTCTATAGAAATAAAATTTTGAGAAAATTTCCTACAGAATTTAAATTTTGAGAAAATTTTTTAAAGAAATAGAATTTTGAAAATATTTTCTAAAGAAATAGAATTTTGAAAATATGTTGTATAGAAAAAAATTGTGGACAATATGGAAATAAAATTTTGAGTAAATTTTCTATATAAATAAAATTTTAAGTAAATTTTCTATGAAAATAAAATTTTGATAAAATTTGCTATAAAAATAAAATTTTCTATAGAAATAAAATTTTGATAAAATTTTGAAAAAATGTTCTATAGAATTTTTATAAAAGTATATATAGAAATAAAATTTTGAGAAAACTTTCTATAGAAATAAAATTTTGAGCAAATATTCTAAAGAAATAAAATTTTGAGACAATTTTCTAAAGAAATAAAATTTTGAGATAATTTTCTAAAGAAATACAATTTTGACACAATTTTCTATAGAAATAAAATTTTGAGACTATTTTCTATAGAAAAATAATTTCGATATAATTTTCCATAGAAATGCAAATTTAAGAAAATTTTTTATAGAAATGACATTTTGACAAATTTTCTATAGAAACAATTTTTTTTAATTTTCTATGGAAATGAAATTTTCAGAAATTTGTTTAAAGAAATTAAATTTGAGACAATTTTTTAAAGAAATAAAGTTTTGACACAATTATCTATAGAAATAAAATTTTGAGACTATTTTCTATAGAAATAAAATTTCGATATAATTTTCCATAGAAATGCAAATTTAAGAAAATTTTTTATAGAAATGACATTTTGACAAATTTTCATTTCTATAGAAAATTAAAAAAAAATATTTCTATTTTATTTTAATTTCCTATAGAAATGAAATTTTGAGAAATTTTTTTAAAGAAATGAAATTTTGAGAAAAAATTTTAATTTTTTTATAGAAATAAAATTTTGAGGAAATGTTCAATAGAAATACAATTTTGAGAATATTTTCTATAGAAATAAAATTTTGAGAAAATTTCCTACAGAATTTAAACGTTGAGAACATTTTTTAACGAAATAGAATTTTGAAAATATTTCCTAAAGAAATAGAATTTTGAAAATATTTTGTATAGAAAAAATTGTGGACAAAGTTTTCTATGGAAATAAAATTTTGAGAAAATTTTCTTTATTTCTATAAAAATCAAAATTGAAAAAATTTTCTAAAGAAATAAAAATTTGACTAGATTTTCTATAGAAATACAATTTTTACAATATTTTATATTGTAAAAATTGGTTCATATTTTATGGGGTTAATATTTCTGTTAGGCACATTTTTGGCAGATCAAAGTTAATACACTCTGACCATTAAGTGGTTTAGTGTATAAAATAATAATATGACGATTATTTGTGATCACACCTTGTACATAATCTATTATTATAATTGCAATTAAATGCCTTCCTGGTAACCAATTACAATAGAAATATTTTTTATTCAATTTATTTTAAGTGTCTCTTGCACTCTACTTGTGTAGAAATTTAGGTGTAAATTAACATACTAAAATTTTATAGATTAAAAAATTGCACTACCTTGAACCACATATTTTATCTAGGTTCTGTCTTTCAATAAAAGATAAGTGATAAAACTCATATGACCTACAAAAAAAAAACGGAATAGATCATGGTCAAATGCGTGACTAAAAATTTCGGCAATAATTATTTGCACAATACTCTTATGACTGAATAATACAAATTCACAATGAATTTATTTGAATGCACAGAAGAAATTTTACACATAGAAAAATGACGTCACAGGAATTACTAAAAGTTAAATTTGAAGGAAAATGTTAAACGTTAAAATGTCACAAACTTAAACTACGACAAAACGTGTCCTTCAATATTTTCTAGCAATTCGTGGTATCAACGAAATTTTTCATTAAAATTGAAGCAATAAAACAACTACATAAATATTATGAAATGTTTCGTTATTGTTATGCATTTTTTATTTAGTAATGAAAATGCTCATGCTATTAATGAACATTTCCATTTTCTTAATGAAAAAATTTCAATGTTTATGAAATATTCATTGTGTGTATGAAGAAAGTTTTTAATTTTGATCTCTGCGATTGCAATATTTGTGCAGATGACCAAAATTGTGTGGCTCTCAATAACCACACTTTTTAGATTAGTACACAACATTTTAGGAAAACCATTTTTCGTTAAGGGATCATAACATTTTCGCTATTGACAGCAATCAACCAAGTTGATGAAAATATATTTTTTATATCTCTTAAAAATCATGAAATATCCAAACCGGGTTTTAATCCCATTAGTACAAAATTTCTCATGGTAATATTTGTCCATTCATACTCGTATATCTTCATCATTATCTTCGATCATTCCTGTTTGTAGTGTGCCAAATTGTTTTTCTCAATTGTGTTTAGCAATATGACTTCCAGACGATACGTCGTTTGGTTTCATTATCAAATGAATTCGTTTTTTGGGCACTTTTTAATTCAATCAACATAATAACGCAACGAAATAATTTCAAGGTCTCCCAAATTACTGGCCAATGAGAAAGTTGTTGCATCATTTCAGAGACGATATTCTAAATTCAGCGGGAAGAAAAGAAATAGTATCATTTATTGTCATAAAATTCTCAAGACGCAAATTTTAAATTGACTTCAACACAAGCACATGCAATGCGGATAAACAAGCACGTGTTCAATTAATCGCCTTGATCATGGGCCAAGACTTATCTCTTTAAATATGGTAGTTTGATATTTGATTTGATAAAGAAGAGATTTTGTTTTTTTTGAAAAACCTATTCGAGAGAAGGAACTCGTCTGCAATCTTCCATAGATGCAATCCGTATCATAGTGTTAGAAATAAATACAAAAGTTCGATTAGTAAATTTTGGTCACATGGTATTATAAGTTAGTGCATATGTTTGCAGCACCCATTGGCGTTTCTATAAAAGTTAGCTAGGGGGGGGGGAGCTATAGCCCCTATCTAGGTTTAGGCCGATAGCCTCTAGTGCCCGTATAAATAAGTTTATTATAATTTGTAATTATAATAAATAAAGTAATAAATAAATAAGGTTTTCACATCCTGGGAGTCTAAGCCCTCCCCTCAGAGGCCTATCTACGCTTTTATGGCAGCACCCACAAGGAGGCGAAATATACACAGGGTGTCTTTGGCAATAATACTCAGGGTCAGCCCCTGAGACGATCTAGCCATGTCCGTCCGTCTATCTGTGATAACATTTTTCTAATCAAAGTCCAAAAAATCAAAAATTCTACTCAAATCCTAAAAAATGAAATTTTTATATGAAAAACTTCTTTTGCTCATGTCTCCTAAACTAAGCGTCCTACAGCGAAAAGGAGGTTAATTCGTGACCACCAAAAAAATATCAAAAATTCCATCGATATCTTAAAAAAAATCAAATTTTTAAATGAAAAACTTCTTTTGCTCATATCTCCTAAACTAATCGTCCTAGAGCGAAAAGGAGGTTAATTCGTGACCACCCACAAAAAATCAAAAATTCCACCCAAATACTAAAAACAAATAAATTTTTATATAAAACAGTTCGTTTGCTCATATCTCCTAAACTAAGCGTCCTAGAGCGAAAAGGAGGATAACAGGTTGGCTGATAAGTCCCCGGTCTAACAAAGTAAAACACATTTTTTTGTCAAAATTCGTTTTTATTATTCAGAGCGATACAACGGTTATAATGACCTTCCAATTTTTTCATACCATTTTGGTAGTACTCCTTCGGTTTTGCCTCAAAATAGGCCTCAGTTTCGGCGATCACCTCTTCATTGCAGTCAAATTTTTTCCCTGCGAGCATCCTTTGGAGGTCTGAGAACAAGAAAAAGTCGCTGGGGGCCATATCTGGAGAATACGGTGGGTGGGGAAGCAATTCGAAGCCCAATTCATGAATTTTTGCCATCGTTCTCAATGACTTGTGGCACGGTGCGTTGTCTTGGTGGAACAACACTTTTTTCTTCTTCATATGGGGCCATTTTGCCGCGATTTCGACATCCAAACGCTCCAATAACGCCATATAATAGTCACTGTTGATGGTTTTTCCCTTCTCCAGATAATCGATAAAAAATATTCCATGCGCATACTTTGCCAGCGGACTTTGAGTCTTTCCACGTTTCGGAGACGGTTCACCGGACGCTGTCCACTCAGCCGACTGTCGACTGGACTCAGGACTGTAGTGATGGAGCCATGTTTCATCCATTGTTACATATCGACGGAAAAACTCGGGTGTATTACGAGTTAACAGCTGCAAACACCGCTCAGAATCATCAACACGTTGTTGTTTTTGGTCAAATGTGAGCTCGCGCGGCACCCATTTTGTACAGAGCTTCCGCATATCCAAATAGTGATGAATAATATGACCTCGATCAACTTCATTTTACGGTCATTCAAAATTATTTTGTGGATTTGTTTGATGTTTTCGTCGGTAACCACCTCTTTCGGGCGTCCACTGCGTTCACCGTCCTCCGTGCTCATTTCACCACGCTTGAATTTTGCATACCAATCAATTATTGTTGATTTCAGTGGGGCAGAGTCCGGAAACTCATTATCAAGCCAAGTTTTTGCTTCCACCGTATTTTTCCCCTTCAGGAAACAGTATTTTATCAATACACGAAATTCCTTTTTTCCATTTTTTTTTCACAATAACAAAAGTTGCTTCACAAAAGACGCTCTATCTCACAAAGTAATTGACTTACAGACGTCAAATTTTGACACGAATCATTTGAAAGTTGGTACCATATAAAAATAATATGCATTTAATACTAGCAACGCCATCTATGTGTCCAACCGGGGACTTATCAGCCAACCTGTTACCTTACACGAAAGGGGAATTTCGTTTGTCTAAAATTTCATTCCGGAGAAAAATATTTTTTCTTTGGGTGAGGTTACACCCAAGTTAAATCGGTCTATATCAATGGATGGTAAAAATAAATGCGATACAGATTTTCGAGGGTCTAAAATTCCAGTATATTTAAATTTTCGGCACACATATTTGGGGTCCCAAAATATCTTCCAATTTCGGGCAAATCGGGTAATAAATACAGTTTATAGAAGCCCAATAATCATTAGCGTAGCTAGACAATTTTCCTAGGGGGGGCTATAGCCCCCTAGCTGAAAATTTATAGACTGAACTTATAGGTTCAATTAATGTTTTATTTCACAAAAATGAATAACAATATAGGCATCAAAATAACTCGACAATTAATTTATAATAAAGCAACTAAAAGTAGTACCACACTTTTCCAGCAAAAAAATTGGGAGTTGTTCTAATGTCACAACTTTAAAAGCACTTCCAAAAATGTCCTTACAAAGAAGTTAATTATTTTAACTGCACAGGAAGTTTTTTTACTTCAATTTTTCATATTTTAATGCGTAATTTTTTTTTTCTTTTAAAAAAAGGTAAGAATAAATAAAATGGTACAAATTATTCAAATTGCCACAAATATGCTAAATTCATTATAGAAATTTTTATAGAATTTTTTAAAATATTCGAGGGAAAACGTTTCAAACAAGCGTTAGAATGCATTAAAAATCATAAAAGATATAAAAATTAATTATTTGGGAAAACAAAACAAAATTTTTTAATTCACATTCGAAACACTGAATTTGGATCACAACTTAAGAAGTGATGCAAATTCATTGCAACGGCTGTTGAAACGGTGGACATTCGTTCTATGACAATTTCATATTACATTCATCGCATCTCCGTTAATTTTGCACCACTTCCGGACCCAAAAAGAAGATTTTCACTTCTTTTTGGCTATGCTTTTTTGCAGCATTATTAAGATATTAATTTATGAAAGAATAGTATCAATTACTATTTTTATACCCACCACCATAGAATGGTGACGGGGGTATAATAAGTTTGTCATTCCGTTTGTAACACATCGAAATATCGATTTCCGACTATATAACGTATATATATTCTTGATCAGGGAGAAATTCTAAGACGATATAATGATGTCCGTCTGTCCGTCTGTCCGTCTGTCTGTCTGTCTGTCTGTCTGTTGTAATCACTCTACAGTCTTAAATAATGAAGCAATCGTGCTAAAATTTTGCACAAACTCGTCTTTTGTCTGCAGGCAGGTCAAGTTCGAAGATGGGCTTTATCGGTCCCAGGTTTTCATATAGTCCCCATATAAACCGACCTCCCGATTTGGGGTCTTGGGCTTATAGAAACCGCAGTTTTTATTCAATTTACCTGAAATTGGAATCTGGAGGTATTGTAGGACCATAAATACGTGTGCCAAAAATTGTGAGTATCGGTCCATATTTTGGTATAGCCCCCATATAGACCGATCTCCCGATTTTATTTCTTGGGCTTATAGAAATCACAGTTTTTATTCAATTTACCTGAAATTGGAAATCTAGAGGTATTGTAGGACCACAAATACATGTGCCAAAAATTGTGAGTATCGGTCCATATTTTGGTATAGCCCCCATATAGACCGATCTCCCGATTTTACTTCTTGGGCTTATAGAAATCACAGTTTTTATTCAATTTACCTGAAATTGGAAATCTAGAGGTATTGTAGGACCACAAATACGTGTGCTAAAAGTTGTGAGTATCGGTCCATATTTTGGTATAGCCCCCATATAGACCGATCTCCCGATTTTACTTCTTGGCCTTATAGAAACCGCAGTTTTTATTCAATATACCTGAAATTGGAAATCTAGAGGTATTGTAGGACCACAAATACGTGTGCCAAAAATTGTGAGTATCGGTCCTTGTTTTGGTATGGTCCCCATATAAAACGACCTCCCGATTTGGGGTCTTGGGCTTATAGAGTATCGGTCCATATTTTGGTATAGCCCCGATATAGACCGATTTCCCGATTTTACTTCTTGCGTTTCTAGAATCCCAAGTTTTTATCCTATTTCCCTTAAATTGGAAATCTAGAGGTATTTTCGGGTCATTAAGAGGTGTGCCGGAAACGGTGAGTATCGATCCATATTTTAGTATAGCCCCCATATGAACGATCTCCCGTTTAACTCCTTGGGTTTCTAGAAAACGTAGTTTTATCTGATTTGCCTGAAATTTTAAATATTCTGGTATTTTAGGCTCACAAAAACGTGTATCGGATTAAGTTTTTATCGGTCCATTTGGTAATGCCTCCATATAACATAGACCAACTTCACTTCTTGAGGGTGTAGAAGGCGCACTGGTCATGAAAATTGCTTGAAACTCAATGTAAAATTTCCAGATTTTACTTCTACAGAGTTAAGATTTCAAATCAAGACGTTATTTTATAATTTTCTTGCACACTTACAAGAGATGTTAATGATTCCTCCTAAAAGTCAAACAAAAATGGTTCTTATAAATCCAGAATCTGATATAGTCTTCATAGGTGAAATCTATAAATTTATCTTCGGGAATTGTCCTCAAGTCCTCAAGCCCTCCTGAAATTTCAAAGGAAACCCTAATATTTGGTTCATGGTGGTGGGTATTTAAGATTCGGCCCGGCCGAACTTACTGCTGTATATACTTGTTTTAATTAAATTGACTAAACCAGACTAAACAAAATAATAAAGGAGCTTTAGTTATTCAACTAAATCAAAAGTTCAACCACAGATTAATTTTATAATTAATCTCCCAGAGGCCTTCCTACGCTTATGCCAATAATAACAAGTATATATGACCGTAAGTTCGACCAGGCCGAATCTTAAGTACCCTCCACCATGGATAGCGTAGAAACTTTTACGAAAGACACAATCGAATTACGTGGGTTGTGGTATCTTAAATCGTTTTCTAAATTGTGAGTTAGTCCATACGTGGTATATATTAGACAAAAAAGGTATGTGTAGGTATCTGAGGGCTATATATAACTATAGACCGATATGGACCCAGTTAGGCATGGTTGTTAACGGCCATATACTAGCACAATGTACCAAATTTCAACTGACTCGGATGAAATTTGCTCCTCCACGAGGCTCCAAAACCAAATCTCGGGATCGGACCACTTTTGGCATGGTTGTTAAATATCATATACTACCACCACGAACCAAATTTCAACCAGATCGGATAAATTTTGCTTCTCCAAAAGGCACCGGAGGTCAAATCTGGGGATCGGTTTATATGGGGGTTATATATAATTATGGACTGATCTGAACCAATTCCTGTATGGTTGTTGGATACCATATACTAACATCACGTACCACATTTCAACCGAATCGGATGAATTTTGCTGTTCCAAGGGGTTCCTGAGGTCAAATCTGGGGATCGGTTTATATGGGGGCTATATATAATTATGGACCGATTTCGACCAATTTTTGCATGTGTGTTTGAGGCCATATATTAACACCACGTACCAAATATCAACTGAATCAGATGAATTTTAGTCCTCCAAGAGGCTCCGGAGGTCAAATCTGGTGATCGGTTTATATGGGGGCTATATATAATTATGGACCGCTGTTGACCAATTTTTGCATGGTTGTTAGAGACCATATACTAACACCAAGTACCAAATTTCAGCCGGATCGGATGAAATTTGCTTCTCTTAGAGGCTCCGCAAGCCAAATCGGGGGATCGGTTTATATGGGGGCTATATATAATTATTGACCGATATGGACCAATAGTTGTTAGATACCATATACTAACACCATGTACCAAATTTCAGCCGGATCGGATGAAATTTGAATTAACGTTCGAGATATGCATGCAAAATTTGGTCGAAATTGGTTCTTATGTATATATTTCGTTTTTGGCAATATTGCTCAGGACGGACTCTTGAGTCGATCTAGACTAAAAAATCCCGGGATTTTTTCCCGGCAATATTTTTGCCGATAATCCCGGGAAATTTTCATCGGTAATTTTCGGGAGTTTTTGTTTTAAATATTAGGAATATACTTTTATTGGCAACTCCGTTCATTGCAAAAAAAAAACAACACTGTAACACAGCTGACTGCCTTTTATTATTTTGTATTATTCTATAATTGTAAATACAAATACGTTTTTCTCTTCATAGCAAGTGGATAGGTGTTCTCTTATAAAATAAATTATTGATTTCCAAAAATAAATGTAAATATTAATAATTGTTTAAAATAATACATATGCCACTTTTTTAACAAGCTATCATTTTTAGATTGCCATTGATCGTGTACAATATCCAGCTTGGAAGTACTTCACCACGAAAAATGATTTTGCGCAATGTTCCCTGTACCCTAAGACACTGGGAGTCCGAGTCATTTGGAAAATATTCATAAAGTCAAGCCGGATGTTGGTGATGTGATTCCTTCAAAAAAGAGCAAACCAGATTTAAGTATAAAACAATTTTTACAACCAAACCAGTCCATGGAAAATATAGTTTCTCGAATGGCTGCTTTAGACCGAATCACAATTAATGCAATTACTGGAAGCAGTTTTATAAAATGTTTTTTTTTTCTTATGAATTAAAGAAGAGAGTTTATTTTTATTATTTCAAATGTTTTGTGTATTTTTTTTTATTATTTATAAATCTTAAAAAGACAATTTTGTATGTATGTTGTATGTATATATATATATATATATATATATATATATATATATATATATATATATATATATATATATATATATATATATATATATATATATATATATATATATATATATATATATATATATATATATATATATATATATATATATATATATATATATATATATATATATATATATATATATATATATATATATATATATTTCGCCCGATATCTACTAATATATCGCCAGAAACAAGAATTTCAGCTTTCCATGTTAAGCTCAATGACAAGGGACCTCCTTTTTATAGCCGAATCCGAACGGCGTTCCACATTGCAGTGAAACCACTTAGAGAAGCTTTGAAACCCTCAGAAATGTCACCTGCATTACTGAGGTGGGATAATCCACCGCTGAAAAACTTTTTGGTGTTCGGTCGAAGCAGGAATCGAACCCACGACCTTGTGTATGCAAGGCGGGCATGCTAACCATTGCACCACGGTGGCTCCCTGAATTTCAGCTTGATTTACTTTAAATTTTGCAATTAATAATGTCGTAAACTATGCCGAATTTGGTTGAACTCGATTTAGATATAGCTCCCATAAATATCTTTCGCCCGATATCAACTCATATGGGCCCAGAAGCCAGTATTTTGCCCTAAATGGCTTCAAATTTTGCACAGGAAGTAGAATTAATATTGCAGCTACACCGAAAAAAAAGTGAACTGTTTGATAGGAAGAATGAACTACCACACACGAAAATTTAACTCCACATTTTGAGATTTCCACAAAGCGTTGTTAAAACCAATGCTGTGGAGTCGGAGCCGGAGTAGTAGAAATTTTGCTCGACTCCGGCGAATCAAAAGTTTAAAAACACTTCATAAAATGACTCCAATTTTCCTATACTTCTAATGCATATCTATCAACCGATAAATTATAAATACACTTTTGCGAAGTTGCAAAAAAATTGTTTTAGATTTAAATGTTTCCCATATTTGTTACTAACATTGTGTTCCACCTCAGGACAATAGCCAAATTAAATTTTAAGTCTTCAGAAGTCTAACAAATTTTGTCCAGATCGAGCCAGATTTGAATGTATGTATATGGGACCAAAAACCTTTATATATAGCATGCAACACATTTGATTGATTTGTTATGGTATCGAAAATGTTGACATACAAAGTGGTGCAGGGTATAATATAGTCGGCTCCGGCCGACTTTAGACCTTTCATACTTGTTTCATTGTATATTATGAGATGTTTTCAAAAAGATTTCAGGCGGGACTCTCAGGTAATTTTATTACAGAATTAACGGATAATATATTAGCATTAGCTCTAACTGCAAAGCTGGGACATATGGATTAAATGCATAATTTTTTATTTGAAATGCCGGCAACACATGGCTCTAATGTATTCATTTGAAACTTGTTAATAAGATATGCAATATCGTGAGTATTCAAAATTTTGGAATATTTATTTAACCAGTTTTTCTTGATTCACATAAATTTATTTTCAAAAGAATTTCTTTTTTTTTTTTTTTTTGGTGAGGTACAAGGTTCTTAGTGGATTTGTTTTCTAAAATTTCAAGTGCAATTTCATTAATTAACAATAGCCGGCGACAATAACGATGATCATCATTGACAATGATCATGATGATTATTGCAATGATAATAATGGCTTGAATGATCGTGTGCTTTTTTGTGTGTATAGCCAAGACCTTGACAAGAGAAATGTTGTCATCGCCAATGATACTGTCATCAGACTTATGCTAGAATCGTGGGTTGAGCACACAAAATAAAAAAGGAACCAGCAAACAATAGATCTCTACAAAAATATCGCATTTTAGATATCGTTTCGTATTATTATTGTTGAATAATTTATTTTAGTGACAAAAAAAATATTAACGTCTTAAGTGCAATCTAATTTGTTAAAAAACAATGCGAAACAAATTAAGGAATTGAGAATTAGAAACTCCATACACATATCTTTGGAAATATAAACACATTTATTTATTTTTTTTAGATTGTTTGCAAATCTACAAAATCATTCATATTCAAGCCTCGATTGTTTCGAATACATTGCAATGCATCATTGTCTTAAGATGACAATAAAACAATACAATTTGTCTTAAATAAATATTTTCTAATAAAAATAAGTTTTGCATTTTTTTTATAAACCTGGAATTATTACCTGAATTTTAATTCTATAAAATATAGTCAAGAAAATTAATTGCATTATTTTGTATTCATGTTATACCAGGGTACATCGCATTTCTAATCTAAACATCATGAATGTGAAGAAGGAATTGGAAATACTTAATAAACAATTGAAAAACTTAATTTATACGAAATGGTAAAAACCTAACATATACACGGAGAAACAAAAAACATTTGTATAGCATCCACCATAGGATAGTAAAAATTTTTCAATTTTTTCTATAGAAAATTTTGTCAAAATTTTATTTCTATAGAAAACTTTGTCCAAATTTTATTGCTATTGGAAATTTTATTTTTACTAAAAATTCTGTCAAAATTTTAATTATGTAGAACATTTTATCCAAAGTTTATTACTATTGAAAATTTTATACAAAATTTTATTTCTATAGAAAATTTTTTCAACATTTTATTTCTATAGAAAATTTTGTCAAAATTTTATTTCTAAAGAAAATTTTGTCAAAGTTTTATAACTATAGAAAATGTTGCCGAAATTTTTTTTCTATAGAACATTTCGATCTTTATTTTTATAAAAAATTTTGTCAAAATTTTACTTCTATAGAAATTTTGTCAAAATTTTATTTCTATATAAAATGTTGTCCAAACTGTATTTCTATAGAAAATTTTGTCAAAATTTTATTTCTAAAGAAAATTTTGTCCAGTCTTTTATAAAAAATTTGGTCAAAATTTAATTCTATAGAAAATTTTGTTCAAATTTTATTTCTATAGAAAATTTTGTTCAAATTTTATTTCTATAGAAAATTTCGTCCGAAAGTTTATTTCTATAGAAAATTTCATCCAAAATTTTATTTCGATAGAAAATTTTGTCCAAACTTTAATTCTATAGAAAATTTTGCCAAAATTTTATTTGTAAAGAAAATTTTTACATCTAAAAAAAATTCTCAAAATTTTTACTTCTATAGAAAATTTTGTCAAAATTTTATTTCTATAGAAAATATTGTCAAAATTTAATTTATATAGAAAATTTTGTCAAAATTTTATTTCTATAGAAAATGTTGTCCGAACTTTATTTCTATAGAAACTTTTGCCAACATTTTATTCCTATAGAAAAATTTTTGAAAATTTCATTTCTAAAGAAAATGTTGTCAAAATTTTATTTCTACACAAAAATTTTGTCAAAATTTTATTTATATAGAAAATTTTGTTAAAATTTTATTTCTATAGAAATTTTTGTCAAAAATTGTATTTTTATAGAAATTTTTGTCAAAAATTTTATTTCTATAGAAAAAATTTTTCAAAATTTTATTTCTAAATGTTGTCAAAATTTTATTTCTATATAAAATGTTGTCCAAACTTTCCAATTTTATGTCTATAGAAAATTTTATGCAAAACTTTATTTCTATTGAAAATTTTGTCCAAAATTGTATTTCTAAAGTAAATTTTCTAAAAATTGTTACTTCTATAGAAGATTTTGTCAAAATTTGATTTCTATACAAAATGTTGTCCAAACTTTATTTCTATAGAAAATTTTGTCAAAATTTTATTTCTAAAAAGAATTTGTCCAAACTTTATTTCTATAGAAAATGTTGCCAACATTTTATTTCTACAGAAAATTTTGTCCAGTTTTATAAAAAATTTGGTCAAAATTTAATTCTATAGAAAATTTTGTTCAAATTTTATTTCTATAGAAAATTTTGTTCAAATTTTATTTCTATAGAAAATTTTGCCAAAATTTTATTTTTAAAGAAAATTTTTACATCTAAAAAAAATTCTCAAAATTTTTACTTCTATAGAAAATTTTGTCAAAATTTTATTTCTATAGAAAATATTGTCAAAATTTAATTTCTATAGAAAATTTTGTCAAAATTTTATTTCTATAGAAAATGTTGTCCGAACTTTATTTCTATAGAAACTTTTGCCAACATTTTATTCCTATAGAAAATTTTGTGAAAATTTCATTTCTAAAGAAAATGTTGTCAAAATTTTATTTCTATACAAAAATTTTGTCAAAATTTTATTTATATAGAAAATTTTGTTAACATTTTATTTCTATAGAAATTTTTGTCAAAAATTGTATTTTTATATAAAATTTTTGTCAAAAATTTTATTTCTATAGAAAAAATTTTTCAAAATTTTATTTCTATAGAAAAAAATTTTCAAAATTTTATTTCTAAATGTTGTCAAAATTTTATTTCTATATAAAATGTTGTCCAAACTTTATTCCTATAGAAAATTTTGCCAACATTTTATTTCTAAAGAAAATTTTGTCCAGACCTTAGTTTTATAAAAACTTTTGTCAAAATTTAATTCTATAGAAAATGTTGTCCAAAATTTTATTTCTATAGAAAATGTTGTCCAAAATTTTATTTCTATTGAAAATTTTGTCAAAAACTTTATTTCTATAGAAAATTTTGTCCAAAATTTTATTTCTATAGAAAATTTCGTCCAAGATTTTATTTCTGTAGAAAAGTTCGTCCAAAATTTTATTTCTATAGAAAATTTTGTCAATTTTATTTTCGTAGAAAATTTTGTCCAAACTTTAATTCTATAGAAAATTTTGCCAAAATTTTATTTCTAAAGAAAATTTTTACATCTAAAAAAAATTCTCAAAATTTTTACTTCTATAGAAAATTTTGTCACAATTTTATTTCTATAGAAAATTTTGTCAAAATTTTATTTCTATAGAAAATTTTATCAAAAGTATATTTCTATAGAAATTTTTGTCAAAAATTTTATTTTTATAGAAATATTTGTCAAAAATTGTATTTCTATAGAAAAAAATTGTCGAAATTTGATTTTTATAAAAAAAAATCAAAGTTTTATTTCTATAGAAAATTGATGTGCACCTCTTAGTTGAAGAGGAATATTTTGCAAAATCTTTCAAAACATCAAAGAGTAAAAAATCTACCATTTTTGTTAAAATCTACCAACTGTGGCAACCGTGTCTTAGATATAAAGTACAAAGAAAGAAATATAACCAAAATATAATATGTAAGTTCGGCAGGTCGAAGCTTATGTGCCCTCCACCATGGATTGCGTAGAAACTTCTACTGAAGACTGTCATCCACAATCGAATTACTTGGGTTGCGGTAACACTTGCCGACGGCAAGGTATCTTAAAACTTCCTAACACCGTAATATATACCACATAGTCCATACGTGGTATATATTAAACTAAAAAAGGCCGATTAATTACGTATATAATTAAGTTTAAAGTTTCTATAGAAATAAAATTTTGACATTTTCTATAAAAGTAAAATTTGGAAAATTTTTTCTATAGAAATAAAATATGGAAAAAATTTTCTATAGAAATAAAATTTTGACAAAATGTTCTTTAGAAATAAAATTTGGAAAAAAATTTCTATAGAAATAAAATTTTGACAAAATTTTCTATAGAAATAAAATTTTGACAAAATTTTCTATAGAAATAACATTTTGGCAATGTTTTCTATAAAAATAAAATTGTGGTAGATTATTTTTGGCTCGAGTGAATGAATATGAACCGATATGGACCAATTTTTGTGTGATTGGGAATCGGCTAAATATAACTATAGACCGATATTGACCAATTTTGGCATGTATATTAGCGGCCTTATACTAACACCACGTTGCAAATTTCAACCGGATCGGATGAATTTTGCTCCTCCAAGAGGCTCCGGAGATCAAATCTGGGGGACGGTTTATATTGGGGCTATATATAATTATGGACCGATATGGACCAATTCTTGCGTGTTTGTTATAGAGACCACATTCTAACACCATGTTCCAAATTTCAACCAGATCGGATGAATTTTGCTCCTCCAAGAGTCTCCGGAGGACAAATCTGGGCATTGGTTTATATGGGAGCTATATATAATTATGGACTGATATGAACCAATTCCTGCATGGTTGTTGGATACAATATACTAACGTCACGTACCAAATTTCAACCAGATCGGATGAATTTTGCTCTTACAAGGGGCTCCGGAGATCAAATCTGTGGATCGGTTTATATGGCCCCTATATATAATTATGGACCGATTTCGACTAATTTTTGCATGGGTGTTTGAGGCCATATATTAACACCACGTACCAAATTTGAACTGAATCAGGTGAATTTTTGTCTTCCAAGAGGCTCCGGAGGACAAATCTAATTATGGACTGATATGAACCAATTCCTACATGGTTGTTGGATACAATATACTAACGTCACGTACCAAATTTCAACCGGATCGGATGAATTTTGCTTCTCTTAGAGCAATCGCAATACAAATTTGGGGGTCCGTTGATATGGGGGCTATACGTAAAAGTGGACCGATATGGCCCATTTTCAATACCATCCGACCTACATCAATAACAACTACTTGTGCCAAGTTGCAAGTCGATAGCTTGTTTCGTTCGGAAGTTAGCGTGATTTCAAAAGACGGACGGACGGACATGCTCAGATCGACTCAGAATTTCACCACGACCCAGAATATATATACTTTATGGGGTCTTAGAGCAATATTTCGATGTGTTACAAACGGAATGACAAAGTTAATATACCCCCATCCTATGGTGGAGGGTATAAAAAAAATTACGTTTCACAGTGGAATAATAAACTAATATTTCAAGGCCAGTCGATGCAGTTGATTCTTAATAAATATATTTAATATATTAATAATACATGTATTTTATTGAAGAAAAAGTTATATAGGCAATTTATAAAATTGTATTTAAAAACGAAGGTAAGCTGTTCTAATTTTGAAGTAAAAGGTTTACCACAAATGTGCAAGATTTGTCCAAATGAATGAAAAAAAGTTCAATAAAACCATGGAACGAATTCAATTCAGTAAATTTGTTTTCATTCTGTAGTATAGTGGTACATAAATATAGGAAAATGTTAACTAATATATGGAATGCATTCTACCTAATTTCAACGAAAATCACATCGTTCAAAACAATAAAAATGTCATTGGCGCTATACGAAGTTCAACTTTCCTCACAATGAGTTCATTTTAACTTAAAGAAAGAGTCGCTTTTTTCTGGGTCAAATCTTATGTACCAATTTCACCGAAGTCTATCAATTACGGTATTGCCACAACCAAACATTCAACTCTCACATTATGAATTAGTGTTGGCGAAGAAGGTTAGTGTTGGTAATGAAGGCTTGTTCAAGGTACTGTCAAAAAGCATTATTTTGTTCATGAACATGTATTGAACATTTGTTAAAGTTTAATATTTCTTTAGAATAAAGTTACCCATAATTTACGTCTTAGGATTATCTTATTTTTTTTCTCAATATTTTTTTTTTTTATATAAAATATTTTTAAATTATTTTACTTGTAATAATTTCGATAAGAATTCTCTCAAATAATTGCATTTGCATTATTATGATTTAAATAATGAAAAAAAAACATAACCAAAACATGAAATCAGAATGCAAATGTTCTTCACCTATGAATCTTTCATACGTGCTAGTATGTCTGCATTGGCCCATTATGAATTCTAGTTTGGAATGCGGTAAAGAACATGTCAAACTTAAGGTTTCATTGGTAACAGAATAAAAAAAAATAAACCCCAGTGAAGAGTCTTTGTTCTTCACATCTTTTTCAAGTGGTGAAAAGTTTATTGGCCATTTTGGTATTATTTAATCGACTATTTCACTTCCGCTTGCATTTTGGTATTTAAACGTTTCTCATGGGCCATTTCAAAAGTTTTGTCATCTTGAAATTGTGCCATCGCGACCGTCTTTTTGATTTTGTAGTGTTTGTTTTGTTTAACGTGAGTTAATTTTAAAGAAATTGTAAAAGAAAGATATGAAGAAAGCCAATGCTGAAGACAAATGTTATATCCTTTAATATAATATCCTAATAAAAGATGCAGTGTAGCAAATTAATTAAAATCAGTCTGTGATAATTTGGCAAAAAAACGAAAATTGTTCCACAAAGAGTACTCTTTAGGAGCATCTCGGGCTCATATATCCATGTTTTGCTATATAGTTATTTTTTGGCCATGCTTAGAAAATACGCTATTTGATCGTTTTAAAGGAAAATTTATGTTTTGGACTATTAAATGTGGTAGTAATTTAATAAAAAAAGTAAAAACACAAACAAAAACAAGTAAGGAAAGTCTAAAGTCGGGCGGTGCCGACTATATTATACACTGCACCACTTTGTAGATTTAAATTTTCGAGACCATATCACATCCGTCAAATGTGTTGGGGGCTATATATAAAGGTTTGTCCCAAATACATACATTTAAATATCACTCGATCTGGAAGAATTTGATAGACTTCAACAAAATCTATAGACTCAAAATTTAAGTCGGCTAATGCACTACGGTGGAACACAATGGTAGTAAAAAAATGGTAGTTTAAATCTGAAGCAATTTTAAGGAATCTTCGAAAAAGTTTATTTATGATTTATCGCTCGATATATGTGTATTAGAAGTTTAGGAAAATTAGAGTCATTTTTACAACTTTTCGACTAAGCAGTGGCGATTTTACAAGGAAAATGTTGGTATTTTGACCATTTTTGTCGAAATCAGAAAAACATATATATGGGAGCTATATCTAAATCTGAACCGATTTCAACCAAATTTTGCACGCATAGCTACAATGCTAATTCTACTCCCTGTGCAAAATTTCAACTAAATCGGAGTTAAAAATTAGCCTATGTGGTCATATGAGTGTAAATCGGGCGAAAGCTATATATGGGAGCTATATCTAAATCTGAACCGATTTCAACCATATTTGGCACGCATAGCAGCAATGCTTATTCTACTCCCTGTGCAAAATTTCAACTAAATCGGAGTTAAAAATTGGCCTCTGTGGCCATATGAGTGTAAATCGGGCGAAAGCTATATATGGGAGATATATCCAAATCTGAACCGATTTCAACCAAATTTGGCACGCATAGTTACAATGCTAATTCTACTCCCTGTGCAAAATTTCAAATAAATCGGAGCAAAAAATTGGCCTCTGTGGTCATATGAGTGTAAATCGGGCGAAAGCTATATATGGGAGCTATATCTAAATCTGAACCGATTTGGCTGATATTTTGCAAGTTTTTCGAGACCCATAAAATATTTGTATTTACGGAACTTGAGGAAGATCGGTTGATATACACGCCAATTATGACCAGATCGGTGAAAAATATATATGGCAGCTATATCTAAATCTGAACCGATTTTTTCCAAAATCAATAGGGATCGTCTTTGAGCTGAAACAGGACCCTATACCAAATTTTAGGACAATCGGACTAAAACTGCGAGCTGTACTTTGCACACAAAAATACATCAACAGACAGACAGACAGACAGACAGACAGACAGACAGACAGACAGACGGACATCGCTAAATCGACTCAGAATTTAATTCTAAGCCGATCCGTATACTAAAAGGTTGGTCAATGATTACTCCTTCTTGGCGTTACATACAAATGCACAAACTTATTATACCCTGTACCACAGTAGTGGTGAAGGGTATAAATACACTTTAGCGGGGACTTGAAAATATGCAGTTTGGCTTTTTCAATTCCAATTGTTCCAAATCCAATGTAGCACACACAAAAGAATATAAACTCTATAAAAATGAAACGAAATGAAATTACAATAAAATCAAAAATTACACCTTAGCGGGGATTTGAAGTTTTTTGGGAAAATTTTGAACATAAGATAATTAAAATTTTTTTCCTGAAGATTATTGTATTATATACTGTTTCTTGACCAATGTGGTATCACCACTGTGGTATCACAATGGACTGAATAGTCTAAGTGAGTCTGATATATCGGGCTGCCGCCTAACCTAACCTACCTAACCTAATTTCTTGATGGGATCTGATTTTTTTCTGTGTACACTGAAACTTTTTTCTAATTCAATCATGAAATGATTCAATTAATTTTGTAATTGCTTAACTTCACGAAAGTGATAGTATTAATTAGGCATTAAAAATTCTTGTTAAATAAATTAATTTCATTAGCAAATTGGAATTAATTGTTTAATTGATTCAATTAAAAATTTAATTGATGTAGAAGATCCCAATTATTTTTTTTAATTAAAACTTACAAAATTTCAAATCAAAAAAATTGGCGTGGTAAATACAATTAAACAAATATTAAAGAGAATTGACTAGGCCCCATCGAGCCCAGGGCCTTTATATCCAAACTGAATTGTGCTGAGATATCAATTGCGCCCTTTCAGAAATTTTTTCAATGGATTTTACATTACTGCTGCTGCTGGTGGTTGGTCAGTGGAAAGCTTTTTTTTTTTTGAAGTTTCTATTTTCAACCTAATATTCTGCATTTTTTTAAGTCAGAAAGACAGGTACACGGACGAAAAATGCTGTTTTTCATATGTTTGGGTGTAAAAATTATATATTTGGAACTCATAAACTAGCATAACATGTTTGGGACATACATTTTTTTTGTAAATATAATATACTTAGATGCATTAATTTAGAAATAGCCTATAAACATATATGTGTTTAGAAAGAGAGACCTAGAGAGTATGCTGCAAGTAAAATAATGGAAGTAAACAATTGGCGCCTTAAAAGTATATCCACACAAGAAAATTTCATTAAAGTTTTTTTCTACCAGTGTTTGCCTATGGTGAAAGATAATATGTTTGAACAATACAAACACTATTTTGTTTGAACCAATCCTGAAAATAAATATGCTTGAAGCAGAATGTGTTTGGGGTATATATTACAGAAACAATTTTTTGAGGGTGTATCTATACAAAAATCACTTGATGTCCTTTAAACTGTGTAAATAAAAACGTTGGCGGCGTATATAAATCTACCGATAAATATTCTGGAGGGGTTAAACTTTTACTAAGGGTGGGTAAGGCCCGCAGGACTCCCTAGCTACGCCAATGGATATAGACATTACTTCCTATATGTCAGTTAAAAACTTCAATCTAATTCAATCCGGCAAAAGTTTGTAGATAGAAATTGTCTATACTATCTACAAACTTTTACCGATTTCCTCACTTGGTAATGCAATCTATTCAAATAGATTCATAGAATAGGGGTTATTAACCTAGTCTATTAAAATTTGAGTAATTCCAAAAATTTAGTAGAAAATCTATTTATTCCAAATGCGCCATTAATATTAAAAATGCTTTGACAATCAAGTCATACCGAATCGTTCGGTATGACTTGAAATACTAGACTTATGATTGTTATATACCCATATTGTCATTGTTCTCACACTTAATATTATTTTCTCACGGTATTTTCCTATATAACATGTTACTGTGAACTTTATTCATGTTTAAAATGAAATTCAAAAAGAACACAAAAATAAGTATATACGGCCGTAAGTTCTGCCAGGCCGAATCTTAGGTACCATCCATCTTGATGTTTTGAGAGATTTTGCAAAATATTCCTCTCCAACTATGAAATACTTCATAAATTTTCTATAGAAATAACATTTTGACAAAATTTTCTATAGTAATAAAATTTTGACAAAATTTTCAATAGAAATAAAATTTTCACAAAATTTTCTATAGAAATAAAATTTTGACAAAATTTTCTATAGAAATAAATTTTCACAAAATTTTCTATAGAAATAAATTTTTGACAAAATTTTCTACAGAAATAAAATTCTGGCAAAATTTTCTATAGAAATAAAATTTTGACAAAATTTTCTATAGAAATAAATTGTTGACAAAATTTTGTACAGAAATATAAAATGTTGACAACATTTTCTATAGAAAAAAAATTTTGACAAAATTTTCTATAGTAATAAAATATTGACAAAATTTTCAATAGAAATAAAATTTTCACAAAATTTTCTATAGAAATAAAATTTTGACAACATTTTCTATAGAAATAAATTTTCACAAAATTTTCTATAGAAATAAATTTTTGAGAAAATTTTCTACAGAAATAAAATTCTGGCAAAATTTTCTATAGAAATAAAATTTTGACAAAATTTTCTATAGAAATAAATTGTTGACAAAATTTTGCACAGAAATATAAAATGTTGACAAATTTTCTATAGAAATAAAATTTTGACAACATTTTCTATAGAAATAAAATTTTCACAAAATTTTCTATAGAAATAAATTTTTGACAAAATTGTCTATAAAAATAAAATTTTGACAAAATTTTCTACAGAAATAAAATTCTGGCAAAATTTTTCTATAGAAAAATTTTGACAAAATTTTCTATAGAATTAAATTTTTCACAAAATGTTCTATAGAAATAAATTTTTGACAAAATTTTCTATAAAAATAAAATTTTGACAAAATTTTCTACAGAAATAAAATTCTGGCAAAAATTTTCTATAGAAAAATTTTGACAAAATTTTCTATAGAAATAAATTTTTGACAAAAATTTGTATAGAAATATAAAATGTTGACAAACTTTTCTATAGAAATACAATTTTGAAAAATTACTACAGAAATAAAATTTTCACAAAATTTTCTATTGAAATAAATTTTTGACAAAATTTTCTATATAAATAAATTTTTGTCAAAATTCTCTATAGAAATAAAATTTTGACAAAATTTTCTATAGAAATAAAATTTTGACAAAATTTTCTATATAAATAAATTTTTGTCAAAATTTTCTATAGAAATAAAATTTTGACAAATTTTTCTATAGAAATAAAATTTTGACAATATTTTCTATAGAAATATAAAATTTTGACAAAATTTTGTAAATTATTTTTGGCTCGAGTGGCAATCGTGATTTTTCTGTATATAATTATGAACCGATATGGACCGATTTTTGCATGGTTATTGGCACCATATACTAACATCACGTACTAAGTTTCAGCGGGATCTGATGAATTTGCTCCTTCAAGAGGCTCCGGATGTGAAATCTGGGGATCGGTTTATATGGGGGCTATATATAATTAAGGATCGATGTGGACCAATTTTTGCATGGTTGTTAGAGACCATATACTTACACCATGTACCAAATTTCAACCGGATCGGATGAAATTTGCTTCTCTTTGAAGCTCCGCAAGCCAAATCTGGGGATCGGCTTGCATGGGGGCTATATATAATTAAGGATCGATGTGGACCAATTTTTGCATGGTTATTAGAGACCATACACTAAGACCACGTACCAAATTTCAACCGGATCGGATGAAATTTGTTTCTCTTTGAAGCTCCGCAAGCCAAATCTGGGTATCGGTTTATATGGGGGCTATATATAATTATGGACCGATGTGGACCAATTTTTACATGCTTGTTGGAGACCATACACTAACACCACGTACCAAATTTCAACCGGATCGGATGGAATTTGTTTCTCTTTGAAGCTCCGCAAGCCAAATCTGGGTATCGGTTTATATGGGGGCTATATATAATTATGGACCGATGTTGACCAATTTTTGCATGCTTGTTGGAGACCATACACTAACACCACGTACCAAATTTCAACCGGATGGGATGAATTTTGCTCCTCCAAGAGGCTTCGAAGGTCGAATCTGGGGATCGGTTTATATGGGGGCTATATATAATTATGGATCTATATGAACCAATTTTAGCGTGACCACATACTAACACCACATACCAAATTTCTACCGGATCGGAAAAAAATTGCTTCTTTATGAGGCTATGGACCAATTGCAATACCATCCGACCTACATCAATAACAACTACTTGTGCCAAGTTTCAAGTCGATAGCTTGTTTCGTTCGGAAGTTAGCGTGATTTCAACAGACGGACGGACGGACATGCTTAGATCGACGCAGAATTTCACCACGACCCAGAATATATAAATATATACTTTATGGGGTCTTAGAGCAATATTTCGATGTGTTACAAACGGAATGACAAAGTTACTCGTATACCCCCCATCCTATGGTTGAGGGTATAAAAAGAACAAAAAAAAACGAAGAATAGAGTCGTATGTTCATTAGACCTGACTGCGTTACACCCTAGTATGTCTTTGCTAAATTCGAGACGATTTTTGTTGTTGTTGTTTTTATAAATTACATTTGGAATTTCGATTTTACCATTGCAACTTAATTATTTTTTCAGCACAATAATAATAACAAATTCGATGTGAACCATTGATTCCACTAATTTCTTAATTAAAACAATAATCAATTATAATAATCAATATTTTTGTTTTAAATGGATCTATTAATGTTTAACTGACATTGTTGATTGATTCTATACTTCTACGATTGAAGAAATTTCAATCAAATATTTTTTAGTTGACGTTGGTGCGTGATTCTGTTATTTCTGTGATTGAAAAACTCATATATTGGAAATATTAATTTCGTGATTAAGGACAAAAAAATATTATTCTTTCTCTGGTAACTCAAGAAGTTTTCCAAATATTTGGTAAACGTTTTTTATTTGGAATGGCACAAAATATTTTAACAAATCTTTTTCACAATAAAAAAAAAAAAAAACAAACATTAAATTTAAAAGCATATAACTAAGTTGTTCATTAAAGGTTAATATAAAGGATTTCTTTTTACCGTGTTTTTACTAGAAATTCAGCAATAAAATTGAAGTAAGGATACTTGTACACTGAAAAAACAGTGAACCCTTTTCTATTGCAAAATGAACTAAACTGTAGTAATATTGACCATGATTTAGCCCTTAAGATTTTTTTCAACTTGTCTAGTTTACAATTCTCTTAAATTGTAGTTCATCTATAACATTGTATTTTAGTTCATTTTTACAACACCATAAGATTTATATACCCCTACCAAGTTAAGAAGTCAGTATTATTTTGGTTTACTTGCTTATTTTTAGGGAAACCTGATAATAAAAATTGGTTATCAGTCTCTTTAAAATGTCGACGACTAAACTATTTTTAAATCAATCATTCCACAGTACAGAGAAATTAAATAATTAAAGGAACAACAAACCGTTCTACTATTATGAAAATTTTCATACATTAAAATTAAACTTTCTTTAAGCAAAAGTACTTCATTATAAAAACTTATGATGAAAGTTCTTAATACAATGTTTTTTGTGAATAAAAATTATGACCACGTGGAACAGAGAGTAGTTCATTTGAACCTGCTGTTTGGACATTTTGACTTATCCTTTTTTTATTCATCGTAGGAAGTTTTTTCACATATCTTGCTGGAAAAAATGGTAACAATAATGAAAATTGTTAAAAATTAACACCATGTAATGAAATATAATTTTTAATTCTTCATTTTAGCTTGTAACTTACCATATTTAGGGGCATTTTATCAAATGGAGTAAGGAATTCAACTTTTCTTTGGAAAACGTATCTCATAAAATTTGTACCTGAAACAATTAGAGAAATAATGAAGTATTCTAAATAAACTCATAAAACTGTGTTGTTATCGATGTGAAGGATATAATAAAATAAATATTCTAGTTGAAAGAAAGCCAAAGTTTTAATATAAAGCTTACCAATTCTCTATTAAATTGTACGCTGAGGGGAAATATAAAAAGTTGTCCAAATTTATTTGGGTTACTCTGAAATTAAATATTAAATAAAATTATAAAATAGGTTTTCAAAAAATCTAATGAAAAAAATAATAATATGCATAAAAAACCAAATATTCTTGATAACCCTATACAGTCATCATTCGTCAAAATGACGACACGTAATTTCATTTTCGATTTAAAATGCATTTTAGTCTATTGGGAAATGGTAAATTTAAGTTATACTAATTCGACCGTTTTATGAATTTTTGTTTTATACTACTTAAAACTAAATTGAATAAGAAAATAAACTCAAGTTTGGTTCACTTTTTCGCTCACGATGAAAATTATAGCGTCTTGAAATCAGCCGTAGTCAAAATGACGAAGGATGACGTTAATGTACAAAAAATAAGGATGACTGTCGAGGGTTAAAAGACAGTTAAAGAATCCTTACCAATTCACTATTAAATTACAGGCAAAGGAGTTCTAAAAATTTGTCCAAATTTTTAAGGGGTTATTCTGAAATTAAATCTTTTTTTTTACATTAAAAATATTACATTGGTTTCCAAAAAATTTGATTGATTTGAAATACTAAAATAAGACATTAAAAACCTGTAATTTTGATGATAAAAAGGTCACAAAAACGTAAATATTCTAGTTGAAATACAGCCAATTTTTAAAAGAAAACTTACCAATTCTCTATTTTTTATTTGTTCGAATCCATCTGGAGTTGCTCTGAAATTAAATATTGTTTTTACAACAAAGAAAAACATTAAACTGGTTTCCAAAAAAATTAATTAACAAATAATAATATACATAAAAAATATTCTTTTTAAAAGAAAGTCATATTAGAAAGATACTTACCAATTTATGAATAAACTATACGCTGAGATATAACAAAAATTTTTCACATTCATCTGGAATTGAATATTAATTTTTTATATAGAATAATGAAAATTTCAATACACTTTCAATTTCAACATATTTTCCTAAATATTCATAATAACTTTTTTCTAAACTACCGATAAAATATTAATAACTTTCATTTAAAAGGTTTAATACACAAACACCAATATAAATCTCAAAAATCCAAAATATTCCATGCCTTTATATTCCCTTGTTGCATACCTACTTAAAAAATGCAACAGCCCACGCCAACGCCAACTATACAACTGAAGCATGACAAACAAAACCAAGCAAAGCCAAAACATTCCTACAACAACAAAAACACATGTGCCTTTATTGAAAACAACACCTCATCCAGCCAAATAAACCATCCGCGAATAACAAACACACGCACAAACCACTAAATGGACAAAAATAAAAACAACCCCACGCTCATGTATACACAACAAAACTCAAGTAACATCATCTTTACATTAATCACATTCCACTATGCCGATAAAGATCTCTGTACTATGCGTTAGTTCATAGCATCTGCTGACAATTTACTCTAAGAATAATATTCGTAAAGGCACACCAGTTTATGAACGATGAAACGTTTAACTTAAAATTTGCAAAAACTTCATGAAATGTTATCTACCATTTTTGACGAAAATGTCTATAAATTTAATTACATGTGAACTAAAAATATTTCATTGGGTAATTTTCTACCAACAATTGTTAACAATAGGAATTGTCAGTAAGAAATTGCTATCCACTTTCAAGTTCATTTTTCGTAAAAAAATATTTTCTCATACAAAAAAATCTTATAGTAAATTGCACTTATTATTTACAAAATACTTTACATTTCACAAGTAGTTTTATAGCATGACAAACGAATTTTTAACTACCAGTTAAGAAATTTTTTAAGGAAATTTCCATCGTATTTTTTAGGCCATGAACTAAACGATTGCTACTTAGAATTTGTAAAATTTCCTTCCGAGTAGTTAATTTTCGTTGAAGATGCGAAAAATGAACTAAAATTCTGGAAAATTCTTGTAATAAATTATTGTAAAAATTTTCTTAAATTTACGAGACACTTTTTTTTCTGTGTGATATTAGTTCTCGAAAATTTAATTAAAATTAAGGATAGTTTCAATTTTGGTTGAAAAATGTGCGCATATACATTTATTTTAATTTTTTCTCACATTGAAAACTAATGACTTGATTTGTATTATTGCATGTTATCTACTTTTTTTGAGAACGAACATTTCTTAAAAACGCTGTTCGAAAATGTATTTTTACAATAAAGGGGGGAAAAGCGAAATTAGGTAACACTAGATCTGAGTAAGAATATTCGTAGGTATACCACGGACTGATTTCGATGGAGGTTGTTGCAAACATAAACATACACACACATTACAAATATAACCTCTTCTCTACGTCTGTTGCATAACAAAAAAACTTTCGGAGAGTAGTTACTTCTACTCTGTGTATAGACTTTCAATTCCAATCAGCGTTGCCGTTTTGGTCCGATCGGACCAAAATTGGTCCAAACAATTTCTAATTTTTAAAACAGAATTTGGTCCATTTTCATAAATTTGGTTTCTATCACATATTAAATAGTAGATGGTGCACCGCAAAGAATATTGTTGGGAGTCCAAATATTTCACATGCTTAAAATGCGAATACGAATTATGCTTAGAATAGAAGACGTATTTCTCTGAAATAAAGTTGTTTCCTTGTCTAAAAGTCTCTAAACTTTTCAACGAAGTCTGTTTGTCTTTACAGCTAAGTGATTCGACATAAAAATGTGTATCCTAACATGAATGAAAATTTCGTTTTAATGAAGTCAAATGGATTTAATATTTCTGAAAAAATCTTCAAAATTAATAAAATGTTTCAACACATTGCTTTAAAGTCATTATACCCTAAACCATATAGTGATTAGGGTATAATAAGTTTGATCTGCCAAAAAATGTGCCTACCAGAAATATTGATTTTAGACCCAATAAAATATGTACCGATCGACTCAGAATCACCTCCTGAGTCGATCTAGCGCTTGGTGTCCGTCCGGCTGTCCATGTATTTGTTGTTCACAGGATTCCGGTCGCAATTATTAACCGATTTTGATGAAGTTTGGTACAGGGAGTTTTTTTGGGCACAAGGACGAACGCTATTGAATATGTATTGCTCGATTTCGACAAATAGGGTCACGTTGCACTTTTTTACTAATCGATCGTCGTCAAATTTAGCACAAAACAAGTATATACGGCCGTAAGTTCGGCCAGGCCGAAGCTTATGTACCCTCCATCATGGATTGCGTAGAAACTTCTTCTAAACACTGCCATCCACAATCGAATTACTTAAGTTGCGGTAACGCTTGCCGATGGCAAGGTATCTTAAAACCTCCTAACACCATCTTCTAAATTGTATGTAAGTCCATACGTGGTATATATTAAATCAAAAAAGATCGATCCAATACGTATATAATTCAGTTTGACAAAGTAGACATAAAATTTTGACAAAATGTTCTACAGAAATAAAATTTTAACAAAATTTTCTATAGAAATAAAATTTTCACAAAATTTTCTATAGAAATAAAAATTTTGACAAAATATTCTAAAGAAAGAAAATTTTGACAAAAATTTCTACAGAAATAAAATTTTAACAAAATTTTCTATAGAAATAAACTTTTGACAACATTTTCTATAGAAATAAAATCTTGGTAGATTATTTGTGGCTCGAGTGGCAACCATGATTATGAACCGAATAAAATTTGAACAAAATTTTCTATAGAAATAAAATTTTGACAACATTTTCTATAGAAATAAAATTTTGAAAATGATGAAAATTTTATTATGAACCGAATAAAATTTTAACAAAATTTTCTCTAGAAATAAAATTTTGACAAAGTTTTCTATAGAAATAAAATTTTCTATAGAAATAAAATTTTGGTAGATTATTTTTGGCTCTAGTGGCAACCATGATTATGAACCGATATGGACCAATTTTTGTGTGATTGGACCAATTTTGGTATGGTTGTTAGCGACCATATACTAAATCCCCCCCTTCCTAATTTGAACCGGATCGGATGAATTTTGCTCTTCCAAGAGGCTCCGGAGGTCAAATCTGGAGAACGTTTTATATGGGGGCTATATATAATTATGAACCGATGTGGACCAATTTTTGCATGGTTGTTAGAGACCATATACCAATATCATGTACCAAATTTCAGGCGGATCGGATGAAATTTGCTTCTCTTTGAGGCTCCGCAACCCAAATCTGGAGATCAGTTTATATGGGGGCTATATATAATTATGGACCGATGTGGACCAATTTTTGCATGGTTGGTAGAGACCGTATACTAACAGCATGTACCAAATTTCAGCCGGATCGGATGAAATTTGCTTCTCTTTTAGGCTCCACAAGACAAATCTGGGGATCGGTTTATATGGGGGCTATATATAATTATGGACCGATGGGAACCAATTTTTGCATGGGTGTTAGAGACCATATACCAACATCATGTACCAAATTTCAGCCGGATCGGATGAAATTTGCTTCTCTTTTAGGCTCCGCAAGCCAAATCTGGGGATCGGTTTATATGGGGGCTATATATAATTATGGACCGATGTGAACTAATTTTTGCATGGTTGTTAGAGACCATATACCAACACCATGTACCAAATTTCAGCCGAATCGGATGAAATTTGCTTCTCTTTTAGGCTCCACAAGCCAAATCTGGGGATCGGTTTATATGGGGGCTATATATAATTATGGACCGATATGGACCAATTTTTGCACGATTGTTTGATACCATATACCAACACCATGTACCAAATTTCAGCCGGATCAGATGAAATTTGCTTCTCTTAGAGCAATCGCAAGCCAAATTTGGGGGTCCGTTTATATGGGGGCTATACGTAAAAGTGGACCGATATGGACCAATTTTCGCATGGTTGTTAGAGACCATATACCAACACCATGTACCAAATTTCAGCCCGATCGGATGAAATTTGCTTCTTTTAGAGCAATCGCAAGCCAAATTTGGGGGTCCGTTAATATGGGGGCTATACGTAAAAGTGGACCGATATGGACCAATTTTTGCATGGTTGTTAGAGACCATATACCAACACCATATACCAAATTTCAGCCGGATCGGATGAAATATGCTTCTGTTAGAGGCTCTACAAGCCAAATCTGAGGGTCCCTTTATATGGGGGCTATACGTAAAAGTGGACCGATATGGCCCATTTTCAATACCATCCGACCTACATCGATAACAACTACTTGTGCCAAATTTCAAGATGATAGCTTGTTTCGTTCGGAAGTTAGCGTGATTTCAACAGACGGACGGACGGACGGACGGACGGACGGACGGACGGACGGACGGACGGACGGACGGACGGACATGCTTAGATCGACTCAGAATTTCACCACGACCCAGAATATATATACTTTATGGGGTCTTAGAGCAATATTTCGATGTGTTACAAACGGAATGACAAAGTTAATATACCCCCATCCTATGATGGAGGGTATAAAAAGATCGATCCAATACGTATATAATTCAGTTTGACAAAGTAGACATAAAATTTTGACAAAATGTTCTACAGAAATAAAATTTTAACAAAATTTTCTATAGAAATAAAATTTTCACAAAATTTTCTATAGAAATAAAAATTTTGACAAAATATTCTAAAGAAAGAAAATTTTGACAAAAATTTCTACAGAAATAAAATTTTAACAAAATTTTCTATAGAAATAAACTTTTGACAACATTTTCTATAGAAATAAAATCTTGGTAGATTATTTGTGGCTCGAGTGGCAACCATGATTATGAACCGAATAAAATTTGAACAAAATTTTCTATAGAAATAAAATTTTGACAACATTTTCTATAGAAATAAAATTTTGAAAATGATGAAAATTTTATTATGAACCGAATAAAATTTTAACAAAATTTTCTCTAGAAATAAAATTTTGACAAAGTTTTCTATAGAAATAAAATTTTCTATAGAAATAAAATTTTGGTAGATTATTTTTGGCTCTAGTGGCAACCATGATTATGAACCGATATGGACCAATTTTTGTGTGATTGGACCAATTTTGGTATGGTTGTTAGCGACCATATACTAAATCCCCCCCCTTCCTAATTTGAACCGGATCGGATGAATTTTGCTCTTCCAAGAGGCTCCGGAGGTCAAATCTGGAGAACGTTTTATATGGGGGCTATATATAATTATGAACCGATGTGGACCAATTTTTGCATGGTTGTTAGAGACCATATACCAATATCATGTACCAAATTTCAGGCGGATCGGATGAAATTTGCTTCTCTTTGAGGCTCCGCAACCCAAATCTGGAGATCGGTTTATATGGGGGCTATATATAATTATGGACCGATGTGGACCAATTTTTGCATGGTTGGTAGAGACCGTATACTAACAGCATGTACCAAATTTCAGCCGGATCGGATGAAATTTGCTTCTCTTTTAGGCTCCACAAGACAAATCTGGGGATCGGTTTATATGGGGGCTATATATAATTATGGACCGATGGGAACCAATTTTTGCATGGGTGTTAGAGACCATATACCAACATCATGTACCAAATTTCAGCCGGATCGGATGAAATTTGCTTCTCTTTTAGGCTCCGCAAGCCAAATCTGGGGATCGGTTTATATGGGGGCTATATATAATTATGGACCGATGTGAACTAATTTTTGCATGGTTATTAGAGACCATATACCAACACCATGTACCAAATTTCAGCCGAATCGGATGAAATTTGCTTCTCTTTTAGGCTCCACAAGCCAAATCTGGGGATCGGTTTATATGGGGGCTATATATAATTATGGACCGATATGGACCAATTTTTGCACGATTGTTTGATACCATATACCAACACCATGTACCAAATTTCAGCCGGATCAGATGAAATTTGCTTCTCTTAGAGCAATCGCAAGCCAAATTTGGGGGTCCGTTTATATGGGGGCTATACGTAAAAGTGGACCGATATGGACCAATTTTCGCATGGTTGTTAGAGACCATATACCAACACCATGTACCAAATTTCAGCCCGATCGGATGAAATTTGCTTCTTTTAGAGCAATCGCAAGCCAAATTTGGGGGTCCGTTAATATGGGGGCTATACGTAAAAGTGGACCGATATGGACCAATTTTTGCATGGTTGTTAGAGACCATATACCAACACCATATACCAAATTTCAGCCGGATCGGATGAAATATGCTTCTGTTAGAGGCTCTACAAGCCAAATCTGAGGGTCCCTTTATATGGGGGCTATACGTAAAAGTGGACCGATATGGCCCATTTTCAATACCATCCGACCTACATCGATAACAACTACTTGTGCCAAGTTTCAAGATGATAGCTTGTTTCGTTCGGAAGTTAGCGTGATTTCAACAGACGGACGGACGGACGGACGGACGGACGGACGGACGGACGGACGGACGGACGGACGGACGGACGGACATGCTTAGATCGACTCAGAATTTCACCACGACCCAGAATATATATACTTTATGGGGTCTTAGAGCAATATTTCGATGTGTTACAAACGGAATGACAAAGTTAATATACCCCCATCCTATGATGGAGGGTATAATAATCTTCTGTATCACCCTTTAAGTCTGAAAATTTAATCGAAATCGGTTCAGATTTAGATATAGGTCCCATATATATGTATCGCCCGATTTTGCCAAATTAGGTCATAAAACCCTTATTTATCAACCGATCTTACTCAAAGTTGGCTAAATGTAATCTTCTATAGCACTAACTATATGTGCAAAAAATCATCGAAATCGGTTCAGATTTAGCTATAGCTCCCATATATGTACCACCCGATTTTTGTAAATAAAACAAGTAAGGAAAGTCTAAAGTCGGGCGGGGCCGACTATATTATACCCTGCATCACTTTGTAGATCTAAATTTTCGATACCATATTACATCCGTCAAATGTGTTGGGGGCTATATAAAGGTTTATCCCAAATATATACATTTAAATATCACTCGATCTGGACAGAATTTGATAGACTTCTACAAAATCTATAGACTCAAAATTTAAGTCGGCTAAGGCACTAGGGTGGAACACAATGTTAGTAAAAAACCAGTAAGGAAAGTCAAAAGTCGGGCGGGGCCGACTATATTATACCCTGCATCACTTTGTAGATCTAAATTTTCGATACGATATCACATCCGTCAAATGTGTTGGGGGCTATATATAAAGGTTTGTCCCAAATACATACATTTAAATATCACTCGATCTGGACCGAATTAGATAGACTTCTACAAAATCTATAGACTCAAAATTTAAGTCGGCTAATGCACTAGGGTGGAACACAATGTTAGTAAAAAAATATGGGAAACATTTAAATCTGAAGCAATTTTAAGGAAACTTTCCAAAAGTTTATTTATGATTTATCGTTCGATATATATGTATTAGAAGTTTAGGAAAATTAGAGTCATTTTTACAACTTTTCGACTAAGCAGTGACGATTTTACAAGGAAATTGTTGGTATTTTGACAATTTTTGTCGAAATCAGAAAAACATTTATATGGGAGCTATATCTAAATCTGAACCGATTTCAACCAAATTTGGCACGCACAGCAACAATGCTAATTCTACTCCCTGTGCAAAATTTCAACTAAATCGGAGCAAAAAATTGGCCTCTGTGGTCATATGAGTGCAAATCGGGCGAAAGCTATATATTGGAGCTATATCTAAATCTGAACCGATTTCAACCAAATTTGGCACGCATAGCTACAATGCTAATTCTACTCCCAGTGCAAAATTTCAACTAAATCGGAGTTAAAAATTGGCCTCTGGGGTCATATGAGTGTAAATCGGGCGAAAACTATATATTGGAGCTATATCTAAATCTGAACCGATTTCAACCAAATTTAACACGCATTGCTACAATGCTAATTCTACTCCCTGTGCAAAATTTCAACTAAATCGGAGCAAAAAATTAGCATCTGTGGTCATATGAGTGTAAATCGGGCGAAAGCTATATATGGGAGCTATATCTAAATCTGAACCGATTTCAACCAAATTTAACACGCATAGCTACAATGCTAATTCTACTCCCTGTGCAAAATTTCAATTAAATCGGAGTAAAAGATTGGCCTCTGTGGTCATATGAGTGTAAATCGGGCGAAAGCTATATACGGGAGCTATATCTAAATCTGAACCGATTTCAACCAAATTTGACACGCATAGCTACAATGCTAATTCTACACCCTGTGCAAAATTTCAACTAAATCGGAGCAAAACATTGGCCTCTGTGGGCAAATAGGTGTAAATCGGGCGAAAGCTATATATGGGAGCTATATCTAAATCTGAACCGATTTGGCTGATATTTTGCAAGTTTTTCGAGACTCATAAAATATTCGGATGTACGGAATTTGAGGAAGATCGGTTGATATACACGCCAATTATGACCAGATCGGTGAAAAATATATATGGCAGCTATATCTAAATCTGAACCGATTTTTTCCAAAATCAATAGGGATCGTCTTTGAGCCGAAACAGGACCCTATACCAAATTTTAGGACAATCGGACTAAAACTGCGAGCTGTACTTTGCACACAAAAATACATCAACAGACAGACAGACGGACAGACAGACAGACAGACAGACAGACAGACAGACAGACAGACAGACGGACATCGCTAAATCGACTCAGAATTTAATTCGAAGACGATCGGTATACTAAACGATGGGTCTCAGACTTTTCCTTCTTGGCGTTACATACAAATGCACAAACTTATTATACCCTGTACCACAGTAGTGGTGAAGGGTATAAATATGGGAAACATTTAACTCTGAAGCAATTTTAAGGAAACTCCGAAAAAGTTTATTTATGATGTATCGCTCGATATATATGTATTAGAAGTTTGGGAAAATTAGAGTCATTTTTACAACTTTTCGACTAAGCAGTGGCGATTGTACAAGGAAAATGTTGGTATTTTGACTCTTTTTGTTGAAATCAGAAAAACATATATATGGGAGCTATATCTAAATCTGAACCGATTTCAACCAAATTTGGCACGCATAGCTACAATGGTAATTCTACTCCCTGTGGAAAATTTCAACTAAATCGGAGTTAAAAATTGGCCTCTGTGGTCATATGAGTGTTAATCGGCCGAAAGCTATATATGGGAGCCATATCTAAATCTGAACCGATTTCAATAAAATTCGGCATAATTGACTACACTACTAATTGTACCCCTAATTTCAACCTAATTGGGATAAAACTCTATCTTCTGGGACCGTATTAGTCCATATCGGGCGAAATATATATATGGAAGCTATATCTAAATCTGAACCGATTTCTTCCAAAATCAATAGGGTTCTATTCTGAGCCAAAGCACATACTTGTGCCAAATTTGAAGTCGATTGGACCAGGGATCCGGAGCGGTCCATTTTTTTCGCTCCGCTCCGCTTCCGCTCCGGAGAAAAAAAAACCGCTCCGCTCCTCGCTCCGCTCCGAGAAAAAAAAAATCGCTCCGCTCCGCTCCTCTTCGAGAAAATTATAGTACAAACATTGTATTATTTGTTCAATTGAGTTTTATTTTATTTAGAAAAATCGGGCGGTACATATATGGGAGCTATAGCTAAATCTGAACCGATTTCGATGATTTTTTGCACATATAGTTAGTGCTATAGAAGATTACATTTCGCCAACTTTGAGTAAGATCGGTTGATAAATAAGGGTTTTATGACCTAATTTGACAAAATCGGGCGACACATATATATGGGACCTATATCTAAATCTGAACCGATTTCGATGAAATTTTCAGACCTAAAGGGTGATACAGATTATTTTGTGCTAAATTTGACGACGATCGGTTAGTAAAAAAAGTGCAACGTGACCCCATTTGTCGAAATCGGGCAATACATATATATGGGAGCTATATCTAAATTTGATCCGATTTCTTCCAAATTCAGTAACGTTCGTCCTTGTGCCCAAAAAAACTCCCTGTACCAAATTTCATCAAAATCGGTTAATAATTGCGACCGAAATCCTGTGAACAACAAATACATGGACAGAAGGACGGATGGACGGACGGACGCCAAGCGCTAGATCGACTCAGGAGGTGATTCTGAGTCGATCGGTATATATTTTATGGGGTCTAAAATCAATATTTCTTGTAGGCACATTTTTTGGCAGATCAAACTTGTTATACCCTAACCACTATGTGGTTTAGGGTATAATGACTTTAAAACAATGTGTTGACATATTTTATTAATTTTGAAGATTTTTTCAGAAATATTAAATCCATTTTGACTTCATTAAAGGAAGCATTCTAGGAAGCATATGTTAATTTTTCATTTTTTTAGATTTTTTCGTCAGTTGTTATCAAAATCCTTTAAAAACGAGTTAACGAGTTATTTTTTTTTCCATATTAAGACTCGACTTCCAGTAGAAATTATGCTATGTTTCAAGTAAAAAGCGTCTTTAAAATAAAGTGTTGAAAAACATGTCTTATTTTTTAACGATTTTTTGCTTTGTAGGCAAAATGCAAAAAGGAAACAAATTTAAAGACAATTTTATTAATTTTAAAGAATTTTTCTTAATTATTAAAGTCAAAAATTTTATCTTTCATGTTATGATACACATTTTTAAGTAAAATCACTTAATTATAAGGACATTACAACTTCATTCAAAAGTTTATTGCCTTTTGGACAAGAAAACAAGTATATACAGCACTAAGTTCGGCCGGGCCGAACCTTAAATACCCACCACCATGAACCAAATATTAGGGTTTCCTTTGAAATTTTAGGAGGGCTTGAGGACTTGAGGACACTTCCCGAAGATAAATTTAAAGATTTCACCTATGAGGACTATATCAGATTCTGGATTAATAAGAACCATTTTTGTTTGAGTTTTAGAGGAACCATTAACATCTCTTGTAAGTGCGCAAGAAAATTATAAAATAACGTCTTGATTTGAAATCTTAAATATGTAGAAGTAAAATCTGGAAATTTTACATTGAGTTTCAAGCAATTCAAGTGAAGTCGGTCTATATGGAGGCATTACCAAATGGACCGAGCCTAAAATATCAGAATATTTACAATTTCAGGCAAATCAGATAAAAATTACGGTTTCTAGAAACCCAAGGAGTTAAATCGGGAGATCGTTCTTATGGGGGCTATACTAAAACATGGACCGCTACTCACCGTTTTCGGCACACCTCTTTATGACCCGAAAATACCTCTAGATTTCCAATTTCAGGCAAATAGGATAAAAACTTCGGATTCTAGAAGCCCAAGAAGTAAAATCGGGAAATCGGTCTATATGGGGGCTATACCAAAATATGGACCGATACTCACCATTTTCAGCACACCTCTTTATGGTCCGAAAATACCCCTAGGTTTCCAATTTCAGACAAATTGGATAAAAAATACGCTTTCTATAAGCCCAAGACCCCAAATCGGGAGGTCGTTTTAAAAGGGGACCATACCAAAACATGGACCGATACTCACAATTTTTGGCACACCTCTTTATGGTCCTACAATACCTCTAGATTTCCAATTTCAGGTAAATTGAATAAAAACTGCGGTTTCTATAAGCCCAAGAAGTAAAATCGGGAGATCGGTCTATATGGGGGCTATACCAAAACATGGACCGATACTCACCATTTTTGGCACACCTCTTTACGGTCATAAAATACCTCCAGATTTCAAATTTCAGGCAAATTGGATAAAAAATACGATTTCTATAAGCCCAAGACCCCAAATCGGGAGGTCGGTTTATATGGGGACTATATCAAAACCTGGACCGATATAACCCATCTTCGAACTTGACCTGCCTGCAGACAAAAGACGAGGTTGTGCAAAATTTCAGCACGAGTGCTTCATTATTGAAGACTGTAGCGTGATTACAACAGACAGACAGACGGACAGACAGACAGACAGACGGACATCGTTATATCGTCTTAGAATTTCTCCCTGATCAAGAATATATATACTTTATATAGTCGGAAATCGATATTTCGATGTGTTACAAACGGAATGACAAACTTATTATACCCCCGTCACCATTCTATGGTGATGGGTATAAAAAACTTTATTTTAGAGAAATGCGTCTTTCATGTTAAGCAAAATTTGCATTCTTATTCTAAGGACATGGAATCTTTGACTTCACGACAATATTTTTTTCAGTGTAGAAAACTAAAAAATTAAATATAAATAAGATCGTTTAATTGCATTTATTTGACGTTCATTACAAACATCTTTGTAGTAATACGGGATGAAATTGATCGGAAGTACTGTTGTTACTTTTACAACACATACTAGATATATATTTTGACATTTGCCGTTTTTGAAAACAATTACTAAAAAACACGTTGTGTTTTCCCCAATGTACGTACGTACAAAAATACATATCGTACATTTTAAACGTTTACTCACACTACGCTAAGTACTAGCTAAATTTGAAATTACCTACACAGTGTAATTTCAAAGTTACACATTTCATTCAAGTAATATTTTATTCGGAGCGGAGCGGTTTTTCATTTGGAAACCGCTCCGCTCCCGCTCCGCTCCGGATTTTAGAAATGCCGCTCCCGCTCCGCTCCCGCTCCGCTCCCGCTCCGGCAAAAAAGGGCTTGCTCCGCTCCGCTCCGGATCCCTGGATTGGACTAAAACTGCGACCTAGACTTTGATTACAAAAATGTGTTCACGGACATAAGGACAGACGGACATCGCTATATCGACTCAAGAGCCAACCCTGAGCATTTTTGCCAAAGACACCATGTGTCTATCTCGTCTCATTCTGGGTGTTGCAAACATATGCACTAACTTATAATACCCTGTTCCACAGTGTGGAGCAGGGTATAATAAAACTCAATTGAACAAATAATACAATGTTTGTACTATAATTTTCTCGAAGAGGAGCGGAGCGGAGCGATTTTTTTTTCTCGGAGCGGAGCGGTTTTTTTTTTCTCCGGAGCGGGAGCGGAGCGGAGCGAAAAAAATGGACCGCTCCGGATCCCTGGCTAGAAGTGAAATATGGGGGTCGATTTATATGGAGACTATATATACCTAGCAAAAAAAAGGGTCGCAAAAATGTCCTTTTTGAATCCGGAAGTGATGCAAAATTGGCGTAGAAGCGATGAATTTGACATGGGCTTGTCATAGGACGGTTGTCCACCATTTCAGCAGCCGCTACACTGAATTTCCGAATTCAGTGTTTTGGATGTAAATGAAAAGATTTTGTGATATTTTACCAAGTAAATAATTTTTATAATGTTTTATGATTTTTAATGTCTTGTCTGAAATGTTTGACCTCAAATATTCAAAAATTCGCGATTTTTCTAGAATGCATTTAGCATTTTTTTCGACAAAATCTTTATGATTTTTACCATTTTATTAATTCTTCTTTTGTTTTTATTTTATTTAAAACAAAAAAAGTTTAAATTAAAAAAGCGAGTTATAAAAAATTAAATACAAAGAACTTCATGTGTAGTTAAAATTAATAACATCTTTGGGAGGACATTTTTGGAAACGCTTTAAAACTTTAAAAAAGTTGTGACTTTATAACAACTTCCAAAAAATTTTGCTGGGTATTTATAAACTGATATGACCCCTTGTTTGCGTGATTAGTACCAAATTTTAGCCGGATTTGTTGAAATTTGCTTGTCCAGGAGGCTCAAGAAGTAAAATCTGGGGATAAGGGCTCTATATAATTATGGCCCAATTTTTGCATGATGGCTTACGCCATGTATCACCAGGTACCGCCGCAGATCGGGGGATCGATATATATGGGGACTATATATATAATTATCAAAGCTTCTTAACTGCAATGTGGAACGCCGTTCGGACTCGGCTATAAAAAGGAGGTCCCTTGTCATTGAGCTTAACATGGAATCATGCAGCACTCAGTTCACCAATGTGGTATCACAATGAACTGAATAGTCTAAGTGAGCCTGATACATCGGGCTGCCACCTAACCTAACCTATTGTTGTTAAAGGGCATAGACTAACATCACAAACCATATTTCAACCGGATCGGATGAAACTTGCGCTTCTAAGAGGTTTCGCAAGCCAAATCCTGAAATCGGTTTATATGGGGGCTATATATAATCAAGCTCCAATATGGGCCAATTTTAGCGTGGATGTTAGAGGGCATTTACTAACACCACATACCAAATTTCAACCGGAACGGATGAAATTTTGTTCCTCCCAGAGGTTCCTCAAGACAAATGTGGGGTTCGGTTTATATGGGGGCTATACCAGAAGCTGACACTAAATTTTTGGCTCTGACGGCGGCGGCTTGTCGATTAAGCCGATATAAATTTGTATTTTTGGCGGCGGACAATTATCCATTGTAAAATCAATTTGATGTAAGTGAGAGTCATTACCGAATGGTAATGAGATTAATTGTACACGGAAAAAATTGCACCAAAATATTTCCAATTAAAATGTTGATTGATTTTTTTTCTCTTAATAAATTAATTGATACAATTAACTTTTCAATTAAACTAGGAAGACTAAGTCACTAAAGTGATGGAATTATTTTAATTTTTAAATAACAATTTATTTCAAACAAGGTCAGATGAGATAGTAATTACAAATAGTCACGTTTTTAATTCAAGAAATTAATTGAGTTTTGCAATCAACATCAATAAAGGCGTCAGTTACTGCGTGTGGAACAGACAGACAGACAATCAGGGCTCGAGCCAAAGGTAGGTTTTTTTATACCCTCCACCATACGATGGGGGTATTTTAACTCTGTCATTCCGTTTGTAACACATCGAAATATTGCTCTAAGACCCCATAAAGTATATATATTCTGGGCCGTGGTGAAATTCTGAGTCGATCTGAGCATGTCCGTCCATCCGTCCGTCTGTTGAAATCACGCTAACTACCGAATGAAACAAGCTATCGATTTGAAACTTGGCACAAGTAGTTGTTATTGATGTAGGTCGGATGGTATTGCAAATGGGCCATATCGGTCCATTTTACGTAATGCCCCCATATAAACGGAGAAGCATATTTCATCCGATCCGCCTGAAATTTGGCACATGGTGTAAGTATATGGTCTCTAACAACCATGCAAAAATTGGCCCACATCGGTCTATAATTATATATTGCTCCCATATAAACCGTTCCCCCGATTTGGCTTGCGGAGCCTCTAAGAGAAGCAAATTTAATCCGATCCGGCTGAAATTTGGCACATGGTGTTAGTATATGGTCTCTAACGACCATGCAAAAATTGGTCCACATCGGTGCATAATTATATATAGCCCCCATATAAACCGATCACCAGATTTGACCTCCGCAACCTCTTGGAAGACCAAAATTCATCTGATTCAGTTGATATTTGGTACGTGGTTTTAATATATGACCTCAAACACCCATGTAAAAATTGGTCGAAATCGGTCCATAATTATATATAGCCCCCATATAAGCCGATCCCTAGATATGACCTCCGGAGCCACTTGGAGGAGCAAAATTCATCCGATTCGGTTGAAATTTGGTACGTGATGTTAGTATATGATGTTAGTAAATTCAACAACCATGCAGGAATTGGTTCATATCAGTCCATAATTATATATAGCCCCCATATAAACCGATACCACGTATGGACTAACTCACAATTTAGAAAACGATGTTAAAAAGTTTTAAGATACCACAACCCAAGTAATTCGATTATGGATGACAGTCTTTCGTAGAAGTTTCTACGCAATCCATGGTGGAGGGTAAGATTCGGCCTGGCCGAACTTACGGCCGTATGTTGTTTTCATATAAAATTGTGACCATTACGTTTTCATTCATTAAAATAAATAATTTTAATTTATTTATTTTGAAGAGATTTTACCTTAATTTGGTGTACAATGGGCTTCTAAAATTTACTTTTCTTTAATACCTTATTATGAGTCCATCTGTCTGTCTGTAATACATTTTTGTAATCAAAATTTAGATCGCATGTTTAGTCCAATCGAGTCGAGATCATGAAAAGAACTTCATGAAAAGGAAGAAAATACAATGCGCCCTACCTCACTGTCGTCTCTGCATATAATTTCTGTATAGCATTGCATTTACAAAAATTCGCTGATTCCTTTTGCATTTTCAATTTTTAAACAATAAAATAATGCTTCCTTCCGGAAGCTTTTGCAAAAATACGAGGACTTATTGAAGTGTACGTGGTCAAGCATTCAATTTTCATTATTATTATTCCACCCATACCCTAGCGAACCGATTTCCCTGGATGTCATTACATTTTGTGGGAAAGCGAAATGAAAATGTCATACTTATGGCATAGAGGTTATCACTTTTATTTATCATCATCCTGTGATATTAATGGGGAAACACCGGTGTCATCATACTCAGCGGGACGTGATTTACTTACAAAACTCAGACAAATCCATAAACAATCGTACAGACACAAAGGACTATCCCAATGTTCTTTTAATGGGAATTGTGGTTTTTATACCCTATAGCAAGGTATAATAAAAAGGTATATAACGATACTAAAGATATTTCAATTATATACGTAGTGGTATACTAACATGCGATGTTACTGTTGGGAATAAAGTCAGGAGTAGGAGGACAGTCAGGAGAGGGCTGTGGGAAAAATGACCGGGAATCTAGAATTGAGAGCACATCTATACTGAATAGAAGCAGCTGAGGATGGTGCCAGAGAAGAATCCGCCGATTTAAGCTGCTGCCGACCATTTTGGTATTCGATGTCGCCACCGCAAATGTTGACCAATTAATCAAAAACATATTTGCATATAAATATATTTGTATTTTTTGCATTTTGAACGTTCCAACCAAAATCTATCGGTATAGAGAGATGATCCAAGTTTTCACTACTTCCGGGTCACAAGTTATGGATCCAAATATATATTCTGGGTCGAGGTGAAATTCTGAGTCGATCTAGCGATGCTCGTCCGTCCGTCTGTTGAAAACCGAACGAAACAAGCTATGGACTTGAAACTTGGAACAAGTAGTTTTTATTGATGTAGGTCGGATGGTATTGCAAATGGCCATATCGGACACCTTTTAGGTACACAGAAAAAAATACGCATTAGTTAAAATATTTATCAAGAAAATTATACAAAATTTAATAAATTTTTGCATTAATATTTTGAATTTCTTTATAGATTTTGTATTTAAAAAAAAAAATTGTGTTGGGATATCAACGCCGAAATGTACGAGAATTCTATCAATAAAATTTGAAAATAATTTCTGATAAAAAAAGTTGAGATATCAACGGCCAATTATACGAGAATTTTATTAATAAACTTCTTAAATATGTCTGATAAAAAAATATTCTTTTTTTTTGTAAAGAAATTGTTATGATTTTGTCAATTAGTTGGTCGATAAAAAATCGATCGATTGATGACGATATTTTTATCAACTGGCGGATATTTTCATTAAATATAATTGATCAAATGCTTACGACATTTTTATCGAAATTATGATTTTTTAATGTTGATAAATTGCTTAGGATATTTTTATCAAATTGTCGATTTATTTTTTATTGATATTAAACTTACAAACCTATTACGACCAAATTGTTGAATAGTGGATTTTTTTTATTAGTTCACATTAGAAAATATTTTTAATCCAAAGATTTGTGGATGCCAATATTTGCCTTGTGGATCCACTTTGAGAGGTAAATTTCATCCGATCCGGTTGAAATTTGGTATGTGGTTTTAGTATATGACCTTTAACAAACATGCAAAAATTTATCCATATCGGCCCATAATAATATATAGCCCTCATATAGACCGATCCCCAGATTTGGCTTGCGAAGCCGTGGAGGAGCAAATTTCATCCGATCCTTTTGAAATATGGAACGTGGTATTAGTATATTACCTCTAAAAACCATGCATAAATTGATCCGACACCCAGATTTGACTTGCGAAGCAACTTAGAGAGGCAAATTTCATTCGATCCGGTTGAAATTTGGTACGTGGTGCTAGTATATCACTTTTAACAAACATGCAAAAATTTATACATATGGGCCCATAATTATATATGGCACCCACATAAACCGATCCCCACATTTGGCTTGCGAAGCCATTTGGAGGAGGAAATTTCATCCGATACGTTTGAAATTTGGTAGGTGGTGTTAGTATATCACCTCTAACAATCATGCAAAAATTGGTCCATATCGGTAAACAATTATATATAGCCCCCATAAAAACGACCGGAACGAGCGGAACCTTTTGGAGGACCAAATTTTATCCGATCCGGTTGAAATTTGTAAATTCGTCCATATCGGTCCATAATTATATATAGATCACATATAAATCGTGCAAAAATTGGTTCGTAATAGGGGAGTCTATTACGAACCAATTTTATGTATAACATGTACTGGTCCATAAATGAATTATATAGGTATTTGTCGTTTTTATCTAACATATATCCCATATGGACAATTTAGAAGACGACGTTAAGAAGTTTTAAGATACCCAAGTAATTCAATTGTGGATTTCAGCCTTTAATAGTAAACTACTATAGTAAACTACGCAATCCATGGTGGATGCTACATAAGATTAGGCCTGGTCGAACTTACGGCCGGATATACTTTTTTTTCTGGGATGGTTTTCATATTGACCCGTAAGAAAGCATAAATATGATCAATATCGGTCCATAATTAGATGTAGTGATCATGGTTGCCACAGTTCGTAGAATTCTACTAAAACCGGTAGATTTTTTTACTGTTTGGTACATTGGTGGAACTCTTGATATTTTGGTAGATTTTTCAAAATATTCCTGTACAAAAATAAAATTTCGATAAAATTTTCTATAAAAATAAAATGTTGACAAAATGTTCTGTAGCAATTAAATTTTGACAACATTTTCTAGAGAAATAAAATTTTGACAACATTTTCTAGAGAAATAATATTTTGACAAAATTTTCTATAGAAATAAAACTTTGACAAAATTTTATATACAATCAAAAAAAGTTTACTTGGATCCAAAGATTTTGACCTTCCTTTAAGGATTTTGGTGTTGATTCCGAGCCAAAGAAAATTTTTAAGAATTTTTTTGCGACCTATCTGGTTTTAAATCTAGGACCAATAAAATTAAAATTAGGATACAGATCTCATTTATCAAATGATCATTCTCTTTACGCGGTTTAATAATAAAGGTACTCACGTACAAACAAATGCCAGTTTAAAAATCCAAATTATAACGGACATTTCAAAGTAAAATATGTTTTCTTAACTTCAAAAAACTTTAAACCAATGACCCTAAATCCTCCAAATAAGTCTTAGCCTATATTTGAAGCGTTTTTGTCTTAAATATAAAGTCTAAATATTTCAGTTAATTTAAGGACAAAATCTTTCTTTACTTTAAGGAAATTTAGCCTTAATTCAAAGACATGCGACTTTAACGGCGGGACTCAAATTTACAAAATTTGTGTCCTAAATTAAAAGAAAAAATTTTTGAAATAAATATAAGTTTATAATTTTATTTCAAACATTTTAATTAAAATTTCATTATTTTAAAGAAATTTGTCCTTAATATTTTGTAAATTTCGCATCCTAAAATTTAGGTTGCATAATCTTTAATATCACGTAAATATGTTTTTCCGTATAGAACTAAAATTTTGACAACATTTTCTATAGAACTACAATTTTGACAGAATTTTCTATAGAAACAAAATTTGGACAAAATTTTCCATAGAAATAAAATTTTGACAAAATTTTCTATAGAAATAAAATTTTGACCAAACTTTCTATAGAAATACAATTTTGACAAAATTTTCCATAGAAATAAAATTTTGACAAAATTTTCTATAGAAATAAAATTTTGACAAAATTTTCTATAGAAATAAAATTTTGACAAAATTTTCTATAGAACTAAAATTTTGACAAAATGTTTTATAGAAAAAAATTTTTGAAAAAATTTTCTATAGAACTAAAATTTTGACAAAATGTTTTATAGAAATAAAATTTTTAAAAAATTTTCTATAGAAATAAAATTTTGAAAATTTTTCTATAGAACTAAAATTTTAACAAAACTTTCTATAGAAATAAAATGTTGATAAAACTTTCTATAGAAATAAAATTTTGACAACATTTTCTACAGAAGTAAAATTTTGACAACATTTTCCATAGAAATAAAATTTCTATAGAAGTAAAATTTTGACAAAATTTTCTATAGAAATAAAATTTTGACAAAATTTTCTATACAAATTAATTTTTTTCAAAATTTTCTATAGAAATAAAATAGAAATACAATTTTGACAAAATTTTCCATAGAAATAAAATTTTGACAAAATTTTCTATAGAAATAAAATTTTGACAAAATTTTCTATAGAAATAAAATTTTGACAAAATTTTCTATAGAACTAAAATTTTGACAAAATGTTTTATAGAGAAAAAAAATTTGAAAAAATTTTCTATAGAACTAAAATTTTGACAAAATGTTTTATAGAAATAAAATTTTTAAAAAATTTTCTATAGAAATAAAATTTTGAAAAATTTTCTATAGAACTAAAATTTTAACAAAACTTTCTATAGAAATAAAATGTTGACAAAACTTTCTATAGAAATAAAATTTTGGCAACATTTTCTACATAAGTAAAATTTTGACAACATTTTCCATAGAAATAAAATTTCTATAGAAGTAAAATTTTGACAAAATTTTCTATAGAAATAAAATTTTGACAAAATTTTCTATACAAATTAATTTTTTTCAAAATTTTCTATAGAAATAAAATTTTGACAAAATATTCTACAGACATAAAATTTTGACAAAATTTTCTATAGAAATGAAATTTTGGCAAAATTTTCTATGGAAATAAAATTTTGATAAAATGTTCTATAGAAATAAATATCTCCAAAATTTTATGGTAGGTAATGCGATCAAAGCCAATTGTAAGTAAGTTCTCCCTTTTCGTAGAGGTAGTAAAATTCCCTTGTTGGTTCAATTAAAGTGATATTTATACACCCAAAAAATTGTCTCTAATAGGAGTGATCATTACATTATATTGCAATACTTCTTTACGCAAAAAAAAATCATAGACCACAAAAATTTGATCAAAAACTTCAAAATAAGATTTTTTTAATTGGTAGATTTTTGTTGCTGTTTTTGATTTCAGCTTAAAACCATGTATTGACTAAACTACAAGTGTAGCTTAACCAACAGAGGACTGCAAGATGGACGCACGTTTCGGAATTACCACATTCCTCATCAGCATCCTCTACTTGCAGCAAAACTATCAACTAATTATCAGAATAAATTCATACAGTTCACTAAACCCAACAGTGAACCACACTTGAACCTTCCGTAAAAATGTTTTACATGATAGCCGGCTTATGCCGATAGAGATAGAGGTAGATTTTTTGTACAATATTTTTGGCACGAGAGGTAACCGTGGTAGTGAGAAGATTGTGAACGACTGTTATCAATGGAATCTATGATGGTGGTGGGTACATAGGATTCGGCCAGGCCGAACTTTCCCTGTACATATTTCCTCTTTGTATATTTCTGTTCTTCAACATTAACAAAAACCCAACATAAATGGATATGATTTTATGTCGCATTAAATTGTTGTCATTGTAATTGATTTTTTATTGAGGTTTTGATCGTAAGTACTACCCAAATGTTAGGACATAAAAATGAGTACAATACATTCGCATTGAAATGCATGCGAATTGAATGTGACACATACATATGTATATATTACCGTGTGAGTGTGTGTGTGTGAGTTTGTTAATTGGCAATTTGAATGAATATATCACGCTTCACACCTTGTGACACTTTACACGTTTTCATTTACATTGTAATTGAAATACAACTCATTTTGATTTGCAATCAATTATTGCCATCAATTATGACAAATTGATTGAATTTAATTTCACAGAAATTATTCCCCGGTGAATATTGTTGTTGCGAATGTATGGATATATTTGTATATTTAAGGGAAAATGATTTAATATGAATGCAAATATACTCGCAATTAATTTCTTGTTAAATAATTAATAAGTCAATTGTTTTATAGAAATGTAACAACATCGTTCATTGGGGAGGTTGTATTTACAGTGAAACCTCTCAGAAGTGGACACCCACAGTCTCTTAAAATTTGTCCATAATTAGGAAGTGCCCAATTTTGAGAGGTTAATTTTAATATGTTAATATTGTAAACGTCTCACGACAATTGTCCACTTTTATGTGGTGTCCAGTTATCAGAGTGTCTAAGTTTGAGAGGTTTCACTGTATTTCGTTTCTGCATAAATTGTTATAGATTTCAATGGTATGTATTTTCTAATGGTTCCCTGGAAAAAATCCTGCCCTTTCAACCTTTACAAATTAATTGAAACAAGTATATAGGGCCGTAAGTTCGGCCAGACCGAAGCTTATGCACCCTCCACCATGGATTGCGTAGTAACTTCTTCTAAACACTGCCATCCACAATCGAATTACTTGGGTTGCGGTAACGCTTGCCGATGGCAAGGTATCTTAAAACCTTCTAACACCGTCTTCTAAATTGTAAGTAAGTCCATACGTGGTATATATTAAATTAAAAAGACCGATTAAATACGTATATAATTCAGTTTGACAAAATTTTCTATAGAAATAAAATTTTAACAACATTTTCTACAGAAATAAAATTTTGACAAAATTTTCTATAGAAAAAAAGTTTTGCCAAATTTTCTATAGAAATGAAATTTTAACAAAATTTTCTATAGAAATGAAATTTTAACAAAATTTTCTATAGATATAAAATTTTAACAAAATTTTTATAGAAATAAAATTTTAACAAAATTTTCTATAGAAATACAATTTTCGACAAAATTTTCTATAGAAATAAAATTTTGGTAGATTATTTTTGGCTTGAGTGGCAACCATGATTATGAACCGATATGGACCAATTTTTGTGTGATTGGGGATCGGCTATATATAACTATAGACCGATATAGACCAATTTTGGTATGGTTGTTAGCGGCCATATACTAACACCACGTTCCACATTTGAGGGTCAAATCTGAAGAACGGTAATTATGGACCTATATGGACCAATTCTGGCACGGTTGTTAGAGACCATATACTTACACCATGGTCCAAATTTCAACCTGATCGGATGAAATTTGCTTCTCTTAGAGGCTCCGCAAGTCAAATTTGAACCGGATCGGATGAATTGTGCTCCTCCAAGAGGCTGCGGATGTCAAATCTGGAGGACGGTTTATATGGGGCCTATATATATATATATATATATATATATATATATATATATATATATATATATATATATATATATATATATATATATATATATATATATATATATATATATATATATATATATATATATATATATATATATATATATATATATATATATATATATATATATATATATATATATATATATATATGGACCTATATGGACCAATTCTGGCACGGTTGTTAGAGACCATATACTTACACCATGTTCCAAATTTCAACCTGATCGGATGAAATTTGCTTCTCGTAGAGGCTCCGCAAGCCAAATGTGGGGATCGGTTTATATTGGGACTATATATAATTATGAACCGATGTGGACCAATTTTTGTATGGTTGTTAGAGACCATATACCAACATCATGCACCAAATTTCAGCTGGATCGGAGGATATTTGCTTCTCTTTGAGGCTCCGCAAGCCAAATCTGGGGATCGGTTTATATGGGGGCTATATATAATTATGGACCGATGTGGACCAATTTTTGCATGGTTGTTAGAGACCATATACCAAAACCATGTACCAAATTGCAGCCGCATTGTATGAAATATGTTTCTCTTAGAGGCTGCGCAAACCAAATCTGAGGGTCCGTTTATATGGGGGCTATACGTAAAAGTGGACCGATATGGCCCATTTGCAATACCATCCGACCTACATCAATAACAACTACTTGTGCCAAGTTTCAGGTCAATAGCTAGTTTCGTTCGGAAGTTAGCGTGATTTCAACAGGCGGACGGACAGACGGACGGACATGCTTAGATCGACTCAGAATTTCACCACGACCCAGAATATATATACTTTATGGGGTCTTAGAGCAATATTTCGATGTGTTACAAACGAAATGACAAAGTTAATATACCCCCCATCCTATGTTGGAGGGTATAAAATGATTATTATCAGTTTCACAGAAAAAATATATTGGATTGGAATCGATTTACCAGCTGCCGTCGATTTGAATTCGATATGGAATGAGTGAATCAAGTAAGTTATATATGTCATGAAGACTACTTCCATTTTTTTTTTGTTATCGAAAATCGTAAATACCGTACGATATTTTTGTGAAATGCAGTGAAACCTCTCAAAGTCTGACACTCTGGAAACCGGACACCTCTTAAAAGTGGACACTTGTCGTGAGACGTTTGCTATATTAACACATTAAAATTAACTTCTCAAAATTGGACACACTCTAACTATCGAAAATTTTAGGAGACCGTGTTAAAATGTTTTTTATAAAATTGTGAATTTTTGTATCGATATTTCGAATCTACTACGACATAATTCTTGAATAGTGAATTTCTTTATCGGTTTTGTAAGTCATAAAATGTCTACGTTATTTTTATTGAATAGTGGATTTTTTTATCATTTAAAATTAAAAAAATATTTTCTATAAAACACCAAAAAAATCTAAATGTTGAATTTTCAAAAAATTTTAACACAGGAAAATTTAATAAAAATTCATATGTAACATATCTTCGTATTTGTATACCCACGAACATACACTGAAAAACATATTTACGTGATATTAAAGATTACGCAACCTACAGTTTAAGATGTGAAATTTAAAAAATATTGAAGACAAATTTCTTTAATATAATGAAATTTTAATTAAAATAAAGTTTATAATTTTTGTTTCAAAAATTTATTTCATTAAATTTAGGACACAAATTTTGTAAATTTACGTCCCTCCGTTAAAGTCGAATGTCTTTGAACTAAGGCTAATTCTCCTTAAAGTAAAACAACACATTTTTGATTTAAATAAATTGTCCTGAAATATTTAAACCAGGGATCCGGAGCGGAGCGGAGCAAGCCCTTTTTTAGCCGGAACGGGAGAGGAGCGGGAACGGCATTTCTAAAATCCGGAGCGGAGCGGGAGTGGAGCGGTTTCCAAATGAAAAACCGCTCCGAATAAAATATTACTTGAATGAAATGTGTAACTTTGAAATTACACTGTGTAGGTAATTTCAAATTTAGCTAGTACTTAGCGTAGTGTGAGCAAACGTTTAAAATGTACGATATGTATTTTTGTACGTACGTACATTGGGGAAAACACAACGTGTTTTTTAGTAATTGTTTTCAAAAACGGCAAATGTCAAAATATATCTCTAGTATGTGTTGTAAAAGTAACAACAGTACTTTCAATCAATTTCATCCCGTATTACTACAAAGATGGTTGTAATTAACGTCAAATAAATGCAATTAAACGATCTTATTTATATTTAATTTTTTAGTTTTCTACACTGAAAAAAATATTGTCGTGAAGTCAAAGATTCCATGTCCTTAGAATAAGAATGCAAATTTTGCTTAACATGGAAGACGTATTTCTCTAAAATAAAGTTTTTTTTCTTGTCCAAAAGGCAATAAACTTTTGAATGAAGTTGTACTGTCCTTATAATTAAGTGATTTTACTTAAAAATGTGTATCATAACATGAAAGAGGTAAGGTCAACGTGACTTTAATAATTAAGAAAAATTCTTTAAAATTAATAAAATTGTCTTTAAATTTGTTTCCTTTTTGCATCTCAGAAAATCGTTAAAAAATAAGACATGTTTTTCAACACTTTATTTTAAAGACGTTTTTTTCTTGAAACATAGCATAATTTCTACTGGAAGTCGAGTCTTAATATGGAAAAAAAAATAACTCGTTAACTCGTTTTTAAAGGATTTTGATAACAACTGACGAAAAAAATCTAAAAAAATTAAAAACTAACATTTGCTTCCTAGAAGCAAGTACATAACCCCCAAATTTAAAAGAGAATTACGTCTTTAAAGTATCCTTACTTGTATTCTCCGCTTCTTTGGCTCGGAATTAATACCCAAACTGTTAAAGTAAAGACAAAATCTTTGGAACCGGGCATGCTTTTTTTCAGTGTAAGGACATTCATATTTGCTTTACTATTGTACTATATCCTAGCATTCTCTTATTTCTGAAATTAGTTCTCGAAAATTTAATTAAAATTATGGATAGTTTCAATTTTGGTTGAAAAATGTGTGCATATACATTTATTATACAATAAAGGGGAAAAAAGCGAAATTAGGTAACACTAGATCTGAGTAAGAATATTCGTAGGTATACCACGGACTGATGTCGATGGAGGTTGTTGCAAACATAAACATACACACACATTACAAATATAACAAAACCTCTTCTCTACGTCTGTTGCAAAACAAAAAAAAAAAACTTTCGGAGAGTAGTTACTTCTACTCTGTGTATAGACTTTCAATTCCAATCAGCGTTGCCGTTTTGGTCCGATCGGACCAAAATTGGTCCAAAAGATTTCTAATTTTTAAATTTGGTCCGATGGTCAGACCAAACAGAATTTGGTCCATTTTGGTCCATTTTCATAAATTTGGTTTCTATCACATATTAAATAGTAGATGGTGCACCGCAAAGAATATTGTCGGGAGGCCAAATACTTCACACGCTTCAAATACGAATTTTGCTTAGAATAGAAGACGTATTTCTCTGAAAAAAAGTTTTCCTTGTCTAGGTTAAAGTGGCAGCCCGATTAAGATTCAGGCTCACTTAGACTATTCAGTCCTTGTCTAAAAGTCTCTAAACTTTTCAATGAAGTCTGTTTATCCTTATAGCTAAATGATTCGACATAAAAATGTGTATCCTAACATGAATGCAAATTTCGTTTTAATGAAGTCAAAATGGATTTAATATTTCTGAAAAAATCTTCAAAATTAATAAAATGTTTCAACACATTGTTTTAAAGTCATTATACCCTAAACCACATAGTGGTTAGGGTATAACAAGTTTGATCTGCCAAAAAATGTGCCTACAAGAAATATTGATTTTAGACCCCATAAAATATATACCGATCGACTAAGAATCACCTCCTGAGTCGATCTAGCGCTTGGTGTCCGTCTGTCCATCCGTCCGTCTGTCCATGTATTTGTTGTTCACAGGATTTCGGTCGCAATTATTAACCGATTTTGATGAAATTTGGTACAGGGAGTTTTTTTGGGAACAAGGACGAACGTTATTGAATTTGGAAGAAATCGGATCAAATTTAGATATAGCTCCCATATATATGTATTGCCCGATTTCGACAAATGGGGTCACGTTGCACTTTTTTACTAACCGATCGTCGTCAAATTTAGCACAAAATAATCTTCTGTATCATCCTTTAAGTCTGAAAATTTCATCGAAATCTGTTAAGATTTAGATATAGGTCCCATATATATGTATCGCCCGATTTTGCCAAATTAGGTCATAAAACCCTTATTTATCAACCGATCTTACTCAAAGTTGGCGAAATGTAATCTTCTATACACGCAAAGAAAAAAAACGTTTGGAAAACGTGTACCGAAAACGTTTTTCTTTTGTTAGAGTTTTTTGAATTGCTTCGAAAATTTTAAACTTTTATCACGAAAAAAAATTCGTTTGTTACAAAATTTTTATTTTTTCAATAAAAAAAGTTATTTTTGAAACAGCAACACAGTCCATTCCGTTTATATCAAACACTGTTCTTTTCTGACTTTTAGTCTTTAATAAGACACATTTTACAGTTCAAAATTTAATATACTACAATGTAATAATGAACATTTTTTCGGAATCTTCTGAACGTATCTGGAATATATGTAAAAAAACAAAAAACAAAAAAAAACTTTGGTCGAAGCAGGGATCGAACCCACGACCCTTGGCATGCAAGTCGGACGTAGCAACCACTGCTCCACGGTGCCAAACTAAATGTTTGTTTCTGTTAAATAAACTTTGTTTATTCGGTTCGTGGGCGCCGCAAGCTATGCTATATAAATATAACTTATATGGATATTTATCTATTGATGACCATAACAGGTACATAGCTCAGTCGTTAGTGTGTTGGCTTACAAAGTGCATGGTCCGCGGTTCGATTCTCCGTCCAGGCGAAAGGTAAAAAAATTTTAAAAATTTATAAAATCGTATAATTTCTTCTACATTGTTGGTATTACAGGTAAAGGTGTTAAGAACTAAAAAACCTCGTGGATGTAAGAAAGATGTGAGGGAAAATACAATAGAAAGAAAACAATGTTTTTTTTTTTTGAGTTTGTCTTTATGAAATCCTGGAAAAGAATAAACGTTTATCACAAAAAGTTTATACTTTTCTTCCAAATACACTTCCTTACAGCGAAAAGCAAATGAGAAACGAACTTTGTTTGTCTAAAATTTCGTTTGGGAGGAAAGAATTATTTTTTTGCGTGTAGCACTAACTAGTATATGTGCAAAAAATCATCGAAATCGGTTCAGATTTAGCTATAGCTCCCATATATGTACCGCCCGATTTTTCTAAATAAAATAAAACTCAATTGAACAAATAATACAATGTTTGTACTATAATTTTCTCGAAGATGAGCGGAGCGATTTTTTTTTCTCGGAGCGGAGCGGTTTTTTTTCTCCGGAGCGGGAGCGGAGCGGAGCGAAAAAAATGGACCGCTCCGGATCCCTGATTTAAACTATAGATTTAAGATAAAAATTTAATTTTTCATTAAAACAGCCAACAGCAATTTTTAAGACTTGTATTAAATTCTTTAAAGCTTTGCACTGCAATCTCACGAATTGTTGTTATGACATTATCTATTTTTGTACTAATTATATACATTTATTTCACTGTAGAGAGAGAGAGAGGGTTTCTGGTGACAATAACATGTCATTGCCATCCAATTTATTCTGTGGAATTTATTTTGTATGAATTGACAGTGATAATTCGCAGAATTGTTTACAATACGGAAAATTTTTAATTTTGTAAATAATTACGCTACACCTAAATAGGTAGGTAAATATATCAAAATACTACATTAAAAACACAAAGAGAAAATCATAAAGTCTGGAACAGCGTTAGCGTTAAAATGTGCCAAAGTAGAAAGTCGGGTGGGGCCGACTATATCATACCCTAAACCACCCTTACTGAATTAGTAATCATAAGTAATTGTGGGGTAATATTGATATAGGTGTGGGAGATAAACCGCAGTTGCATATTTAAGAAAATTAAGGGGTACATGTTTATGGGTGCTTTGTCACAATCTGACTATAGCTCATGGTCAGTGTTGTCAGGGTAAATGTTGGGTTTACTCTACAAGGACAAAAAAAGTTCCCTACTTTCCCATACATTCCCAAACAATTTTCCTACAATATTTTTCGTAATATTTAAAAAAATTTTACAAAATAAAAATGGTTCTAAGTACTTTATTATTTTAAAACTTGAAAATACAACGTATATAACGTAGAAAATAAATTTGTATTACCACCGCAACCGTGGTAGAATTCTACCAAAAACAGTACTTTTTTTTTGTTAAATCTCTATAGAAATAAAATTTTTGAAAAAGTTTCTATAAACAATTTTTTTTGAGAGTTTTTCTTTATACAAATAAAATTTAGATAATAAATTCTATATAAATAAAACTTTGAAAAAAAAATTCCATAGAAATAAAGTTTTGAGAAAATTTTTTATAGAAATAATATTTTGAAAAAAATTTCTATAGAAATACAATTTTGACAAAATTTTCTATAGAAATAAAATGTTGACAAAATTTCCTACAGGAATAAAGTTTTGACAAAAATTTCTATAGAAATATTTGTTTGGTAGATTTGTGGTAATCTTGATTTTTTTTTTTGCACTAGTGGTAACTGTTGTTACCACACATTGTTAAAGATCAAGCCTTGCCAGCTTCTAATTTCCTCTTCTAGAGCCATCAAAATGTAAAAATTATTACAAATTGTGTTGAGTGAAAATGTCCCTACATTGTGGCCCAACTTCCCTACAAGGCGCCAAATATTAGAAAAAACCTACATATAGGGAATTTCCCTTACTTCTAGCAACACTGGCTGTAGTTGATATTGCACCTACGGGGTTAGTATGCCACTAATATTGAGCCCATTATTAAACAAGTAAGGAAAGTCTAAAGTCGGGCGGGGCCGACTATATTATACGCTGCACCACTTTGTAGATCTAAATTTTCGATACCATATCACATCCGTCAAATGTGTTTGGGGCTATATATAAAGGTTTGTCCGAAATACATACATTTAAATATCTCTCGATCTGGCCAGAATTTCATAGACTTCTACAAAATCATCTCTCAAAATTTAAGTCGGCTAATGCACTAGGGTAGAACACAATGTTAGTAAAAAACAAGTAAGGAAAGTCTAAAGTCGGGCGGGGCCCGACCATATCACATCCGTCAAATGTGTTGGGTGCTATATATAAAGGTGTGTCCCAAATACATACATTGAAATATCACTCGGTCTGGACAGAATTTGATAGACTTCCACAAAATCTATAGACTCAAAATTTAAGTCGGCTAATGCACTAGGGTGGAACACAATGTTAGTAAAAAAATATGGGAAACATTTAAATCTGAAGCAATTTTAAGGAAACTTCGCAAAAGTTTATTTATGATTTATCGCTCGATATATATGTATTACGAGTTTAGGAAAATTAGAGCCATTTTTACAACTTTTCGACTAAGCAGTGGCGATTTTACAAGGAAAATGTTGGTATTTTGACCATTTTTGTCGAAATCAGAAAAACATATATATGGGAGCTACATCTAAATCTGAACCGATTTCAACCAAATTGGGCACGCATAGCTACAATGTTAATTCTACTCCCTGTGCAAAATTTCAACTAAATCGGAGTAAAAAATTGGCCTCTGTGGTCATATAAGTCCATATCGGGCGAACGATATATATGGGAGCTATATCTAAATCTGAACCGATTTCAATCAAATTTTGCACGCATAGCTACAATGCTAATTCTACTCCCTGTGCAAAATTTCAATTAAATCGGAGTAATAGATTGGCCACTGTGGTCATATGAGTGTAAATCGGCCGAACGATATATATGGGAACAATATCTAAATCTGAACCGATTTCAATAAAATTTTGCACACTTGACTATACTACTAATCGTATACCTAGTGCAAAATTGTAACCAAATTGGGGTAAAACTCTGGTTTCTGGGACCGTATTAGTTCATATCGGGCGAAAGATATATATGGGAGCTATATCTAAATCTGAACCGATTTCAATCAAATTTGGCACGCATAGCTACAATGCTAAATCTACACCCTGTGCAAAATTTCAACCAAATTGGGCCAAAATTCTGGCTTTTAGGACCATATTAGTCCATATCGGGCGAAAAATATATATGGGAGCTATATCTAAATCTGCACCGATTTCAATCAAATTTTGCACACTTGACTATACGGCTAAGTGTTATGTTTGTACAAAATTTCAAGCAAATCGGTATAAAACTCTGGCTGCTGGGTCCATATTAGTGCATATCGGGCGAAAGATATATATCGGAGCTATATCTAAATCTGAACCGATTTCTTCCAAAATCAATAGGGTTCTATTCTGACCCAAATTAGTGTCAAATTTGAAGGCGATTGGACTTAAATTGCGACCTAGACTTTGATCACAAAAATGTGTTCACAGACAGACGGACGGACGGACAGACGGACATGGTTATATCGACTCAGGAACCCACCCTGAGCATTATTGCCAAAGACACCATGTGCCTATCTCGTCTCCTTCTGGGTGTTACAAACAGATGCACTAACTTATAATACCCTGTTCCACAGTGTGGCGCAGGGTATAAAAAATATGGGTAACATTTAAATCTGAAGCAATTTTAAGGAAACTTCGTTTATTTATGATTTATCGCTCGATATATATGTATTAGAAGTTTAGGAAAATTAGAGTCATTTTTACAACTTTTCTACTAAGCAGTGGCGATTTTACAAGGAAAATGTTGGTATTTTTACCATTTTTGTCGAAATCAGAAAAACATATGTATGGGAGCTATATCTAAATCTGAACCGATTTCAATCAAATTTGGCACACATGACTATATTACTAATTTTACTCCTAGTGCAAAATTTCAACCAAATTGGGCCAAAACTCTGGCTTCTGGTTCCATATAAGTCCATATCGGCCGCAAAATATATATGGAAGCTATATCTAAATCTGAACCGATTTCAATCAAATTTGGCACAAATGACTATACTACCAAGTGTACTCCTTGTGCAAAATTTCAAGCTAATGGGGATAAAAGTCTGACTTCTGGGTCCATATAAGTGCAAATCGGGCGAAAGATATATATGGGAGCTATATCTAAATCTGAATCGATTTCAATCAAATTTTGCACACTTGACTATACTACTAAGTGTTATGTTTGTACAAAATTTCAAGCAAATCGGTATAAAACTCTGGCTGCTGGGTCCATATTAGTGCATATCGGGCGAAAGATATATATGGGAGCTAAATCTAAATCTGAACCGATTTCTTCCAAAATCAATGGGGTTCTATTTTGACCCAAACTAGGAACATGTGTCAAATTTGAAGACGATTTGACTTAAATGGCGAACTAGACTTTGATCAGAAAAATGTGTTCACAGACAGACGGACGGACGGACGGACAGACGGACATAGTTATATCGACTCAGGGACCCAGGGTAAATCAGGGTAAAACTTTGGTTTCTGGATCTATATAAGTGCATATCGGGCGACATATATATGGGAGCTATATCTAAATCTGAATCGATTTCTTCCACAATCAATAGGGTTCTATTCTGCCCCAAAACAGAAATTTGAGCCAAATTTGAAGTAGGTTTGACTGAAACTACGACCTAGACTTTGATCACAAAAATATGTTCACAGACAGACAGACGGACATGGTTATATCGACTCAGGGACCCACCCTAACCATTTTTGCCAAAGACACCATGTGTCTATCTCGTCTCCTTCTGGGTGTTGCAAACATATGCACTAACTTATAATACCCAGTTCCACAGTGTGGCACAGGGTATACAAATTAAATTGTTAAAAAATTAAATGCATTTATATCAGTGTTATATATAGAATATACATTTTGACTAACCTAACAATCTTTTTATCTCCCATTTTATCTCCTTTTAATTGAAAACCAATCCTTGAAATTTAATATCTGTGGAATTATGACAAAACACCATAAGTCTAAAAACTCGATTTTATAGGAAAGCGAAATTACACCTAACGGGTTCGAAGATTTGTTACAATGATCAGAACAAAAATTTTTCAGTCTCGAACCGCCCATAGAATGAATTTAAGCCAGATCTTATTTTATTGTGTTTCTCACCTTTGACTTATATACGAAACATTTGACTCCTTTTTTTTTATTTTTTTTATATTCCAATTAAACTTACAGCTTCTAAATACCTTTTTTGTTTTATTTGTAAATGTATGGGTGATATTGGGAATATTCAACACCAACCTATTGAGGTGCACTCGTACAGACTGCAAACTCAAAGTGCATTAGAGCATAATCACAAATCTCAAACCTTATATACGCTAAAATATAAGGCTCATGAGATATTCCTTTGCCTAAAAATTGATAATTTTTCACATGAAGACGAGTTCAGCTCATATAGCATTTTGCAGAGTCGACAAACATTTGTTGAAGAGTCAATAAACACGCGAACATTGCCGGTCCATCGAAACCAAGGCGTCAACAATTCTTCAAATTTCGCCAGAGAACAATGGGCTTTCCCTTTCGTATACAATTTCATTGACTTGGCAACTTGCGAATGGGACATTGACAGTTTGCTTTATGTTTGGATGCGAGAAAGCGGTATTCGAATTGAGTGAGCATACACTTGAAAAATTTAGTTTTGTTTTGTTTGTCATGAAATACTCAAATACTAATAAATATTTACTGCTGCGATTGAATTTCATGTTTTTCGATAAATTAGTCACAGTAAATTGCTATTGAATCGAGGGAGCGTCACTATATCAAAATTCAATCTGACAACATCGGCGCGACTTGCACTGATGAGATGTTCCGGATAGAACACCAATGCAACGATGTTCTGGATAGCCCATACAATAGAGGAGTGACACGAAATTGTCGTGACTCACGAAAATTTTCGTGACTCACGCGTGAGTTGTGAGTCACGTTGATGGTAATGGCGTGACTGTACGTGAGCGTGATTAACCAACCAAATGTCGTGCGTAAGCGTGAGTCACGAAAAAAAATATCTTCGTGAGTGTGCGTGAGTAACGAATTTCGGAAAAACACCCTCATCCCGTTTACGAACATAAAATGCTTACGAGTTCAATTCATTTATAATTTTAGTGACATCCTAAGTGTTAAAAGTTTTTCGATTTTAATCATACTCATATTTTCAGTCAGGTTCTATAGGTAAATTACTCATAAAATTATTCGTGAGTCACGAGGTTTCTCGTGAGTCACGATATTTTTCGTAAGTCACGATATTTTTCTTGAGTCACGACATTAAAACGATTTTCGTGAGTACAAATTTTCTTTTCGTGATCGTGCGTGAGCGTGAGTCCTACCGCAAAATATCATGCGTGAGTGTACGTGAATAAGATTTCTCCGTCGTGAGTGTGCGTGATAAAAGAAAACAACCCTAATATTGTCATCGTATGTGTACTTTCTGGGGTCACTGTATTTATACTTATTACCACACTCAATGAATGCATATCCACTACCCATTATCAGGCAACGATGCAGTATGGGGCTGAGTATGCAGTAGCAACACAGGTAACAATTTCATGGAAATTGTTCCAATTAAAGTCTTCACTGAGTGCTGCCCGATTCCATGTTAAGCTCAATGACAAGGGACCTCCTTTTTATAGCCGAGTCCGGAAGGCGTTCCACATTGCAGTGAAACCACTTAGAGAACTTTGAAACCCTCAGAAATGTCACCAGCATTACTGAGGTGGGATAATCCAACGCTGAAAAACTTTTTGGTGTTCGGTCGAAGCAGGAATCGAGCCCACGACCTTGTGTATGCAAGGCGGACATGCTAACCATTGCACCACGGTGGCTCCGGTCGTTTTACACTAAGTATAGGAACTTAACCACACCGCACTAATTGTTTCGGCGATAAGCTTGCTTCCGCACTAGCAGGTTCGGCGTTACCTTTCTTCCTCATCTTCACTCCAAAGCTGACAATTCTGCTTATTTATGTATATATGAGCTCAAACCATAAAATGGAAAAAGAACGCGATGAACTTTCTTAACAGAGCACGTCAAAAAGATAATACCTAAAAAACCACCCTTTATTTTTCAGGCCCAAATTCTATCAACATAGGCTGTCAATGATAAAGATCCGCAAGTGAGTAGTATTTCGCCCACCTTCGTGAGTATGATTTTGTTTTCGTGATTTTCCAAAAACTCCCGCACGAGTTTGACTTGATCGTATTCAAACAAGATGTCTGAGTAGTTCACTTCACCAGAGGTCTAGAAAGTGCAGGAGTTGACAAATTGAAGCCTTAGGTATTGCACTCATGGTTGCCACAATTGGTAAAAATCTACCAAAAATTTTAGATTTTTGATAGAATTTTACCAAGAAAATTTTGACAAAATTTTCTATATAATTTGGACGAATATTCTATAGAAATCAAATTTTGACAACATATTCTATAGAAATATAATTTGGACAAACTTTTCCATAGAAATATAATTTTGACAAAATTTTGTATAGAAATAAAATTTTGACTAATTTTTCTTAGGAATAAAATTTTGACAAAATTTTCTATAGAAATATAATTTGGACAAATTTTGTTATAGAAATATAATTTGGACAAATATTCTATAGAAATAAAATGTTGAAAACATTTTCTATAGAAATCAAATGTTGACAAATTTTCCTACAGAAATCAAATTTTGACAAAATGTTTTATAGAAATAAAATTTTGACAAAACCTTCCATAGAAATAAAATTTTGACAAAATTTTTAATAGAAATAAAATTTTGGCTAAATTTTCTATAGAAATATAATTTGGACAAATATTCTATAGAAATAAAATTTTGACCACATATTCTATAGAAATAAAATGTTGACAAAGTTTCTATAGAAATCTAATTTTGACAAAATTTTCTATAAAATACAATTTTGACCAAATAAAAGTTGACACAATTTTCTAAAGAAATAAAATAGTGACAAAATTTTCTATAGAAATAAAATTTTGAGAAAATTTTCTATAGAAATAAAATGTTGACAAAATTTTCTAAAGAAATAAAATTTTGACAAAATTTTCTATAGAAAAAAAAATTAGACTACATTTTCTATAGAAACAACATTTTTACAAAATTTTCTATAGAAATAAAATTTTTACAAAATTTTCTATAAATTTTGATAAAATTTGCTATAGAAAAAAAATTTTTACAAAATTTTCTATAGAACTAAAATTTTGACAAAATTTTCTATAGAAAAAAAAATTGACAAAATTTTCTATAGAACTAAAATTTTGACATAATAACATTTGATACAATTTTCTAAAGAAATAAAATTGTGACAAAATTTTCTATAGTAATAAAATTTTGAGAAAATTTTCTAAAGAAATAAAATTTTGACAATATTTTCTATAGAAATAAAATTTTGACAAAATTTTCTATAGAAATAAAATTTTGAGAAAATTTTCTAAAGAAATAAAATTTTGACAACATTTTCTATAGAAATAAAATTTTGACAAAATTTTCTATAGAAATAAAATTTTGACAACATTTTCTATAGAAATAAAATTTTGACATTTTCTATAGAACTAAAATTTTGACAAAATTTTCTATACAAATAAAATTTTGACAAAATTTTCTATAGAAATAAAATTTTGACAAAATTTTCTATAGAAATAAAATTTTGAGAAAATTTTCTATAGAAACAAAATTTTGAGAACATTTTCTATAGAAATACAATTTTGAGAACATTTTCTATAGAAATAAAATTTTGAGAAAATTTTCTATAGAAATAAAATTTTGAGAAAATTTTCTATAGAAATAAAATTTTGACAAAAATTCATTTTGTCTTCTTTTAATTATATTGGGAACCTAAAATGTTTTGTCATACTTCATATTATTAATTAATTTATTTTTATACTATTTTATACATATCTATATTTATTAATTAATTTATTTTTATACTATTTTCTACACATTTATATTTATTATATACACACATATGTTCTCACATTGTCATAACTTGGTTTGTAAAATAAATAAAAATAAAATTTTCTATAGAACTAAAATGTTGACAAAATTCTCTATAGAACTAAAATGTTGACAAAATTCTCTATAGAAATAAAATGTTGACAAAATTTTCTATAGAAATACAATTTTGGCAAAATTTTCTATATAAATAATATTTTGACAAAATTTTCTATAGAAATAAAATTTTGACAAAATTTTCTATAGAAATAAAATTTTGACAAAATTTTCTATAGAAATAAAATTTTGACAAAATTTTCTATAGAAATAAAATTTTGACAAAATTTTCTATAGAAATAAAATTTTGACAAAATTTTCTATAGAAATAAAATTTTGACAAAATTTTCTATAGAAATAAAATTTTGACAAAATTTTCTATAGAAATAAAATGTTGACAAAATTTTCTATAGAAAAAAAAATGATCATGCAAAACCTTTTTTCGGAAGGTTCAAGTGTGGTTCATTGTTGGGTTTAATGAACTGCCTGAATTTATTCTGATAATTGGTTGATAGTTTTGCTGCAAGTAGAGGATGCCGATGAGGAATGTGGTAATTCCGAAACGTGCGTCCATCCAACCATCTTGCAGTCTTTAGGGCTTTACCCATATACATTTGACAAACATTCTTTTTCTCTGTTGGTTAAGCTACACTTGTAGTTTAGTCAATGCATGGTTTTATTTAAGCTGAAATCAAAAAACAACAACAATAAAACTTTGACAAAATTTTCTATACAAATAAAATTTTGACAAAATTTTCTATAGAAATAAAATGCAGATCATTGCAGAATCTTCATGTATATTCCCAAGATAAGGCACAATGGCTTCTTAGGACTATTCAGTCAATTGTGATAACTTCTCTCTTCTCTGAGTGCAGTCCGTTTCCATGTTTAGCTCAATTGTAAGGGACCTCCTCTTTATAGTCGAATCCGAACGGCGTATTGAACCTTCGACCCTTTGTATGCAATGCGGGCAAGCTAATCATTCCACCATGGTGAACCTTATTCCCCCGTTCCAAATTTTATTGTTTCGTTATAATACTTCCCCAATACTTTCTCTCTCAGTGTAAATCAAATTTACTTGCATTGACATCGATGTGATTTTATGATAATTTCAATACAGTATCATTCCATATACAATTTTGGGGTATTTTTTTGTGGTGGAAATATTAAGCAACTCATGGAATATGAGGATGCAAATGTCAAATAGTAAGCCATGCTTGGGATATGTTTTGTCAGTCTTATCTTGCGATTGATTGCATTTCATTTTCATGGGATTCATTTCAACTTGGATTTTGGAATTGACGAAGGCAAATGGGGATTGAGGTTTGGTTTCTTTTGTTCGTTACATTGACCTACATTTCAATGAATTGAGGATGTAACCCAAAAACAAATTAGAGCAAATCTTTATCTGCAATTTTTGGTTTATTTATAGATGTGGGGAAAATTGAATATTCTATGAAGACAAAAAGAAAGGTGATGGCCTATGAAATAAAGAAAGAAGATCTACAATTTGTATCAAGCACTTTAATAAATATTTATAAATTGTAATTTCGATATTTCCTGTTTCAGTGGATGACCATACAATGTAATAATGTATGCACCGGAAAACAATAAAAAAAAAATTTACATATTTTATAAGATTGATTGATGTTGAAAACGTAATAAATTAGCACATTAACTGATACAATTAATATTTTATTCAAATTACAAAATAAAATCAGTTAAGAAAACGATTGCCAACTTTTATACCCTCCACTATAGGATGGGAGGTATATTAACTTTGTCATTCCGTTTGTAACACATCGAAATATTGGTGAAATTCTGAGTCGATCTAAGCATTTCCGTCCGTGTGTCCGTCCGTCTGTCTGTCCGTCCGCCTGTTGAAATCACGCTAACTTTCGAACGAAACAAGCTATCGACTTGAAACTTGGCACAAGTAGTTGTTATTGGTGTAGGTCGGATGGTATTGAAAATGGGCTATACCGGACTACTTTCACGTATAGCCCCTATATAAACGAACCCCCCAGATTTGGCTTGCGGAGCCTCTAAGAGAAACATATTTATCCGATCTGGCTGAAATTTGGTACATGGTGTTAGTATATAATCTCTACAACCATGCAAAAATTGGTCCACATCGGTCCATAATTACCCAGCAAAAAAAGCGTCGCCAAAAAAGTAATGAAATTGTTCTTTTTATATCCGGAAGTGGTGCAAAATTGAGGCAGAAGCGATGACTTTAACATGGACTTGTCATAGGAGGGAAGTCCTCCCTTTCAAAAGCCGTTGCACTGAATTGGCATCACTTCTTTAGGTGTGATCCGAATTCAATGTTTTGGATGTAAATTAAAAAATTCTGTGATATGTTGTCACATAAATATTTTTTATAAATTTTTATAATTTTTAATGGATTCTAACGCTTGTCGGAAACGTTTGACTTCAAATATTTTCAAAAATTCACAATTTTTTCAGATTGGATTTAACATTTTTGTCGAAAAAAATTTAAATGATTTGTACCATTTTATGAATTCTTACTCTGTTTTTAACCTATTTGAAACAAAAAAAGTTCAAATTACCCATTAAAAGTATGAAAAAAACCAAGTTATAAAAATTGAATTAAAAGAACTTCCTGGGTAGTTAAAATAAAGAACATCATTGGGAGTGCATCTTCTGGATGTGCTTTTGAAGTTGTGCCTTTGGAAGAACTTCCAAATTTTTTGCTGGGTATATATAGCCCCCATATAAACCGATCGCCCAGATTTGGCTTGCGGAGCTTCTAAGAAAAGCTAATTTCATCCGTTCCGGCTGAAATTTGTTGCATGGTGTAAGTATTTGGTCTCTAAGAACTATGCAAAAACTGGTCCACATCGGTCCATAGTTATATATAGCCTCCATGTAAACCGATCCCCCGATTTGGCTTGCGGAGCCTCTAAAAAAAGCCTTTTTCATCCGATCCGGCTGAAATTTGGTGCATGGTGTAAGTATTTGGTCTCTAATAACTATGCAAAAATTGGTCCACATCGGTCCATAATTATATTTATATAGCCCCCATATAAACCGATCCCCAGATTTGGCTTGCGGAGTCTCTAAGAGAAGCAAGTTTCATCCGATTCTGTTGAAATTTGGCACGTGATGTTAGTATATGGTCTCTAACAACCATACAAAAATTGGTCCATATCGGTCCATAATTATATACAGCCACCATATAAACCGATTCCCAGATTTGGCTTGCGGAGCCTCTAAGAGAAGCATATTTCATCCGATCCGGCTGAAATTTGGTACATGTTGTTGGTATATGGTCTCTAACAACCATGCAAGAATTGGTCCACATCGGTCCATAATTATATATAGCCACCATATAAACCGATTCCCAGATTTGGCTTGCGGAGCCTCTGAGAGAAGCAAATTTCATCCGATCCGGCTGAAATTTGGTACATGTTGTTGGTATATGGTTTCTAACAACCATGCAAAAATTGGTCCACATCGGTCCATAATTGTATATAGCCCCCATATAAACCGATCCCCCGATTTGGCTTGCGGAGCCTCTAAGAGAAGCATATTTCATCCGATCCGGCTGAAATTTGGTACATGGTGTTAGTATAGGTCTCTAACAACCATACAAAAATTGGTCCATATCGGCCCATAATTATATATAGTCCCCATATAAACCAATCCCCAGATTTGACCTCCGGAGCCCCTTAAACGAGCAAAATTCATCCGATGCGATTCAAACTTAGTACGTGGTGTTATTATATGGTTTCTAACAACCATGCAAAACTTGGTTCATATCGGTTCATAAGTGTAACATATATAGCCCCCATATAAACCGATCCTCAGATTTGACCTCCGGAGCCTCTTGAAGGTGCAAAATTCATCTGATCCGGTTGAAATTTGGTACATTGCGCTAGTTGCCACTACCAATCAACATATCCCAATATCATGATAACGACGCATTTCTCGGCCCATTGCCTAGGTCATCATATTCCATTGCCTTTAATATTTCATATTTTTGTTACGGATATATTTTGTTGACATGTATCAACTTACAAGAGTGTTCATTGCTGAAAATTAATATTTTTTAAAAATTCATAGTTCCGATTGCTAAAAATATTATCAAGATGAAACTTGAGAACCGCACACAGAAAGAAAAATAATGTTAATTTTTCTGAACCTTAATGAAATTGTTTTCGATTCTTGAAGTTGTTGTGAGTGAGTGAATGATACGAGTATATTATTCCCGAGTATATGTCTATATCGAACTAAAGGTGACATGGCTCACGCTGACAGCGTAAATGTTTCCAAGAGGGTGGTTAACCAATCAAAAAGACGCGTGAACATAAATCGCAAACACAATCTGTTCGTGAGAGTGTGTGAGTAATAAATTTCAGAAAAATGTTCATCATGCTCACATTTTCAATCAGGCTCAACTGAATAATTATTATGATAATTCTAGGGTTGACTACATACACAAACATTTTTTACGGTTTGATTTTAATTGAAGTTGCTTCACTCCCGATTAGTGACAGTATCAATTTCAATAATTGATTTTTTCGGCACTTTTAATAAATTTCTTAATTGTGGTAAGCAGCAATTTATGTATAGTGTTATTGTTTATTTATTAATAATTATTTTTCCTTTAAATGAAAAATATTCCTGTAATTTTATAAGAGTTTATACTTTCTTATTGGTTTTCCGATTATAATTATAGTAGGACTTTTCTTTAGATTTGAGTCAACAATGAACCCATGAATAGTACGAAACTAAATATTTTGAAAAGGTAAATTTCTGACGTGACATACGAGTCAATGGTGAGTTATGGCAATTTTCCTGATTGAGGGGAATTTCCGCTGGTCAGGAGATTTTGTGTGAGTCGCGCCAACGTATATGAGACTCCCTTAAATTTGCGTAAGTGCTTTCTTCTGATCGAGAGTATACATGAATAAATATATTCCACTCGTGAGTGCACAGAAAAAAATATTACAAAAATATTTCAAATTAAAATATTGATTGAAGTTGAAGACGTAACCAATTAAAAAATTAACTGATACAATTACACTTTTTTCAAATTAAAAAATTAAGTTATTTAAGAAAATGTTTGAATTTTTTTATGTGTTTTATTAAAATATTAATAAAAAAAATTTTAATTAGCTTCAAAAATATTTGCAATTACAAACTTGAAAATCTAAAATAAAATTTCATGAAAATTGTTTAATCGAAAGATAAAATAATTATTAACAAATAAATTATAATACAATAAATACTTTTATTTATTTATTTTATGAAAAAGTATAAAACCATAATACCATGAATTATGTCACTAAATACATAAATACAAAAAATAAGTACCACATTAAAAAAAAAAAAAAACAAGTAAGGAAAGTCTAAAGTCGGGCAGGGCCGACTATATTATACCCTGCACCACTTTGTAGATCTAAATTTTCGATACCATATCACATCCGTCAAATGTGTTGGGTGCTATATATAAAGGTTTGTCCCAAATACATACATTTAAATATCACTCGATTTGGACAGAATTTGATAGACTTTTACAAAATCTATAGACTCAAAATTTAAGTTGGCTAATGCACTAGGGTGGAACACAATTTTAGTAAAAAACAAGTAAGGAAAGTCTAAACTCGGGCGGGGCCGACTATATTATAACCTGCACCACTTTGTAGATCTAAATTTTCGATACCATATCACATCCGTCAAATGTATGTATATGTATTAGAAGTTTAGGAAAATCAGAGTCATTTTTACAACTTTTCGACTAAGCAGTGGCGATTTAACAAGGAAAATGTTGGTAGTTTGACCATTTTTGTCGAAATCAGAAAAACATATATATGGGAGCTAAATCTGAACCGATTTCAATCAAATTTGGCACACATGACTATATTACTAATTGTACTCCTAGTGCAAAATTTCAAGCTAATCGGGATAAAACTCTGGCTTCCGGGTCCATATAAGTGCATATCGGGCGAAAGATATTTATGGGAGCAATATCTAAATCTGAATCGATTTTTTATAAGTTGTTCGTGAGTGAGTACGGATTTCTTTATTATATATATTGAGTCTGCGTGACTGCTGCCAATAACATCGAGTGCGTGTGAGAATGTTGTGAGTTTTTATTATTTCATAAGAGCGCGTGTTCGTGAGAGAAATAATACTCACGGGCACATCTCTATTTCGAACAGAACCACGTGCTATTAAACATTTTCCCATTGTCAATGAATATGATTTTTAAAGTTCAGTGCATAGAACGCATTTTGAGTATCAAGCCCATGAAACACACACGGCAACCACCCATTAAATAGCATTTTACATTTCTATAATTCAAAAAGTCATTAACTCTGGGAGTGATTTTCCGTTTTGTCATTGTCGCTTGGGCAGTTTGCTATTGTTTTTTAGCTGGTTCCGCTGTTACCATGATTTGCGAATGCGTTTTTATGCAGAATTGGCAAAATTATGTTTTCGTTCATTAATGAAGTTGTACCACAACAAATAAGGGATATGCAGTCATTAAACATTGTTTTGTAGATATTCTTATTACATTTTTTTTTTTTTGTAAATGAAATACGTGTGGGAAAACCATATTATTTATGAATTACTCAAGTGAAATTCGAGTTGTTTATTTTTATGGAAATTTCGAAATAGTCATTATTGAAATACAAAACTAAAATATCTGTGTAAGTATTTAGGAAGAAGTATAGAACTATTAGAGAAGACTTTTATTATATGAACGTAAATAGAATTTAATATGTAAGGCAAGACCATACGGATAAACAAACCAGCAAATTACGCTTTAGGATTTCAGTCGATGTTTCCAGAAAATTTAAGGTAAATTATTTCAATATATTTAAGTAATAAAAAGCTGTACTCATGTAAACGACAATTCATGGAATTTACAACAAATACACAAGATTCGTGCCAGACGGACGAACATGGTAAGATCGTCTCACAAATTTCACCATGGTGAAAATTTTTCTCCAACAGAAATTTGAGGAAATAAATATTTTAAATATGATTACCGCATATGGTATACCGTATTTTTAATTTTGTTACGTTGACTATAAGCGTGAATTTAAAATTATTTTATATAAATAGCAAAAAATATCATTGCAAGGTGATCTATGATAATGAAAGCCAACATAAAATTTTGTATTAATTATGAATGTTAGGAACATTATGCTATCAATTCAAAAATATTTGAATGCATTTTGGCGCCAGAATTCAGAATTTTTTACCATTGCAATTCCATAACAATTCGAATGTGGCGCCAAATTATAAAAAAAAACATATAAGCACCTGATTTCTTTTATAACATTAATCTGAGTTTATCTTCATGAAGTGACCTCGCAATTATCTGCGAGGTCACTTCAGCGTTCTTATGAAATGGCGTCGAACTTTTTGGAATGATCCGAATTATCTTTATTAGGATTTTGTGACCAGAATCAAAACAAAAGAAAACTTGAAATATGCAAAACGAATATGAAACTGAATGAATTTAATTCAGAGATAAGACTGATAATACTTCGTTGGGTAATTTTTAATATTCTTCTATTCAAAAATAACACAACTTGGCAACTCTTCACTGCGAAAAGATGTCATTCTCACTTTCATCAATCCAGTTAGTTATGATAATGGTCAACAAAGATAAGATGATCTACACCAAAAATGTTGTGATCTCTAAGAAAATTGTTTTTGTTGTTTACTCTTTACAGGAGAAACAAATATGATCTTAAATCTTATTCATAAAATTGTGTTTGTTTATTTAACTGTCTCGCTTTTATAAAAGAGTAATTGAGATACTCGAGATTATATGAAATTTCCTTTGACAACTGTCTACCCCTTTCACATTTTTTAAATTTTAAATTCAAATTTTTTTAACAGAGTTTTTTAAATCAACCAAGAAACTAAAAAAGGCGCTAACGAGGCAAATAACGAGAGCTTAACGCTCTCAGCCAGATCACAAGTACCCCTCATTATACCCTAAACCACATAGTGGTCAGGGTATAATAAGTTTGATCTGCCAAAAAATGTGCCTACCAGAAATATTGATATTAGACCCCATAAAAGGTATACCGATCGACTCAGAATCACCTCGATCTAGCACTTGGTGTCCGTCCGTTCGTCCGTCCGTCTGTCCATGTATTTGTTGTTCACAGAATTCCAGTCGCAATTAATAACCGATTTTGATCAAATTTGGTACACGGAGTTTTTTGGGTACAAGGACGAACGCTATTGAATTTTGAAGAAATCGGATTAAATTTAGATATATCTCCCATATATATGTATCGTCCGATTTTGACAAATTTGGTTACGTTGCGATTTATTACTCACCGAGCGTCGTCGAATTTGGCACAAATTAATATTTTGCATCACTCTTTAAGTATGCAAAATTTTATCTAAATCGGTCCAGATTTAGGTATAGATCTCATATATATGTATCGCTCGATTTTCCCAAATTTGGCCACAAAACCCTTATTTATCAACCGATCTTACTCAAAGTTGGCTAAATATAATCTTCTATAGCACTAACTATATGTGCAAAAAATCATCGAAATCGGTTCAGATTTAGCTATAGCTCCCATATATATGTACCGTCCAATTTTTCTAAATTTGGCTATAGAACCCTTATTTGTCAACCGATAGTACTCAAAGTTGGCCAAATGTAATCTTCTATAGAACTAACTGTATGTGCAAAATTACATCGAAATCGGTTCAGATTGAGAAATAGATCCCATATAACATAACGAGCCTATTGCTCGTACATATTGTTTTTTTCGATTTAATTAATTTAGACCTCGTACCAATGTACCTCATTTAATTTCCCCATTTTTCCCCTTCGTACCACTGTACCCACTTGTTTGCTTTGCTTCATTGCAACAGTTGTCATTACTTGCATAAAGTACAAGTGGTATCGAATGGAGGTTACTTTCATCGCCCAACGTTTTTGAATTATACGTTGGTAATTCCCATTTAGTTGGTAGTACTGCCGACTTAAGAATGAGGGTCTGTCGCAACGATGGCATGAATCAAGCGAGGCTTAACGAATAGTAAAGCGAGTGGCAACGACCGCAGCCGAACTTCCGATAGCAATACCCGATTCATCCTAACGCAATTCGTTCGCATTCCGATTGTAATTAACGCGATCCGTTCGCATCCAAACCTTGTAATTAACCAGCACTCCCCACTACTTTCTCCTATCCCCCCTTCCTCTCTAAGGCTAAACTAGCACCCCTCCTAACGCGGTTCATCCGCTTACGTGATTCGTTCGCTTATGCAGTTCGGCTGCTTACGCGGTTCGTCCTCTTACGCGATTCGGTCGCATCATTCAAGTGCTAGTATAGCCGAATCCTTTTCCCGAACACCACCGAACACGAACACCATCGACCCGACACCATTGTCATCCCCGTATAGGAGCAACGTCGGTCCGACACAATCGTCATCTCCGCACACGAACACTATCGGCCCGAGACCATCGTCATCCTCATACACGACCACCGTCGGTCCGACACAATCGTCATCCCCGCGCACGAAAGCCATCGGCCCGACAACGTCATCATCTACGCACACGGGAGCCACTGTGGTGCAATGGTTAGCATGCCCGCCTTGCATACACAAGGTCGTGGGTTCGATACCTGCTTCGACCGAACACAAAAAAGTTTTTCAGCGGTGGATTATCCCACCTCAGTAGTGACATTTCTGAGGGTTCCAAAGCTTCTCTGAGTGGTTTCACTGCAATGTTGAACGCCGTTCGGACTCGGCTATAAAAAGGAGGTCCCTTGTTATTGAGCTTAACATGGAATCGGGCAGCACTCAGTGATAAGAGAGAAGTTCACCAATGTGGTATCACAATGGACTGAATAATCTAAGTGAGCCTGATACATTGGGCTGCCACGTAACCTAACACCGTCGCCCCGACACCATCGCTACCTCCGTACACGAACATCGTCGGCCAACATGACAGCACTATACCGTCTCCCATTGTCACCAGTCAACGTCACACCGTTCTCCCGACACCACTACCACTGCATCGCTTCATCATCGACACCAGCCGACACCGCGCCATTCGCCGTCATCACCTCGTCCTATCACCGACACCGATCCATCATCGTCACCAGCCAATCCACCGACACCGTTTCATCATCATCAACACTGCCCATTCATCATCGTCACCAGCTAGCTTCGCACCATTTCAACAGATCCTCGTCATCGTCCAACAGCCCAGAGTTCTTCATAGTCGAAGCCCCACAAGTCGTCGCCGCCCCTTCAGCTCACTCATTGCCTTACCCACAATTGTATTGTATATAAATAAGAATTGTTAGTAAAAACCCGCAAAGGAATAAAGGTAGTGTGTTATTATTTAAGGTTTGTGGATCCTTAAAAGGTAAGCCTGGACGGCCATTGGCCTTCCACAGCCCTCGAAGAAAACCACGTTACAATATGCACTCATCATTGGCTTATTAAAAATATCCAACTATAATTAAGATTGAAAAACAATTCAACTAAAAATAAAATCGAATAAGAAAGTAGAAACTCCTATAAACTTACAAGAAAATTTATTCAAATAATTATGAATACATAAATAATAATAATACAATAAATAAAAAATAAATAGCTTGAACACAAAAATTAATTGAGGTTTGCGACCAATTTCAACCAAATTTGCTGCACATACCGATACTATTAAACGTACTCCTTGTGCAAAATTTTAACTATATCACGGCAAAACTCTGGCTTTTGAGGCCATATAAGTTCAAATCGGTCGAAAGATATATATGGGAGATATATCTTAATCTGAACCGATTTCAATCAAATTTACCAAGCATTGGTAAAATATGAATACTTCTCTTTGTGCAAAATTTCACGTAAATCGATAGTAAACTTTGGCCTCTGTGGTCATATGAGTCTAAAGCGGACGAAAGATATATATGGGAGCTATATCTAAATCTGAACCGATTTAGCTGATATTTTGCAAGATTTTCGAGACTCATAAAATATTCGGATCTACTGAATTTGAAGAACATTGGTTGATAAACACGCCAATTATGACAAGATCGGGGATAAATATATATGGCAGCTATATGTAAATCTGAACCGATTTTTTCTAAAATCAATAGCGATTGTCTTTGTCCCAAAAAACGACCCTATGCCAAATTTGAGGACGATCGGACTTAAACTGCGACGATCGGTATACTAAACGATGGGTCTCAGACTTTTCCTTCTTGGCGTTACATACAAATGCACAAACTTATTATACCCTGTACCACAGTAGTGGTGAAGGGTATAAATATGGGAAACATTTAAATCTGAAGCAATTTTAAGGAAACTTATCGCTCGATATATATGTATTAGAAGTCTAGGAAAATTACAGTTCTTTTTACAAGTTTTCGACTAAGCAGACCATTTTTGTCGAAATCAGAAAAACATATATATGGGAGCTATATCTAAATCTGAACCGATTTCAACCAAATTGGGCACGCATAGCTACACAGAAAAAAATTTTACGAAAAATTTTCCAATTAAAATTTTAATTGAGTTTTAAAAAATATTCAATTTAAAATTTAATTGAATCAACAAATTTTTTAATTGAAACAAAAATCAATCACGAAAATTAATAGTATCTATTAATTTTTTAATTGAATCAATTAATTTTTAATTGACCTTCAATTAATTTTTTAATTGATACTATCATTTTTGTGATTGAGGACATTTCAATTAAAAATTAATTGGATCAATTAATTTTGTGATTGAATCTAATTTTTTTTTGTGTGTGTACAATGCTAATTCTACTCCCTGTGGAAAATTTAAACTAAATCGGAGTAAAAAATTGGCCTCTGTGGTCATATGAGTGTAAATCGGGCGAAAGTTATATATGGAAGCTTAATATAATCAGCACCGATTTCAATTAAATTTGGCACGCATAGCTACAATGCTAAATCTACTCCCTGTGCAAAATTTCAACCAAATTGGGCCAAAACTCTTCTAGGACCATATTAGTCCATATCGGGCGAAAGATATATATGGGAGCTATATCTAAATCTGAATCGATTTCAACCAAATTTGGCACGCATAGCTACAATGCTAAACTACTCCCTGTGAAAATTTCAACCAAATTGGGCCAAAACTCTGGCATTTAGGACCATATTAGTCCATATCGGGCGAAAGATATATATGGGAGTTATATCTAAATCTGAACCGATTTCAATCAAATTTTGCACACTTGACTATATTACTAATTGTACTCCTAGTGCAAAATTTCAACCAAATTCGGCCAAAAGACTGGCTTCTGGTGCCATACAAGTCCATAGCGGGCGAAAGAGATATATATATATATATGGGAGCTATATCTAAATCTGAACCGATTTCAATCAAATTTTGCACACTGGACTATACGACTAAGTGTTATGTTTGTACAAAATTTCAAGCAAATCGGTATAAAACTCTGGCTGCCGGGTCCATATTAGTGCACATTGGGCGAAACATATATTGGAGCTATATCTAAATCTGAACCAATTTCTTCCAAAATCAATAGGGTTCTATTCTGACCCAAATTAGGAACATGTGCCTAATTTGAAGGCAATTGGACTTAAATTGCGACCTAGACTTTGATTATATCGACTCAGAGACCCAGGATCAGGGTCTATATGGATGAGAGGAATACCCGCTGCTGAGAACTCCTTATCAAGTCTCTAAATAGAATCTTTAACATATTTTATTTTGAAAATTTCCCTAAAGCCCTACCCGTTACATACTTACCCACAGGTTTCCCGTTTGAGAAACCCTTCAGCCAAATGTCAATGACCAAAAGCGAAAACAACACACCGTAGTCGAGTAGAATGAACCACCGCTCGTATTAAAAGACAAGAGATTTATTTTGCCACCTAATCATTTCGATTTCATTGAACTTGGATTGGGAATTGGTATTTTGCGAAATAGTTTTGTCGCGCCTTCTATTGTTGTTCTTGGACGTTGTTGCGTGCGCCAAAATAAACACACAAAAAGACCTATCCATGGACATGTTTCGGTGATAACAGATTCAGCATCTAGGCATTCAAGCAGGTGATAAAGATTTCTTGTTACTACGACAAGGTTACTACTACGCAAAATGATTTTCTTCCCTCCCCCCACCACAATTCCAAAAGTGCCCCTCTATTACCATAGTATTTTTACTACCCCCCTAGTATTTTTACTACTACGTATTTGAAACGTAGGGATTGTGCTGCTGGGTTTGTTATGATTGTCTATTTTCCGGCAAGCAAAACAAACCGAAATCAAACGGCAAAGGCAAATATTAAGTCGATGTGAATGAACGCTGTTGGTGGAATCGATGATGAGAATCTTGCTTTTTTGTTTCTATTGATGCCGACAAAGATCGTTGGCGTATTTTGTGTCAATGACTGCCACCCTGTTAACCGTGGGGTGGTTGCTAGAGTTCGTTAGCACTTTTACTTTTTCCCTAATCAATAGCGTTTGTATGAGTAAATCGTAGTCGCTATAGTATTGTATTTGTAATCAATATATGTTTTTAAATTTCTTTTTTAATATTTTTGAAAAACGAATTCTTGACCTATGGCAACTTATTGGTTTCATGCCGAAATTTCGTTGAAGTTCCAGTACAAGACATTTTTGTTGTATATTAATAAATTCTAATAAATTCGTCTATTATTTCCATGTACTCAAAAAAAAAGTTTAAATTAGATCCAAAGATTTTGGCATTCCCTTAAGGATTATGGTATTAATTTTTTAGCTTTAAATCTAGCTTTAAATCTAGGATCAGCAAAATTAAAATTTATATGCAGATCTCATTTATCGAATGTTCATTCTCTTTTTGCGACATATTAATTTAATATCCAAATTATAACAGATATTTCAATGTAAAACATGTTTTCTTAATTCCAAACTATTTTAAACCAAAATCCTCAAAATAAAACTTCTTAGGCATATTTGAAGCGTTTTTATCCTAAATCTAAGGACTCAAATTTTCAGTTAAGGGAGATTTCTTCAAATGAATGAGAATGAGTTTCTTTGAGGAAAATTGGTATAAGTTCAAAGATATATGTATTTAACGGAGGGATGCAAATTTTCAAAAACTAATGGAAAAATTCCAAATTGGAAGCATTATAGACTTTTTAATTAAAATTTCATTGTTTTAAAGAAATTTGTCCACAATCCCAACAAACCAAAAGTGTCGCCAAAAATGTGAAAATGTTCTCTATGGATCCGGCGGGGAAGTGGCGCAAATTTGACGCAGAAGCGATTAATTTAATACGGGCTTGTCATATGGCGGATTTCCACCATTTCAACAGCCGTTGTACTGTATTTGAATCACTTTTTAGTGTGTAATTTGATGATTTTGGATGTGAATTAAAAAATTTTGTAATATTTTGCGAAATAAATAATTTTTATAATTTTTTTTACGATTTTTAATGTATTCTAATGCTTGTGTAAAACATTTGACTTCAAATATTTTTAAAAATTCGCAATTTGAATAACTTGTTTCATTTTTTTAATTCTTAATCTGTTTTCAATCTATTTGAAACCAAAAAAAAAAAAAAAATAAATTACCCTTTAACAAGTAAGGAAAGTCTAAAGTTGGGCGGGGCCGACTATATTATACCCTGCACCACTTTGTAGATCTAAGATTTCGATACCATATATAAAGGTTTGTCCCAAATACATACACTCAAAAAAAAGTGAACTCTCTATTTCACTAAAGCCATATTAACTTTATATTAGTTCATAGAATCATTATGTTTGGAAAAAGTTTACATTAGTCAAATAATTTTTTGCGTATGTTAGTTAAATGAACTAAAAAACGGGAAAAAGTTATACACAAATAAAGCATAAAGATTTCCCAATTTCGTATTTCTTATAAAATAGTTCATTATTTCTTTAAATTTGTAAATTTTACCAAAAATGTGTCCATCATGAACTTCGTATGTCACTAAAGACATTCTTGCAATTTTGAACTCCAAGATTTCTCTTAAAACTACAAAATTTTCTTTAACTACTGAAAAAATTTAGTTATGTCTAATAAATTTTCTTGAATTTGTCGAAAAATATTTACTTATTTTTGCCATATCGGAGTGATGCCAGCGCTTGTAATACCGTTTAGTTAAAATTTTCTAAAATTTTCGATGTTATCTTTCCTGGTGGGTTCACTGTTTTTTCAGTGTACATTTAAATATTACTCGATCTGGACAGAATTTGATAGACTTCTACAAAATCTATAGACTCGAAATTTAAGTCGGCTCAGTAACATATACCCCAAACATATTCTGCTTCCAGCATATACATTTTCAGAATTTGTACTCTTCAAGCATAGTAGGTTAGGTTAGATGGAGCCCGATGTATCAGGCTCACTTAGACTATTCAGTCCATTGTGATACCACATTGGTGAACTTCTCTCTTATCACTGAGTGCTGCCCGATTCCATGTTAAGCTCAATGACAAGTGACCTCCTTTTTATAGCCGATTCCTAACGGCGTTGCACAACGTGAAACCACTTACACCTAGAAAAAAGTGCCTTCGGAACTAAAGAAAAAAATGTTCATAAATTTAGTTTAGCCAATTTATTTCCATTTAGTTAAATTTTTGCTTAAAATAATAAAATTTACTTGCTTCAGAAAAAAAATCCTAACCTGAAAGCAGTTAGGAATAGTTCATTAACTAGAATAAGCCATGGAATTTTACTAATACTGAAAAAACGTTATTCACTGACAACAGAGCATTCGTAAAAAATAAACAAAATATGAACCAAGTTTCCTCAAATTTAGTTAAATTTCTTATAAAATGATAATTCTGACTTCCTTTATTATAGAAAGCTTATCATACATACGAATAACACTTGGCATAGAAAAATATTTTAGTTCATTCGTACTAAGAAGTATTCAATCCTTTTAAAACTTAAGGAGACACACTTGTTAGAATATAGGAAATTTTCCTATATTTCTTTTATCTACCTGTAATCGATACCTGTCATCGTTGTAATCGATATGTTTGCACGTGGGTTGTTTTTTAGTTGGAATCGCGTTGTTATGGTATACGGAGGGATTGTTAAAAAATAATATAGTAAAATAATATAATAAATAAAAATATAAAATATTTGGTATTTTAAATTAGTGAGCAAAAAATACGGTCGTGATGGTGTATCAAGAAAGAAAACAGAATAAGAACCCCTTCATTCGTCTTCGTTTTGGAATCTTCAATTAACAGGTAACATTCAGTGATGCTAACCTTTTGGGAAAAAAATTGGTTTATGTTTTTTTTTTTTTATATTTGTAGGTATTTTTATATATTTGTAGGTATCGTTACGCCGCAACTTATTAAAAGTGAAAGGTACAAGAAGAAGAAGAAAAAATGCGTTTTACAGTTGTTGACATTACATGGAAATTGGAAATAGTGGAATAATAAACTAATATTTCAAGGCCAGTCGATGCTGCTGATTCTTAATAGATATATTTAATATATTAATAAAACGTGTATTTTATTGAAGAAAAACTTGCCTAGATAAATAAATAAAATTGTATTTAAAAACGAAGGTAAGCAGTTGTAAGTTTGAAGTAAAAAGGTTTACCACAAATAAGTAAGATTTGTCCCAATGAATGAAAAAAGCTCAATAAAATCATTCCATATATGAATTCAATTCAGTTAAATTTTCTCATTCTGTAGTATAAGGGTACATAAATATAGGAAAATGTTAACTAATATATGGAATGCATTCTACCTAATTTCAACGAAAATCACATCGTTCAAAAAAATAAAAATGTCTTTGGCGCTATACGAAGTTCAACTTTCTTCACAATGAGTTCATTTTAACTTAAAGAAGGGGTCACTTTTTTCTGGGTGTAGAGAAGCTTTGAAACCCTCAGAAATGTCACCAGCATTACTGAGGTGTGATAATCCACCGCTGAAAAACTTTTTGGTGTTCGGTCGAAGCAGGAATCAAACCCACGACCTTGTGTATGCAAGGCGGGCATGCTAACCATTGCACCACGGTGGCTCCCTAACAAACATATTATGTGTCACCCTAAGCATACCTTTTTGAGCTTCTAATAATTTATTCTTTTGGATGTGAATTAAAAAATTTTGTAATATTTTGCCAAATAAATAATTTTTATAATTTTTTACGATTTTTAATGCATTCTAATGCTTGTATAAAACATTTGACTTTTGAATTTCTTGCTCTGTTTTCAATCTATTTGAAACCAAAAAAAAAAAAAAATAAATAAATAAATTACCCTTTAACAAGTAAGGAAAGTCTAAAGTTGGGCGGGGCCGACTATATTATACCCTGCACCACCTTGTAGATCTAAGATTTCGATACCATATATAAAGGTTTGTCCCAAATACATACATTTAAATATCACTCGATCTGGACAGAATTTTATAGACTTCTACAAAATCTATAGACTCAAAATTTAAGTCGGCTAATGCACTAAGGTGGAACACAATGTTTAGGCTCGCATTGCAACAATGCTAATTTTACTTCCTGTGTAAAATTTCAACTAAATCGGAGTTAAAAATTGGCCTCTGTGGTCATATGAGTGTAAATCGGGCGAAAGCTATATATGGGAGCTATATCTAAATCTGAACCGATTTCAATCAAATTTGGCACACATGACTATACTACCAATTGTACTCCTTGTGCAAAATTTCATGCTAATCGGGATAAAACTCTGCTTCTGGGTCCACATAAGTGCATATCGGGCGAAAGATATATTGGAGCTATATCTAAATCTGAACCGAATTCAACCAAATTTGGTACGCATAGCTACAATGATAATTCTACTCCCTGTGCAAAATTTCAACTACATGGTGTTAGTATATGGTCCCTAACAACCACGCAAAAATTGGTCCATATCGGTTCACTTTTACGTATAACCCCCATATAAACGGCTTGCGTATAGCCCCCAAATTTGGCTTGCGATTGCTCTAAGAGAAACAAATTTCATCCGATCCGGCTGAAATTTGGTACATGGTGTTAGTATATGGTCTCTAACAATCATGCAAAAATTGGTCCATATCGGTCCATAATTACATATAGCCCCCATATAAACCGAACCCCCGATTTGGCTTGCGGAGCCTCTAAGAAAACCAAATTTCATTCGATCCGGCTGAAATTTGGTACATGGTGTTAGTATATGGTCTCTAACAACCATGCAAAAATTGGTCCACATCGGTCCATAATAATATATAGCCCCAATATAAACCGATCCCCCGATTTGGCTTGCGGAGCCTCTAAGAGAAGCAAATTTCATCCGATCCGGCTTAAATTTGGTACATGGTGTTGGTATATGTTCTCTAATGACCATGCAAAAATTGGTCCACATCGGCCCATAATTATATAGCCCCCATATAAGCCGTTCCCCAGATTTGACCTCCGGAGCCTCTTAGAGGAGCAAAATTCATCCGATCCGGTTGAAATCTTAGTATAAGGCCGCTAATAACCATGCCAAAATTGGTCCATATCAGTCTATAGTTATATATAGCCGATCCCCAATCACACAAAAATTGGTCCATATCGGTTCATAATCATGGTTGCCACTCGAGCCAAAGATAATCTACCAAAATTCTATTTTTATAGAAAATGTTGTCAAAATGTTATTTCTATAGAAAATTTGTTTTCCAAATTTTATTTCTATAGAACATTTTTTCCAAATTTTATTTCTATAGAAAATGTTGTCAACATTTTATTTCAGTAGAAAATTTTGTCAAAATTTTATTTCTATAGAAAAATTTTTTCCAAATTTTATTTCTATAGAAAATGTTGTCAAAATTTTATTTCTATAGAAACTTTAAAATTAATTATATACGTATTTAAATGGCCTTTTTTAGTTTAATATATACCTCGTATGGACTATGTGGTATATATTACGGTGGATGACAGTCTTCAGTAGAAGTTTCTATGCAATCCATGGTGGAGGGTACATAAGCTTCGGCCTGGCCGAACTTACGGCCGTATATACTTGTTTCCTTTAGTTTCGAAAACACTTTTTTCTGGGTACATGTTTATATGAAATTGCTAAATTGATATATATTTGCACCCAGAGACATTATATTTAAAAAAAATGTAATGTCCCAAACATACCCAGCGGCGGAATCGAGAAGGACCTTACAAATTCAGGCATGTTAAATGCCTTAAATTGGAAGGAGTTGTGTTTATAAGACATGCATGTGTGCTGATTTTACATTCATCGTAGGCATTCTAAAATTAGACCTGTAATTAAGCATTGCGTTTCATTTACTTTTTCATTTTATACGCCCGGACATTCTCTTTGCCTTCTTTATAGAAGTTGTATAGCATGGGTGTTAAAATGATGTAGGAAGAGAGTTGTCTTGTGCTCTCGTTTAAAAGAGAGCTTTAAAATTGTTTACATCCCTATTCATTTATAATTAGAATGCATTTGTAATGCCTTTGGAAGTCAAGCGGTTATTTCATATTATGACAGAAAATATTTATGTCAGAAAATATTTTCATTAATTGTCTTTGCATATGTTAATAAACGATAATAAAAGTGCATAATAATTTTGCGGACGCCAATTCACGCCATTCGTTCGTTCAGTTTTGATTTTGTGAAGTACAGACGCGTTCCTTGTTTTGTGTTTTTAAATTTGTGAAATTGTGAAAAGTTAAACTTACAGCATGGGTGTTAAAGTTATGCAGAAGGAGCTATTTAATTATAATTACAATGCATTTTCAGTGCCTTTCTAAGTCAATCGCTCGTTTTATAAAATCCCACTTACAAATATAATAATAATACAAATAACATAATTGGATTGCCTTCAATTTCCCAAAAAGGGCCATTATTTTTCTATAATTTCTTGAATTTAAATTTTTCCAGATCTCAACAACAAATGTGGCGAAAGAAGTCCTGACTTAAAAATTTGTATATTTTTTTCTTTAATTTTATATTAATTATCTATTTATTTATCTATCTTTGAACTCGAAACTTCTTATTGTAACAATAAATCTGAATTAAAACAATAACTATGTCTAGTAATGAGAAAGTCATTCTTTTGAGCACGTATAGGGAAGACCGCCCTGTACTACAGAACACCTTCTTGACGTAGCGCTGCAACATGCCTGCAATAAGAAGGAGCGAAGGTGTGGTTTTATTTTCAGTAATTATGTAGGGATTCTTATATACACCCCTGTAGAACTCCTTCTGTTTAGAGGGCTGGTGAACGCCCTTTTATGTAAGCTACAAAGAAGGCCTTGCCCTCCAATCTCACCCTATGTTAAATGGAAAGGAAGGTGTAATGTCCTAAGCAGGCCTCTGTAATGCCTAGACAGGCCTGGAAAAAGGCCTTCCAAGCACATGAACTACGCCGCTGGGATAATATGTTCTAACGTATTAACATATATGTCCCAAACATCCCAGCAAAAAAAAATTGGAAGTTCTTCCAAACACACAACTTTAAAAGCACTTCCAGGAGATGCACTCCCAATGATGTTCTTTATTTCAACTACCCAGGAAGTTCTTTTAATTCAATTTTTTATAACTTGGTTTTTTCATACTTTTAATGGGTAATTTTAACTTTTGTTGTTTCAAATGGGTTAAAAACAGAGAAAGAATTCATAGAATGGTACAAATCATTTAAATTTTGTAAAAAAAAATTTTTGAGGTCAAACGTTTCCGACAAGCTTTAGAATCCATTAAAAATTATAAAATTTATTTACACTGAAAAAAATATTGTCGTGAGGTCAAAGATTTCATGTCTTTAAAATACGAATGCAAATTTTGCTTAGCATAGAAGCCGCATTTCTCTAATATAAAGTTTTTTTCCTTGTCCAAAAGTCGATAAACTTTTCAATGAAGTCGTATTGTCCTTATAATTAAGTGATTTCACTTAAAAATGGGTATCATAACATGAAAGAAAAAATGTTTGGGCTAAGGTCAACTTGACTTTAATAATTCAGAAAAATTCTTTAAATTCTTTAAATTTAATGAAATTGTCTTTAAATTTGTTGTCTTTTTGCATCTTGAGTACAAAGCAAAAAATCGTTCAAAAATAGGACATGTTTTTCAACACTTTATTTTAAAGACGTTTCTTACTTGAAAACTAGCATAATTTCTACTGGAAGTCGAGTCTTAATTTTGAAAATAAAGTTGTCGTTAACTCGTTTTTAAAGGACTTTGATAGCATATGAAGAAAAAAAATCAGATAAAGCGAAAAATTAAAATTTGCTTCCTAGAAGCAAGTACATAAACCCAAATTTAAAAGAGAATTGTATCCTTACTTGTATTCTCCGCTTCTTTGGCTCGGAATCAATACCAAAATTTTTAAAGTAAATACAAAATCTTTGGAACCGGGCATGCTTTTTTTTCAGTGTATTTGACAAAATATCATAGAATTTTTTAATTTACATCCAAAACATTGAATTCGGATCACACCTAAAAAAGTGATACAAATTCAGTGCAACGGCTGTTGAAATGGAGGACTTCCGTCCTATGACAAGACCATGTTAAATTCATCGCTTCTGCGTCAATTTTGCACCACTTCCGGATCCAAAAAGAACATTTTCTTTGGTGACGCTTGCTTTGCTGGGATGTTGTACTAGTTCATGAACATTATATGATTGCACTTAAATATAATGTGCTAAAAACTAGACTTATAAATATATAATTTTTACACCCAAACATAAGAAAAACAGTCTATCGTCCGTGCAGCCAAGTCAAGGACGATTTTAAATCCTAATTTAACAAAAGGAGTATCCATAATATAACCCAAAAATTGTTTGTGATCACGTCAATAATATTTTACCCAGTTCCATTATTAGCACTGGCAGAGGTCAATTCCGCCCAATTTCACAATTTTTTCCCTTTCTTGTATTATATAACCCAAGTGTTTCTTATGAGAACTCTTGCTAAGACCCCACTGAAGTAGTTCCCCCATGATAATGGCCTATAGTCTAACACTTAAATGTCAGTTATATAATCGAAATGATCAAATTACTATTTACGATATCGACAAAATATTTATGAAATAGTAAACGAACTATTCAAACTCCCTCAATGAATGGACATAGGAATATAATCTTGTACATGGCGCATGCGATTTAAGATATAACTAAGGAGGGTCAAAGACCATTAACAAGTCGGTAAAATTGCTTGATCTCTGTTTCTGGGTATTGGATGATATTATTAGGCCTGTTTTGTTTACTATAAGATTAAGTTTTTATGAATGAATTTTAGCCGGGTTAATTTGATAGACATTTTGCAGCTGGCTTGAATACTCGAAAAGAAAACAAAAAATGCGGATTTTGGCAAGTAAGCTATCCACATGGATATAAACTTCTACTTCATCGAAAAGGAAAATTGTAAATATTTAAAATGTTGTTTTAATTGTTCTTATAAATAAAATCAATTTTTTTATCATGTCCACAATATGTGTTCATACACTCCAAATAAAAACAAATCTATTATTCATTGTCACATTTTTCTCAGATCAATACAAACCCCCTCCTTTTATTGGCGTTTCATTGCGGGTCTTATTTTTTAATGACATTGACATGTGTATAATGTTTTTGGTGTAACCTGAAGATGTCCAATTTTTTTCGATTATAGGCTTTTCAAGGTTACTCTAATTTCCATGTCCATTGACCTATCCACATTGACCAGAGGGGACTTTACTATTGTTGTAAAATATTTGAAGCATAACATGAGAAATTTTTTTTAAGACCCTCTAATATGACAACTTTAATTTGGTATGGATTGGTCTCGTTATACCCTGCAATACCAGTTGATTTGCCACAAACATTAGAAGCTCTATGTTTGGTTTGGAAATTTCATTAATTTAGGTTGAGAGCGAAGAGTTCATGACAAAGTTCATATGTTGCTATGTTACCTTTTAAGTACAGAATCTTAAAACGAACATCATATTTCCGGACGTTTACAAAATCATGTAGATCACTTTATACAAATGGAATCTATATAAAAATTAAAATCCTCTTTTTTCTTTTTGTTTAATTCTATATTTTTTAAATACAGGCCTCAAGTAGGGCAAATAACTTATTTAAGTTTGTAAGCCGATAGCCTTTGTAGCTAGTGCTTTAAATAAATAAATAATATTTAAGTTTAAGCACGGTATAGCCCTGATTCACCCAAAAAAATGTACTCCTACCGTATTCGTGGTAGCCTTTTATACCCACCAGCATAGAATAGGGGTATAGTAAAATTCCCATACCGTTAAAAAATACATTCAGAATCAGAGAGAAATTAGATGACGATATAACCATGTCCGGCTATCTGTTTGTTGCAATCACACTACAGCCTTCAAGTGTACCAAATGTGGTGGGGCATCGGGCCCTGATTCGGTATAGCCCCCATATAGACCGATTTGACTTTTCGAAACATGGTTAGCTAAAGCCTCCATTTAGACTATTCTCACAACTTTATTTTGTGGGATTCTATAAAACCGCAAATGTTTATCCGATTTGCCTGAAATTTAAAATCTAAAGCTCATAGATAGTTGTTCTCAATATAATCAATTCATATTTTGGTAAATCCCCCATATAAAATTATTCTTGATCTGACTTCTTGGGCTTCTAGATATCGAAAGGCCTTTGCCGAATTTGGTTTACATCGATATGTACTTATAGATCGATATCCTAGACACCACAAATTTTATCCGATTTTTCGTAACTAGGAAATATACGAACAAAGAAAATTTCATTAAAATTAAGCCAACGAAATTTTTTTTATTGATATAAAAGAACATTTTCATAATGAAATTATTCTTTAATATTACGAATCGTTTTGCTAATTAACAGAAAATTCGTTTCGTCAACGAAATTATCACATTGGCTTAATTTTAATGATATGTCGTTAATATCGTGAAGGTTTTCTACTACACAGAAAAAACTTTCACCAAAATATTTCCAAAAAAATTTTAATTGAATTTTTAAAAATATAAAATTACACATTTAATTGATTCAATAAATTTTAATTGATTCGATAAATAAAAATCAATTACAAAAATTAATAGTTTCAATTAATTTTTTAATGGGAACCCATAAGTTTTTATTTGACTTTTGTTTTTTTTTTTTAATTTTGTTGTAATTGCGGAACATGTACATTGTACATGCTTGTGTAATCGTAATTAATTTTTAATTATTTTTAACTCTTTTGCATTTCCTTCGACTCTTTAAAATTAGTTAAAATATCATTTTTATTGTTTTTAATTTCAGTTTAAAAGAGGAAAAGAATGTTTGTTAAATTTATTTGGGCAAAACCCTATAGACTGCAAGATGGTTGGATGGACGCACGTTTCGGAATTACCACATTCCTCATCAGCATCCTCTACTTGCAGCAAAACTATCAACCAATTATCAGAATAAATTCAATAACAAAACAAAATTAGTTAAAATATTTACTTAATGTGGTGTACTATGATATAGTTGGAAATTACAAAGATGTGGTTAGTCTTTCGTGTCAGTAACGAAATTTTTACTTATACATATTACAAAATTTGTTCATACCAGTTAGTTCAATTTTATTAAAATTAATGATATTTTTTCTTAAATGGTGGTAAAAATGATCATGATTTGGCCCTTACTACTGCGGCTCTCTTTTGCTGGCTTTTTGGAGTAAACGAACGACATCCAGTAAAAATTTGTGATAGTTATAAAAACTATCGGGTTCTCGAACGGAACTTATATTCGTTGATTTTGCTCCTGCTTCCTGTCAGTTAGATTACTCTGACTGCCTGATACTAATACTAATACTAATACTAATGCGTAATTTTTAATTATAAAATTTTAGTTTGCTTTAAATCGGTGTTGTGTCCATTACCAATCAATGGTTCGAAGAACGCAAAAATTTGCTTATCTCGCACAAATGTCAGGGGTTTTTTGCATTATATGGCGTCACTGATTGCATTCCATGTGGGTCTAGCATCTGCCAGTTATTTTGATTTCTAAGAAAAAGTACGCACTTCATTGATTACTTAAGTTTGTTATCAATGTGCACATAATTATCAATCGTTCAAAACAAAGAATTCATTATAAACCTTAAAATGCAAAAAAAAAAATAAAAACAATTTACCACTAAATATCAACCAAACAGTTCAGTTTAATGTCCCAGCAAAAAACGTTGTAAAGTTGTACTTCATCCTGTCATTTCTTTTAATATACTTCCTGGTATACTCTACTATAGGTGTACCTAAATGTAACTTCCAAAGAAGTTCTTTTGAGCTGATACATTAAAATCCATTATTTTACGCAATTTTAGCAATGAATTTAAATATTCTGAATTTTATTAGGTATAAAACACAGTAAGCACAAATGAAATATGGAAATTTCCAAAACCTATTTGAAAAGTGTACCGAACCATTTGTTGGATGTAAATTTCTCTGACGTAGAATTTGCCAAAAAATGTGTACTACTATTGCTCGAAAACAAATATGTTTCTTTAATTACAGTTTCGTGTACGAAATTATTGTACATTAAAAAAACGTTCGTAGTTAAACTAACGAACTTATTTGTATTGCGAAAAAATATTAGCTTGTAGTAAATTTTATTATATTTTCGAAATTTTCCACAGCCCAAGGAAAGCGTTCTTTTTTTAAGTATGTCTCAAACATTTTATGAACTAAACGTACCATGACCTTATATATTAGTTCAGTATGAACAAAATCAAAAGAAAATGTTTTTCGATTCCCAAAAATTGTAAGAATGATCTTATGTATGGTTAGAATGGTCATGATTATGTTACTTTTAGTTATTTTTATACCCCGCTCCACACTGTGGGACAGGGTATTATAAGTTAGTGCATATGTTTGCAACACACAGAAGGAGACGAGATAGACACATGGTGTCTTTGGCAAAAATGCTCAGGGTGGGCTCATGAGTCGATATAGCGATGTCCGTCTGTCCGTGAACACATTTTTTTAATCAAAGTCTAGGTCGCAGTTTTAGTCCAATCGATCAATCAAATTTGGCACAAGTATGTGTTTTGGCTCAGAATAGATCCCTATTGATTTTGGAAGAAATTGGTTCAGATTTAGATATTGCTCCCATATATATATTTTGCCCGATGTGGACTTATATGGCCCCAGAAGCCAGAGTTTTACCCTAATTTGCTTAAAATTTTGCACAAGAAAAACAATTAGTACTATAGTCAAGTGTGCCAAATTTTATTGAAATCGGTTCAGATTTAGATATAGCTCCCATATATATCTTTTGCCCGATATGGACTAATACGGTCCCAGAAGCCAGAGTTTTACCCCAATTTGGTTAAAATTTTGCACAAGGAGTAGAATTAGCATTGTTGCTATGCGTGCCAAATTTGGTTGAAATCGGTTCAGATTTAGATATAGCTCCCATATATAGCTTTCGCCCGATTTACACTAATATGACCACAGAGGCCAATTTTTAACTCCGATTTAGTTGAAATTTTGCACAGGGAGTAGAATTAGCATTGTTGCTATGCGCGCCAAATTTGGTTGAAATCGGTTCAGATTTAGATACAGCTCCCATATATATGTTTTTCTGATATCGACAAAAATGGTCAAAATACCAACATTTTCCTTGTAAAATTGCCACTGCTTAGTCGAAAAGTTGTAAAAATGACTCTAATTTTCCTAAAGTCTATCAAATTCTTTCATCCGATCCGGCTGAAATTTGGTACATGGTGTTAGTATATGGTCTCCAACAACCATGCAAAAATTGGTCCACATCGGTCCATAATTATATATAGCCCCCATATAAACCGATCCCCCGATTTGGCTTGCGGAGCCTCTAAGAGAAACAATTTTCATCCGATCCGGCTGAAATTTGGTACATGGGGTTAGTATATGGTCTCTAACAACCACGCAAAAATTGGTCCATGTCGGTCCATAATTATATATAGCCCCCATATAAACCGATCCCCAGATTTGGCTTGCGGAGCCTCTAAGAGAAGCAAATTTCATCCGATCCGGCTGAAATGTGGTTCATGATGTACGTATATGGTCTCTAATGACCATGCAAAAATTGGTTCACATCGGTCCATAATTATATATAGCCCCCATATAAACCGATCCCCCGATTTGGCTTGCGGAGCCTCAAACAGAAGCAAATTTCATCCGATCCGGCTGAAATTTGGTGCATGGTGTTAGCATATGGTCTCTAACAATCATGCAGAAGTTGGTCCATATCGGTCAATAATTATATATAGCCCCCATATAAACCGATCACCAGATTTGAACTCCAGAGCCTCTTGGAAGACCAAAATTTATCTGATTCAGTTGAAATTTAGTACGTGATGTTAATATATGGCCTCAAACACCCATGCAAAAATTGGTCGATATCGGTCGATAATTATATATAGGCCCCATATAAACCGATCCCCAGATTTTACCTCCGGAGCACCTTGAAAGAGCAAAATTCTTCCCATTCGGTTGAAATTTGGTACGTGATGTTAGTATAGGGTATCCAACAACCATGCAGGAATTGGTTCCTATCAGTCCATAATAATATATAGCTCCCATATAAACCGATCCCCAGATTTGACCTCTGGTGCCTTTTGGAGAAGCAAAATTCATCCGATCTGGTTGAAATTTGGTTCGTGAGTTGAAATTTGTGGATGACAGTCTTTCGTAGAAGTTTCTACGCAATCCATGGTGGAGGGTACATAAGATTCGGCATGGCCGAACTTACGGCCGTATATACTTTTTTTTTAATTCTAATCATGTTTCTCGTCTAGATATATCTTCATATAGATTCCTCCCATATATGTACTGTGAAACCTCCCAGAACTTGACAAACATGGTCGCTAAAATGTCAGTCAGTTATGAGAGGTAAATTTTAAGGTCTTAATACGGCAAACGTATCACGATAATTGCCCACGTCTAAGAGATGCCTGGTTTTCACAGTGTCCAAGTTTGAGAATTATTACTGTATAGTGAATATCTGGTTATAGCTAAAATGACAATATTGACAAAGGGTCAACCAGGTATTGAACTTGAATAAGGTAGACTATAATCGATGACGTTCAACTCCAAATTTTTCCTTCGTCTTCATGCTACAAAGATCTAGACAAAGTTATTTCACTACCTGTAAAGAGTAGAAATTTCTAGTAATAAAGCATAAGAGAACTCTCCAACTCATTACCAAACCACACTCCACTACATCATAGCCTATAGAGGGATTTATTTCGAAAAAATAACTTTAAGTAAATACGGCTCGTAAACTTTTGCTGATTCATAGTTTGGTTCACATCGTAAAACTAAAATGTACACTGTTAGAAAAATATGTTTTTAATATGTTCCGATATAAACAAAATGTGTTTCGGGCACAATTTTTAAACACAATATATTTAAGTGCAAACATGTAATGTTCCTAAACTAACACAAAATGTTTGGGACACATATGTTAATATGTTAGAATATATTATGTTTGGGGCATGAATGTTTCATAAAAATAATATGTGTGAATGTAAACATATATAAATTTACAAATTTCGAGTAAACATATATATGTTGTGATACTTTATTCAAAGAGCGCCAGAGAGAGAGAGTTAGTATAGAGAAATAAATAGAGATGGAAACCGGGATGGTTGAATAAAAAGATATCAACATAACACAGCGATAGAATGAAATGAGAGCAATTTCTGTGAAACCGCTTGTATGTTGGTTCGGAAAACTGTTTCATGATAAGGCCAAAAATTGTATAAAAATTGTATTGCTTAAGTCTAATTACTATTTAATTTGAAAATTAGAATGAGTATTCAGAATAAAGAGAATATACATTCGGAACCAAGAGAATAGACATTTGAAAGAAAAAACAGCATATTTGTATTACAGAAAAAGATGCGAAGAACTCAAAAATTTCGTGGTAGTGAAAATTATGTGAGGGAATGAGCACAATCTTCTTTGGGGAATTCTTCCAAACATATACTATTTTTGGACTCAAAATGCTTCCAAACATATAATACGCTCAGATAAAACAAACATATTAATGTTTCTGCAGTATCCAATAATATATGTGTTTCCTGCAAAATATGTTTGGAACATATGTTAGAGAAGCGATTTTTTTTGAGGGTGTACAAGCTGGACAAGTGACCACATTGTGATTAGTTGCTATCTGAGTGGACAGACAGGGTGGCTTCATATTTTTTTTATAAATTGTTTACATTTTTTTCCCTACTACTACAACATGTAGTTGTAAAGTTTTTGTTTTGGTTTTTGAAATTTATTAGTAAATGTTGTTTTTGTTATTGTTTGGTTTGGGTTGTCTTCGTTTAGGGTTGTTTGTATGACGATTGACTTCTTTACACCATTTGGATTGAATTGGACGTGCCTTACGCCAGGTATCAATGAACTCTTCCAAACTAGATCGGGGCTATATGAATTGATTGCCACTGAATAAATTTGATATTTGTTTTCCCCCCAACCCACTTTTGTTAGAGGAAATTACATTGGGTCTAGACTGACTAAGGGTGTTGAAATTGTAGTCATTTGACCTTAAGTTTGTTTACGTTTTTATAATGGGATTACATGTTCCGTAAATCAATTAGCCTCTAAATTAGTTTGTAATAGGTCTTCAAATATATGTGTCGTGAATTGAATCGTTAATATTTGTTTTTGTTTTCATAATGAAATATTTTGGAAATTTTTGTCATCAATTTCTACCAAAAACAAGGAAGATGGATTTTAATGTTTGGATACGTTAGAGTCTTTGACTTGTTTAATGCAGCCATTTAAAGCTTATTCAGAACATTTAATTGTTGTAACAAACAAACGTGTTCTTATATTTAATTGAGAATTTGAGACCATTATCATGTACCTGTTTTTGAGATCATTAAATTTTCGGACTTGGTTTACAGCGAAAAGAATATTTCGATTAATTTCATGCAGATATATATAGAACAATTACATGGTCACAAATACTATGTAAATTTTTTGGAAAGAAGAATTTTATTAATACTATTATTAATATACACGTAAAACAATTAAACGTTTAGAAAACAGGCAGGTATTTCCGAAAAGTTTTAGTTTGTTGATAAAAAACCAAAAAAAAAAAAAAAAACATGTTAATAACAAAATTTTTATTTTTGACGTAAACAAAAACTTATTTATTCCATAATCACAGTATAATTCGAGTATGTAGTTTCCATAAGAAGTTAGCATATAAGACCCAAAGTGAAGCAAACTATGGGTGTTACATCGATAGAAATAAAATTTACACAAAATTTTCCATGGAAATAAAACTTAGAGACAATTTTCGATGGAAATAAAATAGTGACAAAATTTTCCATGGGTATAAAATGTTGAAAAAATTTTCGCTAGAAATAAAATTTTCGATAGATATAAAATGTTGACATAATTTTCGATAGATATAAAATTTTGACAAAATTTTCGATAAAACAAGAAAAAAATACACAATTTTCTTTAGAAATCAAATGTTGACAAAATTGTCGATGGATATAAAATGTTAACAAAATTTTCGATAGAAATAAAATTTTAAAATTTTTTCAATAGATATACAATTTTAACAAAATTTTCTATAAAAATAAAATTTTGACAAAATTTTCGATAGAAATAAACTTAAAAAAAATGTCAACAGAAATAACATTTTGACAAAATTTTCGATGGAAATAAAATTTTGACAAAATTTTTGATAGAACTACAATTTTGACAAAATTTTCTATAGAAATAAAATTTTGACAAAATTTTGTATAGAAATACAATTTTGACAAAATTTTCTATAGAAATAAAAATTTTACAAAATTTTCGATAAACAGAAGTAATTCGGTCAGGACTATATGGCGGATGACTCAATATTCGATGTTTAGAGTTCTCAAAAATGCAATTGTTTGAGCAGATCTGTGAGCTAGCTGTCGTGGTGAAGCGTGATCCATTTTCGGCCGGCATCAATGGTTTCCGGAACAACAAGTTATTTTAGGAGACCTGCAGGAAATTCGTCGATAAACACTTGTCGTTGATGGAGCTTTATCACCTTTTCCGAAAATTTGACAGTGGCATAGGAAAAGAGATATGTTTGTTTTGAATTTATTTCGTCATAAGCCGGCTATCATACAAAACCTTTTTTCGGGAGGTTCAAGTGTGTTTCATTGTTGGGTTTAATGAATTGCCTGTATTTATTCTGATAATTGGTTGATAGTTTTGCTGCCAGTAGAGGATGCTGATGAGGAATGTGGTAATTCCGAAACGTGCCATCCATCCAACCATCTTGCAGTCTATAGGGCTTTGCCAAAATAAATTTGACAAACATTCTTTTCCTCTGTTGGTTAAGCTGCACTCGTAGTTTAGTCAATGTATGGTTTTAAGCTGCAATAAAAACAACAACAATGCTTAAAGAAAAAACCAACAACAACAAAACAAAAAGAACATTGTATTTCTATAGAAAATTTTGTCAAAATTGTATTTCTAAAGAATTTTTTTTTTAATCTTATTTCAACGTAAAATTTTGTTAAAATTATATTTCAATAGAAAATTTTGTTCAAATTTTTTTTCTATAGAAAATTTTGACAAAAATTTATTTCTATAGCAAATTTTGTCATACTTTTATTTCGATAGAAAATTATTTCAAACTTTTATTTCTATGGAAAATTTTGTCAAAATTGTATTTCTATAGAAAATTTTGTCAAAATTTTATTTCTATAGAAAATTGTGTCAACATTTTTTTTTCTACAAAAAATTTTGTCAAAATTTTATTTCTATAGAAAATTGTGTCAACTTTTTATTTCTCTAGAAAATTTTGTCAAAATTTTATTTCTATAGAAAACTAGCTTTACCCGGCCCGCTTCGCTGTGCCTTTTTACCTTTATCGAAGAATTGAATATGTATATTGAACTATTGTGCATTGTAAGACAAACACTATTTATTTAATGTGTGGGGGGATTTCTTTATTGGAGTGCTCGCTGATCGCTGTCGATTCTCATCAAGACGCTCCATTCGATCTTCAAGACTTTCGGCAGCTCTGGTAGAATATATTCGAGTCCTTTCTCTCCTTAGTCGCCTTTCTCTTCCCTGGGAACTTTCGGCGGATCTAGTGTTCGATGATCTTAAGCGCTGTGATAAAAGACGCGTAGCTTGATCTTCTACAGATTCTGAATTTATACGATTTGAAAATCGTACTTGTTCTGATCGCACTCGGGCATCATGTTGTTGTTGTGTCTCTGATTGTCGCGATGCAGCAGTTCTTATCAGTTGGGAGCGTAATCGTTCATCCCTTTGTTGTTGCGTCTCCGATTCTCTTAATGAAAGAGTTCTGACCAATTGCGATTGGAGTCGTGTATCCCGTTGTTCTTGCGTCTCCGATTCTCCTAAAGCAAGAGTTCTAACCGTTTGCGATTGGAGTCGTGTATCGCGTTGTTCTTGCGTCTCCGATTCTCTTAAAGCAAGAGTTCTAACCGTTTGCGATTGGAGTCGTGTATCGCGTTGTTCTTGCGTTTCAGATTGTCTCAATGCAATAGTTCTTACCATTTGCGATTGGAGCCGAATATCGCGCTGATTCTGAGTTTCGATTTCTCGAGAAGCTAACGTCCGTATTCGTTGTGCTTGGATTCTGCGGCGACTTTCTTCAGATTTCTCTAATGTACGCAATGTGCTTGACCGAAATCTATGTGACAGGATTCGAATTTCATGCTGTTGGTTTGTCTCTGCTTGTCTAGAAGTTGTTGCTCTATTTCTATTTTCTTCTAAACGCAACTCACGCTCTTCTTGCGACTCTTTATTTCATCTTTGTTTTAGTTTCTGCGATTTTATAGAAAGTTTCGTAAGAGTTGCCTTCTTCTTCATTGGCATGATTTAAAAATTTATTACAGGAGTTACAGAGTTATTACAGAGTTACAGAGTTGTGAATGCAAATGGTAATAATCGAAGGTAATTATTGCTACACACTGATTTCACACTGACTACTTTATCGGTAATAGTTATGAAAGGTAAAATAACAAAGCCACAATTTAATAGTTTTTTTTAATATCAAAAGATACGCGTGTCCGCACTATTTCGTTTTTAAAAAATAGGTAGAACAGTTTCCTAAAAACATTTTGCACGACTACTGTGTAAATTTCAATAAAACCCGAGAAGAGTAGTACTGTACACTGTATTTTACTGTACTGTATTTAAAAAAAGTAGAGTAAAGGGGAGAGACCCCTCCACGACTAAATTTCGAAAAATAAATTAGCGGTTCCTTTTCTAGGGGCCACCCCTACCATCCTGGAAAATTTTAAGTTAATCGGAGAACTTATGTAATTTTCAAAAAAATCGGGCAAGGGGGAGGTACCCCTCCCCGACCAGATACCAACAAATGAGGTACCCTATTTTCACCACATGGTCACCCTTTACATTCTTGAAAAGTTCAAGTAAATCTGTTTGACCGTTTCCGACTTCAAGCAAATCCGAAACTTGAAAAAGGATTGGCAAGGGGGAGGTACCCCTCCGGCAAAGGGTCCCTTCCCTGATCCAATTTCAGAAAATGAAGTTGCGGATCTTTGTTCCATAGTCACCCCCAACTTTCACTGAAAATTTTAAGCAAATCGAAGAACGTAAGTCAAATTAACAAAAAGTCGGGCAAGGGGGAGGTACCTCTCCACGACCGGATATAACAAAAGGGAGTACCTTTTTCTACCAAATGATCATATTTTACCTTCGGTTCAACCGTTCAAGCAAATCTGAAAACGTAAGTCCAATTCTAAAAAAATCGAGCAAGGCGGTGGTAACCCCCCACCCCCCCCTATTTCATCCACATGATCATCCTTTACCCTCTCTTAAAATTTCAAATAAGTCGGTTCAGCCGTTTCCGATTTCAAGCAAGCCCTATTTTCAAAAAGTCGCTTAAGAGGGAGGTACCACCCCCCCCCCTCAAATTTCGAAAAAAAAATTGCGAATCTTTCTCTAGGGATCACCCCCTACTATCCTTGAAAACTTCGTGCAAATCGGTCAACTTTGGTCTAATTTTCAAAAAGTCGGACAAAGGGGAGGTTCCTCTCCGCGACCATATGTCAAAAAATGAGGTACCCTATTTTCAGCACATGAGTGCCCCCCACGATCTCTGAAAGTTTCAAGTAAATCGGTTCAGCCGTTTTCGCGCCAACCCGGAACATACAAATAAACAAACAAACAAACAAACAAACAAATAAACAAACATAATTTGAATTTTATATATATAGATTTTGTCAAAATTTTATTTCTATAGAACATTTTTTTTTTAAATTTTATTTCTTAAGAAAATTTTGTCAAAATTTTATTTCTATAGAAAATTTTGTTAAAGTTTTATTTCTAAGAAACTGTTGTCAAAATTTTATTTCCATAGAAAATTTTGTTGAAATTTTATTTCTATAGAAAATTTTGTCAAAATTTTATTTCCATAGAAAATTTTGTCAAAATTTTATTTCTACAGAAAATTTTGTCCAAATGTTATTTCTATAGAAAATTTTGTCAAAATTTTATTTCTAAAGAAAATTTTGTCAAAATTTTATTTCTATAGAAAATTTTGTCAAAATTTTATTTCTGTAGAAAATCTTGTCAAAATTAGATTTCTATAGCAAATTTTGTCAAAAATTCGATAGAAAATTTGGTCACAATTTTATTTCTAAAGAATTTTTTTTTTACATTTTATTGCAATAAAAAATTTTGTTAAAATTTTATTTCAATAGAAAATTTTGTTAAAATTTTATTTCAATAGAAAATTGTGTTAAAAGTTTATTTCAATAGAAAATTTTGTTAAAATTTTATTTCTGTGGAAAACTATATCAATTTGTTTTTCTACAAAAATTTTTCAACATTTTATATCAATAGACAATTTTGTCAAAATGTTATTTCTACAGAAAAATTTTGTCAAAATTTTATTTCTTAAGAAAATTTTGTCAAAATGTTATTTCTATAGAAAATTTTGTTGAAATTTTAGTTCTAAAGAAACTGTTGTCAACATTTTATTTCCATAGAAAATTTTGTTGAAATTTTATTTCTATAAAAAATTTTGTCAAAATTTTATTTCCATAAAAAATTTTGTCAAAATTTTATTTCTATAGAAAATGTTGTCAAAATTTTATTTCTATAGAAAATTTTGTAAAAATTTTATTTCTATGGAAAATTTTGTCAAAATTTTATTTCTATAGAAAATTTTGTCAACATTTTATTTCTATAGAAAAATTTTGTCAAAATTTTAATTCTAAAGAAAATTTGGTCAAAATGCTATTTCTATAGAAAATTTTGTCAAATTTGAATTTCTAAACAAAACTTTTTTAAAATTTTATTTCAATAGAAAATTTTGTCAAAATTTTATTTCTATAGAAAATTTTATCAAAATGTTATTTCTATAGAAAATTTTGTCAAAATTTTATTTCTATAGAAATTTTTGTCAAAGTTGTATTTCTATAGAAAATTTTGTCAAAATTTTATTTCCATAGTAAATTTTGTCAAAATTTTATTTCTATAGAAAATTTTGTCAAAATTTTATTTCATTCGTTTTGTTTGTTATTGTGCGCTTCTCTTCAATCGTTATTATTGTCTTTGATCTCAGCTTAAAGCCATGCATTGACTAAACTACAAGTGTAGCTTAACCAACAGAGGAAAAGTATGCTTGTCAAATTTATTTGGGCAAAGCCCTATAGACTGCAAGATGGTTGGATGTACAGCTGTTTCGGAATTACCATATTCCTCATCAGCATCCTCTACTTGCAGCAAAACTATCAACCAATTATCAGGATAAATTCGGGTAATTCACTCAACCCAATGTGAACTACACTTGAACCTTCCGAAAAAGGGTTTGATAGTCGGCTACTGCCTAAACAAATTTTGCAAGCATATCTCTTTTCCTTTGCCAAACTCAAATCATCGATTTGAATGTATTTGGCTGGGTTTGTTTTCGAGCGTGCTTCCTCTATCTTCATCCGTTTTGTTTGTTATTGTTGGCTTCTCTTCAATCGTTATTATTGTCTTTGATCTCAGCTTAAAGCCATGCATTGACTAAACTACAAGTGTAGCTTAACCAACAGAGGAAAAGTAGAAAATTTTGTCAAAACTTTATTTCTATAGTAAATTTTGTCAAAATTTTATTTCTATAGAAAATTTTGTCAACGTTTTATTTCTGCAGAAAATTTTGTCAAAATTTTATTTCTATAGAAAATGTTGTCACAATTTTACAAAAAAAAAAATTTTAAAATTTTTTTGCTATAGAAAATTTTTGTCATAGTTGTATTTCTATAGAAAATTTTATAAAAATTGTATTTCTATAGAAAATTTTGTCAAAATTGTATTTCTAAAGATTTTTTTTAAATCTTATTTCAATGGAAAATTTTATAAAAAAAAGTTTTCTACAGAGAATTTTGTGAAATTTTATTTCTATAGAAAATTTTGTCAAAATTTTATTTCTATAGAAAATTTTGTCAACATTTTACTTCTATAGAAAATTTTGTCAACATTTTACTTCTATAGAAAATGTTTGTCAAAATTTTATTTCTATAGAAAATTTTGTCAAAACTTTATTTCGATAGAAAATTATTTCAAAATTTTATTTCTATGGAAAACCTTTTCAAAATTTTATTTCTATAGAAAATTTTGTCAAAATTTTATTTCTATAGAAAATTTTATCAAAATTTTATTTCTATAGAAAATTTTATCAAAATTTTATTTCTATAGACAATTTTGTCAAAATTTTATTTCTATAAAAAATGTCTAAATTTTATTTCTATAGAAAATTTTGTCAAATTTTTTTTTTCTATAGAAAATTTTTGTCAAAATTTTATTTCTATAGAAAATTTTGTAAACATTTTATTTCTATGGAAAATTTTTTCACAATTTTATTTCTATAGAAAAATTTTATCAAAATTGTATTTCTATAGAAAATTTTGTCAAAATTTTATTTCTATAGAACATTTTGTCAAAATTTTATTTCTATAGAAAATTTTGTCAAAATTTTGTTTTTATACAAAATTTTGTCAAAATTTTATTTCTATAGAAAATTTTTGCAAAATTTTATTTCTATAAAATATTTAGTCAAAAAACATTTTATTTCTATAGAAATTGTTTAAAACATTTTTTTCTTGAGCAAATTTGTGAAGTAGAAAACATCAAGAATTCTACCAATCTACTAGAGAGTAAAAATCTACCATTTTTGCTAGAATTCTATTTCAAAGAATTATCTGTACACCTTCAAAATTACAAAATTTGTTTTATTTGTTTTTCTTCCATTGCACCCAGAGAAGCTATGGGAACGCCTTAGATATGTTTCAAAAGTATGCGTCATCTGATCTAGGATTTTTTCCCTTTGTAGTATTTCAATTTTATTTGGTTGAATCTTCTATTGCATTACACCTTTTTCCACATCCATCCTTGTTCCATTTCAATAAAATGATGTTGTTTGCCTTAACCCCAACGATAATTCAAATTCATTCATATTCCTCTCAAGCCATAAACAAAAAAAAATCCAAAAAAATCGAGGGTTTTGGTAAAATGTTATGTAATCCATAATCCGTCCATCGTTAAGTTAAGTTCATTGCATGTGGTTTTCTGGTCATAATGGTTCGAACATTTGTTCAAACCGTGATATTTTCGTATTTATTTATTTTGTTTTAATACTTATCTCACTTGAGCTTCATACAGTTTAAGGCTTCATTTGCATTTCTGTGTGTTTAATTTTAGCATTTTTTTGGAATTTTGCTCATTATGTGTGTTGCGAATAAAAAATTTTGAACTGAATTACTGTTGACAATATCCAAAAAACACCCTTTTGGGAATGGTCTCTCTCTCTTTTTTTTGTTTTTTTGAAGGGAATTATACGAATATTATATGGGCAAGGGGCAATGCAATTGATTTTAACCACGCATTCATTGGATGATGTAAGAAACATTGTCATGGGATTTGTTGAGAAATTTCGATATATGAACACTGATAAAATAAATTACCAAAAATTGAGTAGCATATCAGAAAGCATTGTGCGTGTGTATGCGAATTTATGTGATTGACCAAGCGACTTTATAATGAAAGTTGCAATATGGGAAATATACATTTTTTTCTTCATAATATAAAATGACTAATAATAGACATTGAATTACTTAAGGAGATAATTACAGTAAATAATCATAGTTTAAATGAAAATATAAAAAAATCAACATTTCTTAGGAAAGTGAAATATAAATAATTTTCTTTATATATAGGTCATGGTTAGTTTGTTACATGAAGCTGTTTTATTTTTCATTGATTATGATGTTTACTTTACACTACGCTGATATTGAAGATCGACCTGATCTTCAATATCTGTGTACAATAAACCATCAATAATTGTTGCAAAATGAAACTGGGCCAATGTCAGCTTTTAAGATGTTTCCAGAATTTCTACGAAATAAATGATAGATGGTTATTTGCAAGTTGAGGATAGCCTGTGAAATTTGTCTGATTTAAAAAATTAAGATGGCCTTAAATGTCAATAATTTTTTCGTTTTGAATTTGCAGCAAGTACCTTTTTAATATAATTAATTTTAAAACAGATAATTGGAGGCAATTGATTCAGTGTGTCTTTTTCATTTGGACTTTATTAAGATGTAGCAGAATTGGGTGACTGATATTAATTCAACAAAGTCCTAGAGATGAGGTGCAAATAGAAATTTTATAACAGGTTCAACGGACATGTTGTCTTGGCATAACTGGGACAATGAACATCATGTCAACAAGAGCTTTGGAGACGATTCTGGACTTTAGAGCTCGACCAAATCAGGGTTTTCTGGCCGAAGCCGACGTTGTTCTCTGGTCACACTTGTCGGGGGAGTTCTTAAATATTTTATTGCCGCTGCTCTAAAATGTTGGAAAGGCAAACTATTCCAGTATTCAATTATATTACCATTACGTACACAAAAAACAAGTAAGGAAAGTCTGAAGTCGGGCGGGGCGGACTATATTATATCCTGCACCACTTTGTAGATCTAAATTTTCGATACCATATCATATCCGTCAAATGTATTGGGTGCTATATATAAATGTTTGTCCCAAATACATACATTTAAATATCACTCGATTTGGACAGAATTTGATAGACTTCTACAAAATATATAGACTCAAAATTTAGGTCGGCTAATGCGCTAGGATGGAATACAATGTTAGTAAAAAACAAGTAAGATAAGTCTAAAGTCGGGCGGGGCCGACTATATTCTACCCTGCACCACTTTGAAAATCCACATTTTCGATACTAATTATATCAAATCCGTCAAATGTGGTGGGTGCTATATAAAGGGTGATTAAAATTTCAAGGTCCGATGTGGATTTTGAATAAAACACAAACTATTTAGGAAATTATAGTAATTTTATATTATTATGATATATTGGTATTACTCAATTATGTATGGAACAAAATATCGGCCAAATGGGCGTCGCGACCTCGGTGGCACACCTTCATCCGATGGTCCAAATTTTCGATGACGCTGAGGCATAATGGAGGTTCTATGCCGTTAATGTGCCGAATTATCTCATCCTTTAGCTCTTGAATTGTTGCTGGCTTATCGCCGTACACCATTTCTTTCAAATAACCCCAAAGAAAAAAAGTCCAACGGTGTCAAATCACATGATCTTGGAGGCCAATTGATGTCGCCATTACGTGAGATAACACGGCCATTGAATTTGTTGCGCAAAAGAGCCATTGTTTCGTTAGCTGTGTGGCAAGTGGCACTCTCCTGCACGAAGAGAAGGAATATGATCACCTCAAACATGTTTCAAGAGCTTGCCGAAATCAGATACATGGTTTCCGAGAAAATAACATGGTTGCGAAAACCATGTTACATGGTCACCACCCAAAAATAACATTTTGCTCTTAAAACATGTTTGAGGTGATCATATTCCTTCTCTGGGTGTGCTGAAACCACATATCGTCCACATCCATATCTTCCAATTCGGGCCATAAAAAGTTCGTTATCATCTCACGATAGCGAACACCATTCACAGTAACTGCCTGACCGGCCTCATTTCGGAAAAAATACGGCCCGATGATGCCGCCAGCCCATAAACCGCACCAAACAGTCACTCTTTGTGCACGCACAGAAAAAACATGTTTGGACATGGTTGCCGCATCCATTTAATGCTTATTTAGAGTATGTAATTGTCGCGAAAACCATGTATTTTGTCTTTGTAAAAATAATTTTCGAGCGGAGAAAAATATATGTTGGCAATAAGCATTTGAATGGTTATCAAATACCGCAAACATGTTCTATCATTTAAATGATAGAATTGGAGACCATTATATGGTCAGGAAAATCATGTACCTGACCATTCAATTTTTTTACTTTTTTGCAGAGAAAAAAGTATTTTTATAGTTTACGTATAGACATGTATACAACCATTACATGGCCATAAAGACCATGTACATTGTTTTCGTGACCATTTAATTTTTTAATTTTATTGCACGACGCGTCAGTCGTGTGTTGATTGTTTCTTGGAATGGACGGAGAATACGGAATTATTGTGTTTTGTGTTAATTTATTTATTCACAAATGGCACGTGGTTTTATGTGAATACAAAAAAGGAAAGTGTAGTTGAAAAAAATGTACCTGGTTTTTGTTCTGCATTTTGATATATGGTATAATTTATTTTTATTTGCAGTTACATTATGTCTGCGTTTGTACATTTGATGGGCACGAAGTAAATATGGAATGATTACTTATTGTTGAAATTGAACCAAACTAGAGTGTGTAAAAATATGTGAAGTTTGCTTGCTCGACATTATAAATAGAAATAAGCAATGAATTAGTTTATAAATAAATAAAAACAAATAAATAAGGTTGATTTTGTGTTTTCTTTTCTCAAGTGGCGTCCTTTTTTCGACGACGAAAATAGTTTTTTCATAAAAATCAAAACATTTTAGGTTGTGACCATGTTCTTTTAACTAGAAGAAAAACATTTTTGACGAATAACATAACATTTTAGATCGTGACCATTGTCTTTTAATGGAAACAAAATTCTTTTTATTAATATAATAACATTTTAGATGAGGACAATTGTATTTTTCTTAGAACCATGTTCACTGAGCCAACATGGTTGCAGGTTAAAATGTTACATGGTCGCCGCAAAAATAGCTGCTATCATATTATTTTGCTCTTCGAATATGATTGTGGCAATCATGTTTCTTCTCTGCGTGTGGGTGCATTGGTTTTTCGACAATCACTCTTGGATTCTCATTCGTCCAAATGTAGCAGTTCTGTTTATTGACGAATCCACTGAGGTGAAAATGTGCCTCATCACTGAAGATGATTTTCTTCGAAAATTGATCATCCACTGTTGCCATTACTAGGAACCTTTTAACACGTTGTTGGATGGTGTATCTCTCCATGGTTCAAATTGAGTAGGTTAGGTTAGGTTAGGTGGCAGCCCGATGTATCAGGCTCACTTTGACTATTGAGTCCATTGTGATACCACATTGGTGAACTTCTCTCTTGTCACTGAGTGCTGCCCGATTCCATGTTAAGCTCAATGACAAGGGACTTCCTTTTTATAGCCGAGTCCGAACGGCGTTCCACATTGCAGTGAAACCACTTAGAGATGCTTTGAAACCCTCAGAAATGTCACCAGCATTACTGAGGTGGGATAATCCACCTAATGCTAACCATTGCACCACGGTGGCTCCCTTCAAATTGAGTAAGTCTGAAATAGAGAAATGTCAAATAAAATTCGGAAAAAAACTTGGCGTTTAGGTGTGGTTCACATTCAACATCGGCCCTTACAATTTAACCACCCTTTATAATTTTTTTTTTCAAAAATTGATTTCCATTAAAAATATTGTCAAGTTTGTTTTTCCATAGAAAAATTTGTCTACATTTTATTTCTACATTTTTTTTAATTTTTTACAAATTTTGTCAAACATTTTCTCTATAGCAAATTCTGTCAAAATTTTTTTTTATAGGATTTTTTCAACATTTTATTTCTATAGAAAATTTAGTCAAAATTTTATTTCTATACATTTTTTTTCAAAATGTTATTTCTATAAAATTTTTGCAATATCTTATTCCTGTACAATTTATTTTTTCCATTTGTATTTCTGTAATTTTTTTAAATTTTATTTCCATAGAAAAATTTGTAATTTTTTTTCTATAGAAAATTTTGACAAAATTGTAGTTCTTTAGAAAATTTTATTTCTAGAGACAAATTTGTCAAAATTTTATTTCTATAGGACATTTGTCAAAATTTTATTTTTATACATTTTGTTGTTTCAAAATGTTATTTCTATAAATTTTTTGAAAATTTTGATTTCTATTAAAAATATTGTGAAGTTTGTTTTTCCATAGAAAATTTTGTCTACATTTTATTTCTACATTTTTTTTTAATTTTGTACAAAATTTATCAAACATTTTCTCTATAGCAAATTCTGTCAAAATTTTATTTCTATTGGATTTTTTCAAAATTTTATTTCTATAGAAAATTTAGTCAAAATTTTATTTCTATACAATTTTTTTCAAAATGTTATTTCTACACAATTTGTTTGCAATATTTTATTCCTGTACAATTTATTTTTCCATTTGTATTTCCGTAATTTTTTTAAATTTTATTTCCATAGAAAAATTTAAAAATTTTTTTCTATAGAAAATTTTGACAAAATTTTAGTTCTTTAGAAAATTTTATTTCTAGAGACAAATTTGTCAAAATTTTATTTCTATAGGACATTTGTCAAAATTTTATTTTTATACATTTTTTTCAAAATATTATTTCTATAATTTTTTTTTTGAAAATTTTGATTTCCATTAAAAATATTGTCAAGTTTGGTTTTCTATAGAAAATTATGTCTACATTTTATTTCTACATTTTTTTTTTAATTTTTTACAAATTTTGTTAAACATTTTCTCTATAGCAAATTCTGTCAAAATTTTATTTCTATAGGATTTTTTCAAAATTTTATTTCTATAGAAAATTTAGTCAAAATTTTATTTCTATACAATTTTTTTCAAATTGTTATTTCTACACAATGTTTCCTGTACAATTTTTTCCATTTGTATTTCTGTATTTTTTTTTTTTAATTTTATTTCCAGATAAATTTTTGACAAATTTTAGTTCTTTAGAAAATTTTATTTCTATAGAAAATTTTGTCAAAATTTTATTTCCATGGAAAATTTTGTCAAAATTTTATCTCCTTAGAAAATTATATTTCTATAAAAAATTTTGTTCAAATTTTATTTCTATAGAAAATTTAGTTTATAGTAAATTTTGTTTCTATAGGAAATTTTGTAAAAACTTTATTGCCATAGGAGATTTGTGAAATAACTCTTAGATGAGGAGGAATATTTTGCAAAATCTACCAAAACATCAATCTACCAAACTATAAATAATCTATCACTTTTGTTAGAATATCATTAACTGCGGCAACAGTGCTGTCAGTATGTATACTTGTAAACAATAAAATGAACTGTCACTGGAATAAATTTGTGAGCTGTCAGACGAGCGGTTTAGAAATGGACGAAGCCTGAAACCTGAAGTTAATTGCAATAAATGTCAGCCACCCTGGTAATTTTTTGGTTTCACAAATAAATATGGTTCCAAAAAGCTTTTGATATCCAGCATTACTCGGAGTCGACTCCAAAGTCGGACTCCTTAAAAAAAAAGCTGGATTCGGAATTGAAGTTGGGTCGGCCCCACAACCCTGATTTTTATACAATTACAATAATCTGAAATACGGCGGAGTAATATTGAATGAATTGGACATGACATAGGATTTCTAGGATTGAACATAAATAAATAATTTAATTTTTATTTCTCAATTATATCGAGCAACTAACACGCTCAAATTTCAAACTTTGAGCATCTTCCACATTAACTATCTATAACATAAGTTATTACTATCGTCAAGTACGTTGTACTAAAACTTTACACCGTGATTACTTTAGTACATGCCATCTGCCATACAATAGCAGACATACAAAAACAAACTCAGATAAAATGAACTCAAGGCCTACAAAAATTAACCGATAAACATGACAACCTTACAAATGATAGCAAAATACAGAGGCAGTAATTAATGCATTTTTGTACTTGAACAAGAGCATGTTAACAGATTTTAAACAAGACTCGATTATATTGCATGATGAAAGGACGCATCATCTGGGGGACCTCCGTACACAATGGGGATGGAATGACTCATATGAAGCATTTGACGACATCAAGGAAGGGAATTGGCATTGTTGAGAAAAGGAAAAATAACAACATTCATAGTTCAAAAAGAAGTTCATTAGTATTGAATTGCTTGAAATGAGATCCTCAGCATAGCTTTGGGAACCAAGCAAAAAAAAAACCGGCACAAAATATTTTTTGTACACTAAAATCCGAAATTCAAGGAGACGCGAAATCATTTCATAGAATAGAAATGGGGACAATGCTCTCTTAATTGCTTTTCTAAGCATAACTGTTTGAAGCTTCACCCAGTTATGCTTAGAAAAAGGAACTACCTACTTGAAAAGGTTCTTTTACAGATAGTCGTCGTAGAACATGTTGCTTGCATTCAATCATTGGTTGAAGTAAGGTATATGCATAAACTGAAAGAAGAGTTTTATTTTCTGAAGAAGATTTCTTTTGATGACAAACAAGTATAAACGGCCGTAAGTTCGGCCAGGCCGAAGCTTATGTACCCTCCATCATGGATTGCGTAGAAACTTCTTCTAAACACTGCCATAGAATTACTTAAGTTGCGGTAACGCTTGCCGATGGCAAGGTATCTTAAAACCTCCTAACACCATCTTCTAAATTGTATATAAGTCCATACGTGGTATATATTAAATCAAAAAAGATCGATCCAATACGTATATAATTCAGTTTGACAAAGTAGACATACAATTTTGACAAAATTTTCTACAGAAATACAATTTTAACAAAATTTTCTATAGAAATAAAATTTTCACAAAATTTTCTATAGAAATAAAAATTTTGACAAAATTTTCTATAGAAAGAAAATTTTGACAAATATTTCTACAGAAATAAAATTTGAACAAAATTTTCTATAGAAATAAAATTTTGACACTGATGAAAATTTTATTATGAACCGAATAAAATTTTAACAAAATTTTCTCTAGAAATAAAATTTTGACAAAATTTTCTATAGAAATAAAATTTTGGTAGATTATTTTTGGCTCTAGTGGCAACCATGATTATGAACCGATATGGACCAATTTTTGTGTGATTGGACCAATTTTGGTATGGTTGTTAGCGACCATATACTAACACCACGTTCCTAATTTGAACCGGATCGGATGAATTTTGATCCTCCAAGAGGCTCCGGAGGTCAAATCTGGAGAACGTTTTATATGGGGGCTATATATAATTATGGACCGATATGGACCAATTCTGGCACGGTTGTTAAAGATCATATACTAACACCATGTTCCAAATTACAACCGGATTGGATGAAATTTGCTTCTCTTGGAGACTTCGCAAGCCAAATCTGGGGATTGGTTTATATGGGGGCTATACATAATTATGAACCGATGAGGACCAATTTTTGCATGGTTGTTAGAGACCATATACCAATATCATGTACCAAATTTCAGCCGGATCGGATGCAATTTGCTTCTCTTGGGGCTCCGCAAGCCAAATCTGGGGATCGGTTTATATGGGGGCTATATATAATTATGAACCGATGTGGACCAATTTTTGCATGGTTGTTAGAGACCATATACCAATATCATGTACCAAATTTCAGCCGGATCGGATGCAATTTGCTTCTCTTGGGGCTCTGCAAGCCAAATCTGGGGATCGGTTTATATGGGGGCTATATATAATTATGAACCGATGTGGACCAATTTTTGCATGATTGTTAGAGACCCTATACCAACACCATGTACCAAATTTCAGCCGGATCGGATGAAATATGCTTCTCTTAGAGGCTCCACAAGCCAAATCTGGGGATCGGTTTATATGGGGGCTATATATAATTATGGACCGATATGGACCAATTTTTGCATGCTTGTTAGAGACCATATTCCAACATCATGTACCAAATTTCAGCCGGATCGGATGAAATTTTCTTCTCTTTGAGGCTCCGCAAGCCAAATCTGGGGATCGGTTTATATGGGGGCTATATATAATTATGGATCGATGTGAACCAATTTTTGCAAGGTTGTTAGAGACCATATACCAACATCATGTACCAAATTTCAGCCGGATCGGATGAAATTTGCTTCTCTTTTAGGCTCCGCAAGCCAAATCTGGGGATCGGTTTATATGGGGGCTATATATAATTATTGACCGATGTGGACCAATTTTTGCGTGGTTGTTAGAGACCATATACCAACACCATATACCAAATTTCAGCCGGATCGGATGAAATATGCTTCTGTTAGAGGCTCCACAAGCCAAATCTGAGGGTCCCTTTATATGGGGGCTATACGTAAAAGTGGACCGATATGGCCCATTTTCAATACCAACCGACCTACATCGATAACAACTACTTGTGCCAAGTTTCAAGTCGATAGCTTGTTTCGTTCGGAAGTTAGCGTGATTTCAACAGACGGACGGACGGACGGACATGCTTAGATCGACTCAGAATTTCACCAGGACCCAGAATATATATACTTTATGGGGTCTTAGAGCAATATTTCGATGTGTTACAAACGGAATGACAAAGTTAATATACCCCCATCCTATTATGGAGGGTATAAAAATGTTCTTTAATAATAAGTAAGAAAAGTCTAACGTCTATACCAGGGATGGAAAATGCAGTACTATAGAACTTCTTGCAATACTTTTCCACCCTGGGCAGTACGGTAGTACCCTCGCGAATGATTTAGTACCTTTTGTTTATATAGTTTTTTGTCGATATCAGATTTATGGTACAATAATTTTGACACAATATTTTAATATTTTTAGAAAGTCTTAAACAAACAAAACACCCCAGTTCATACATAAAGAAAATCACGATTTTGTAAGTCAAAATTTTCTTGAATGTTTTGGTCGGAATAGGCATGGGATTCTTTATTACGCTACCAAACGAACACTTTCTAGATAAGAGGCAATTGATCTCGTACTTACATAATGCGACCCATTACAGTCACGGCTGACGGCTAAAAATTTATTACTGAAAATTATATTTCTAAAGAAAAATTTGTCTTTTTATACCCTTCACCACTACTGTGGTACAGGGTATAATAAGTTTGTGCATTTGTATGTAACGCCAAGAAGGAAAAGTCTGAGACCCATCGTTTAGTATACCGATCGTCTTAGAATTAAATTCTGAGTTGATTTAGCGATGTCCGTCTGTCTGTCTGTCTGTCTGTCTGTCTGTCTGTCTGTCTGTCTGTTGATGTATTTTTGTGTGCAAAGTACAGCTCGCAGTTTTAGTCTGATTGTCCCCAAATTTGGTACAGGGTCTTGTTTCGGCTCAAAGACGATCCCTATTGATTTTGGGAAAAATCGGTTCAGATTTAGATATAGCTGCCATATATATTTTTCACCGATCTGGTCATAATTGGCGTGTATATCAACCGATCTTCCTCAAATTCCGTACATCCGAATATTTTATGAGTCTCGAAAAACTTGCAAAATATCAGCCAAATCGGTTCAGATTTAGATATAGCTCCCATATATAGCTATGCGTGTCAAATTTGGTTGAAATCGGTTCAGATTTAGATATAGCTCACATATATAGCTTTCGCCCGATTTACACTCAAATGACCACAGAGGCCAATTTTTTGCTCCGATTTAGTTTAAATTTTGCACAGGGAGTAGAATTAGCATTGTAGCTATGCGTTCCAAATTTGGTTGAAATCGGTTCAGATTTAGATATAGCTCCCATATATAGCTTTCGCCCGATTTACACTCATATGACCACAGAGGCCAATTTTTTGCTCCGATTTAGTTGAAATTTTGCACAGGGAGTAGAATTAGCATGGTAGCTATGCGTGCCAAATTTGGTTGAAATCGGTTCAGATTTAGATATATCTCCCATATATAGCTTTCGCCCGATTTACACTCATATGACCGTAGAGGCCAATTTTTAACTCCGATTTAGTTGAAATTTTACACAGGGAGTAGAATTAGCATTGTAGCTATGCGTGCCAAGTTTGGTTGAAATCGGTTCAGATTTAGATATAGCTCCCATATATATGTTTTTCTGATTTCGACAAAAATGGTCAAAATACCAACATTTTCCTTGTAAAATCGCCACTGCTTAGTCGAAAAGTTGTAAAAATGACTCTAATTTTCCTAAACATCTAATGCATATATATGGAGCGATAAATCATAAATAAACTTTTGCGAAGTTTTCTTATAATTGCTCCAGATTTAAATGTTTCCCATATTTTTTTTTACTAACATTGTGTTCCACACTAGTGCATTAACCGACTTAAATTTTGAGTCTATAGATTTTGTAGAAGTCTATCAAATTCTTCCAGATCGAGTGATATTTAAATGTATGTATTTGGGACAAACCTTTATATATAGCCCCCAACACATTTGACGGATGTAATATGGTATCGAAAATTTAGATCTACAAAGTGGTGCAGGGTATAATATAGTCGGCCCCGCCCGACTTTAGACTTTCCTTACTTGTTTTCTTTTGGAAAATGTGTCAAAACTTTTTCTATACACTTTCCACTTTTCTAGACTTTCCTTACTTGTTTTCTTTTGGAAAATGTGTCAAAACTTTTTCTATAGAAAATTTCGTCAAAATTTCATTTCTATAAAAATGTTGTAAACATTTTATTTATATAGAAAATGTTGTCAAATATTTTATTTCTATAGAAAATCTTGTCAAAATTTTATTTCTACAGAAAATTTTGTCACCGTTTTATTTCTAGAGAAAATTTTCTTAACATTTAATTCCTATAGAAAATTTTGTCAAAATTTTATTTCTATAGAAAATTTTGTTCAAATTTTATTTCGAAAAAAAAAATTGTTAAAATTTTATTTCTATAGAAAATTTTGTCAAAATTTTATTTCTATACTAAATTATGTCAAAATTTTATTTCTATAGAAAATTTTGTAAAAATTTTATTTCTATACAAAATTTTATCAAAATGTTATTTCTATAGAAAATTGTGTCAAAATTTTATTTCTATAGAAAATTTTGTCAAAATTTTATTTCTATAGAAAATCTTGTCACAATTTTATTTCTATACAAAATTATGTCAAAATTTTATTTCTATAGAAAAATTCGTCAACATTTTATTTCTATAGCAAATGTTGTCAATATTTTATTTCTATAGAAAATTTTGTGAAAATTTTATTTCTGTAGAAAATTTTATTTCTAAAGAAAATTTTATCAAAATTTTATTTCTATAGAAAATGTTGTCAAAATTTTATTTCTATAGAAAATTTTGTCAAAACTTTATTCCTATAGAAAATTTTGTTAAAATTTTATTTCTATAGAAAATGTTCTCAAAATTTTATTTCTATAGAAAATTTTGTCAACATTTTATCCCATAGGAAATTTTGTCAAAATTTTATTTCTATAGAAAATTTTGTCAAAATTTTATTACTATAGAAAATTTTGTCAAACTGTTATTTCTATTGAAAATTTTTGTCAATATTTTATTTCTATACAAAATTATGTCAAAATTTTATTTCTATAGAAAATTTGTCAAAATTTTATTCCTATAGAAAATTTTGTCTAACTTTTATTTCTATAGAAAATTTTGTCAAATTTCTGTAGAAAATATTGTCAAAATTATATTTCTATAGAAAATTTTGTGAAAATTTTATTTCTAAACAAAATTATGTAAAAATTTTATTTCTATAGAATATTTTGTCAAAATTTTATTTCTATAGAAAATTTTGTAAAATTTTATCTCTATAGAAAACTTTGTAAAATTTTATTTCTATAGAAAATATTTTGTCAAATTTTGTTTCTGTAGACAATTTTATCAAAATTTTACTTCTATAGAAAATTTTGTCAAAATTTTATTCCTATAGAAAATTTTATCAAAATTTTATTTCTGTAGAAAATTTTCTCAAAATGTTATCCCTGTAGAAAATTTTGTCAACATTTTATTTCTATAGAAATTTTTGTGATAATTTTATTTCCATAGAAAATTTTGTCAAAATTTTATTTCTGTAGAAAATTTTATTTCTAAAGAAAATTTTATCAAAATTTTATTTCTACAGAAAATGTTGTCAACATTTTATTCATATAGAACATTTTGTCAAAGTTTTATTTCTATAGCAAATTTTGTCAAAATTTTATTCCTATAGAAAATTTTGTCAAAACTTTATTCCTATAGAAAATTTTGTAAAAATTTTATTTCTATAGACAATTTTGTCAGCATTTTATTTCTAGAGAAAATTTTCTTAACATTTAATTCCTATAGAAAATTTTGTCAAAGTTTTATATCTACAGAAAACTTATTCAAAATTTTATTTCTATAGAAAATTTTGTTCAAATTTTATTTCTATAAAAAATTTTGTCAAATTTTTAGTTCTATAGAAAATTTTGTAAAAATTTTATTTCTCTACAAAATTATGTCAAAATTTTATTTCTATAGAAAATTTTGTCAAAATTTTATTTCTATAGAAAATTTTGTGAAAATTTTATTTCTATACAAAATTATGTCAAGGTTTTATTTCTACAGACAATTTAGTCAAACTGTTATTTCTAGGGAAAATGTTGTCAAAATTTTATTTTTATAGAAAATGTTGCCAAAATTTTATTTCTATAGAAAATTTCTTATATTTCTCTAGAAAATTTTGTGAAAATTTTATTTCTATACAAAATTATGTCAAAATTATATTTCTATAGAAAATTTTGTAAAAATTTTATTCCTATAGAAAATTTTGTCAAATCTTTATTCCTGTAGAAAATTTTGTTAAAAATTTATTTCTATAGAAAGTTCGTTAAAATTTTATTTTTATAGAAAATGTTGTCAAATTTTATTTCTAGAAAATTTTGTCAAATTTTATTTTTATTGAAAATTTTATCAAAATTTTATTTCTATAGAAAATTTTGTCAAAATTTTATTTCTATAGAAAATTGTATCAACATTTTATTTTTGTAGAAAATTTTATCAAAGTTTTATCCCTTTAGAAAATTTTTTTTCAACATTTTTTTCTATAGAAAATTTTGTCAAAATTTTATTTCTATAGAAAATTTTGTCCAAATTTTATTTTTATAGAAAATTTTGTCATAATTTTATTTCTATAGAAAATTTTGTCAACATTTTATTTCTATAGAAAATATTTTCAAAATTTTATTTCTATAGAAAATCTTGTCAAAATTTTATTTCTATAGAAAATTTTGTCAAACTTTTATTTTTAGAGAAAATTTAGTCAAACTTTTATTTTTATAGAAAATTTTGTCACAATATTATTTCTATAGAAAATGTTGTCAAAAATTTATTTCTATAGAAAATTTTGTCACAATTTTATTCCTATAGAAAATTTTGTCAAAATTTTATTGCTATAGAAAATTTTGTCAACATTTTATTTCTATAGAAAATTTGTCAAAATTGTATTCCTATAGACAGCTGTGTCAGAACATTATTCTTAAGGAAAATTTTGTCAAACATTTATTTTTATTTATCTATAGAACATTTATGAAATACCATGAATTCTACCAAACAGGAAAAATACAAAATTTTTGTAGAATTCTACCAACTGTGGCAACTGTGTCTTTGTAAGCGGATATAAAACAAAAATAAAAATATTTAAAATTGAGGAGTTGACAAACCAAATTTTAGTCAAATTTTAGTGTCTTTAAAATTCAGTCTACAGGAGCTCTGACAATAATCTTCCAATGGAATTTTTGTGGAAAATTAGTGAAAAATTCGCGAAAAAAATACATTTTTTGTACTTTCTTAAAAATTTTCTATTCCATCCTTGCCCCGTACTATTTGTATATCTTTTAGCAACTTACTTTACTACATTGAGATTTAATCTTCAGGCAATTTGGATGATAAGTATCTCCTCAAGACCTTGAATGTGGAGGCCGGTGTAATGCATACTATATCGAACTCTTACATATATATATAAACCATATTAGACATGACTCTTTATGGGTCTTAAATGCCACTTTATTTCCAATCGGATAAAAAAATTGCGGTGTTAGTATACCCAAGAGATCTGTCAATATGGTCGCTATACCCGTATTTATCGTCCCCCCTTGGAAGCTTCAAATATCTCAGTAAATTCCATTGCCACAATTCCATATACATATTATTGCAGGTTTAACATTAATTTAAGAATTCGTTGCCCATTTTATGTTGCCTGGATGCCTGGTTTCATGTGCCATAGAAATATGAACTACCCCCCAAAAAAATAGATGTGTAGCACGAGTAAATAAGTATGTCATGTTCTAGGAACCAGAATATTGATGAGGGTTTTATAAGATTAGATTTGATTGTAGATTCAACTATGCCACCAAATATCTTGTTGAATACAATACGGGATATTTCGTTTTACCTGAAAATAAAAAAAGACAAAACAATAAACAAAAGGATCATTTTCTATTTAGCATTCAAAAATAAACTATCAGCCGCTCAGTTGGTTATGCTCAAGAGGAAATTTAATTCCTTCATTGCTTCTTTCAAGGATAACGAAGGTCAGAGGCTTTTGTTTTTAAGCTTTTATTATAGAAATTCAAATGCGTATATTGATGTATGACGCAGTAGAAAATTTTTCTTAGATGAAGATTTATTTTTGTATGATATAATTCATCCCTTCTAAGATATATACCGGTTCAAGGTTAGAACCACATCAGTTCATATACAATAAAACTTTGCAAATGCCAAAATTTCTATGAAACATAATCACACACAACTCGTAGCTCAAGGACTTCTGCTATTGCGACTTTTAACGTGTCCTCAAAAGTGACCTTGTAATTGAGAAATAGCTGGGAGGTATTTTTCTTAATTTTTTTTTTTTTTGTACGGATGATTTTCAAGGTCAACGTCCGGTTGTTATGCTACAATTATATCCAATAATTTTTTTTTAATCAGAACAAAAATGAAACTCCAACTATATTCATCGGAAATTCATAATTGAGCTTACTACCAATCCTAAGAAGTAGGCCAATTTTGAAATCATATTGCATGCATTTCATTCCACAAATTCGTTATACTAGGCCGATCTCACGATTTGAATCCTTGAGAGCATGCAAGTCGCAATTTTTATCCGATTTGCTTGAAATTTTAAATCTAGAGGTATTTTAGACCCATACCGAGATACACCAAATGTGATACATATCGGTCTATGTTTTGATATAGTAACCATTTGGAACGATTTCCCAATTTGAATTCTTGAGGGCATGAGACCTCGGTTGCCACAGTTAATATAATTCCACCGAAAATGGTAGATTTTTTACGGTTTGGTAAATTAGAGGAATTCTTGTTATTCTGCTAGATTTTGAAAAATATTCCTCTTTAACTAAGAGATACTTCAATATTCTATAGTAATAACAATAGTTTGTAAAAATTTTCTATAGAAACAAAAATTTGTTAAAATGTTCTCTAAAAATATATATATATTTTTTTTAAATTTTCTAAAGAAATAAAATTGTGAGAAAATTTTATATAGAAATAACATTTTAAAAAATGTTTGTATAGAAATGAAATGTTGAGAAAATTTTTTTAGAAATAACATTTTGAAAAAGTTTTCTGAAGAAGTAAAATTTTGAATAAATTTCAATAGAAATAAAATTTTAAGAAATTTTTGTATAGAAATGAAATTTTGAGAAAATTTTTTTTAGAAATAAAATTTTGAAAAAGTTTTCTGTAGAAATAAAATTTTAAGAAAAATTTCAATAGAAATAACATTTTAAGAACATTTTCTATAGAAATAAAATTTTAAGAAAACTCTCCATAGAAGTAAAATTTTTATACAAGTATCTATAGAAATAAATATTTGAGAAAATTTTCTATAGAAATAAATATTTGAGAAAATTTTCTATAGAAATAAAATTTTGAGAAAATTTTCTAAAGAAATAAAATTATGAGAAAATTTTCTATAAAAATAAAATTTTAAGAAAATTTCCTATAGAAATAAAATTTTGATAAAGATTTCTATGAAAATAAAATTTTGATAAAAATAGAAATACAATTTTAAGAAAATTTTCTTTAGAAATAAAATTTTTATAAAAGTATCTATAGAAACAAATATTTGAGAAAATTTTCTATAGAAATAAAATTTTAAGGAAATTTTCTATAGAAATAAAATGTTGATAAAACATTCTATAGAAATAAAATTATGAGAAAATTGTCTATAAAAATAAAATTTTCAATAGAAATAAATTTTGATAAAATTTCCTATAGAAATAAATTATTGATAAAATATTTTGTAGAAATAAAATTTTTAAAACTAATTTCAATAGAAATAAAAGTTTAAGAAAATTTTCTATAGAAATAAAATTTTAAGAAAATTTTCAAAGAAATACAATTTTAGTTGTTTTGGATTTCAGCCTAAAACCATGCAATGACTAAACAAGGAGTAAAAGCTTAACCAACAGAGGAAGATAATGTTTGTCACATTTATTTGGGCTAAGCCCTATAGACTGCAAGATGATTGGATGGACACACGTTTCGGAATTACCACATGCCTCATCGGCATCCTCTACTTCCGAAAAAATTGACAACATTTTTTATAGCAATGAAATTTTGATAGAATTTCCTATAGAAATAAAATTTTTATATATATTTTTCTAAAGAAAAAAAAATAAATTTTTATAGAAATAAAATTTTAAGAAAACTTTCTATAGTAATAAAATTTTGATAAAATTTTCTATAGTAATAAAATTTTGATAAAATTTTCTATAAAAATAAAATTTTGATAACATTTTCTATAAAAATAGAATTTTTAAGAAAATTTTCTATAAAAATAGAATTTTTAAGAAAATTTTCTATAAAAATAAAATTTTGATAAAATTTTCTATAAAAACAAAATGTTGATCAAATTTTTTGTTGGAAAAAAATTTCTATAGTCATAAAACTTTGAGAAATTGTTCTATAGAATTTTTATAAAAGTATATAAAGAAATAAAATTTTCAGAAAATTTTCTATATTAATAAAATTTTGAGAAAATATTCTAAGGAAATAAAATTTTGAGACAATTTTCTATAGAAATAATATTTTGACACAATTTTCTAAAGAAATAAAATTTTGACACAATTGTCTATAGAAATAAATTTTTGAGACTATTTTCTATAGGAATATAATTTCGATATAATTTTCCATAGAAATGCAAATTTAAGCAAAATTTTTTATGGAAATGACATTTTGACAAATTTTCTATAGAAACAATTTTTTTTTAATTTTCTATAGAAATGAAATTTTCAGAAATTTGTTTAAAGAAATGAAATTTTGAGACAATTTTTTAAAGAATTAAAATTTTGACACAATTTTCTATAGAAAAAAATTTGAGACTATTTTCTATTGAAATAAAATTTCGATATAATTTTCCATAGAAATGCAAATTCAAGAAAATTTTATATAGAAATGACATTTTGACAAATTTTCTATAGAAATAAAATTTTGAGACAATTTCCTAAAGAAATAAAATTTTGACACAATTTTCTATAGAAATAAAATTTTGAGACGATTTTCTATAGAAATATAATTTTCCATAGAAATGCAAATTTAAGAACATTTTTTATAAAAATTACATTTTGACAAATTTTCTATAGAAACAATTTTTTTTTAAAATTTTCTATAGAAATGAAATTTTCAGAAATTTGTTTAAAGAAATGAAATTTTGAGACAATTTTTTAAAGAAATAAAATGTTGACACAATTTTCTAAAGAAATAAAATTTTGACACAATTTTCTATATAAATAAAATTTCGATATAATTTTCCATTGAAATGCAAATTTAAGAATTTTTTTTTATAGAAATGACATTTTGACAAATTTTCTATAGAAATATATTTTTTTTAATTTTCTATAGAAATGAAATTTTGAGAAATTTTTTTAAAGAAATGAAATTTTGAGAAAAAATTTTAATTTTTTTATAGAAATAACATTTTGAGGAAATGTTCAATAGAAATATAATTTTGAGAACATTTTCTATAGAAATAAAATTTTGAGAAAATTTCCTACAGAATTTAAATTGTGAGAAAATTTTTTAAAGAAATAGAATTTTGAAAATATTTTCTAAAGAAATAGAATTTTGAAAATATTTTCTAAAGAAATAGAATTTTAAAAATATTTTCTAAAGATATAGAATTTTGAAAATATTTTATATAGAAAAAAATTGTGGACAATATGGAAATAAAATTTTGAGTAAATTTTCTATAAAAATAAAATTTTAAGTAAATTTTCTATGAAAATAAAATTTTGATAAAATTTGCTATAAAAATAAAATTTTCTATAGAAATAAAATTTTGATAAAATTTGCTATAAAAATAAAATTTTCTATAGAAATAAAATTTTGATAAAATCTTCTATAGAAATAAAATTTTGAGACAATTTTCTATAAAAATAAAATTTTGATAAAATTTTCTGTTGGAAAAAAATTTCTATAGAAATAAAACTTTGAAAAAATGTTCTATAGAATTTTTATAAAAGTATATATAGAAATAAAATTTTGATAAATTTTGCTATAAAAATAAAATTTTCTATAGAAATAAAATTTTGATAAAATTTTCTGTTGGAAAAAAATTTCTATAGAAATAAAACTTTGAAAAAATGTTCTATAGAATTTTTATAAAAGTATATATAGAAATAAAATTTTGAGAAAATTTTCTATAGAAATAAAATTTTGAGCAAATATTCTAAAGAAATAAAATTTTGAGACAATATTCTATAGAAAAAAAATTTTGAGACAATTTTCTAAAGAAATAAAATTTTGACACAATTTTCTATAGAAATAAAATTTTGAGACTATTTTCTATACAAAAATAATTTCGATATAATTTTCCATAGAAAGGCAAATTTAAGAAAATTTTTTATAGAAATGACATTTTGACAAATTTTCTATAGAAACAATTTTTTTTTTTTTAATTATCTATAGAAATGAAATTTTCAGAAATTTGTTTAAAGAAATGAAATTTTGAGACAATTTTTTAAAGAAATAAAATGTTGACACAATTTTCTAAAGAAATAAAATTTTGACACAATTTTCTATATAAATAAAATTTCGATATAATTTTCCATTGAAATGCAAATTTAAGAATTTTTTTTATAGAAATGACATTTTGACAAATTTTCTATAGAAATATTTTTTTTTTAATTTTTTATAGAAATGAAATTTTGAGAAATTTTTTTAAAGAAATGAAATTTTGAGAAAAAATTTTAATTTTTTTATAGAAATAACATTTTGAGGAAATGTTCAATAGAAATATAATTTTGAGAACATTTTCTATAGAAATAAAATTTTGAGAAAATTTCCTACAGAATTTAAATTGTGAGAAAATTTTTTAAAGAAATAGAATTTTGAAAATATTTTCTAAAGAAATAGAATTTTGAAAATATTTTCTAAAGAAATAGAATTTTGAAAATATTTTCTAAAGAAATAGAATTTTGAAAATATTTTATATAGAAAAAAATTGTGGACAATATGGAAATAAAATTTTGAGTAAATTTTCTATAAAAATAAAATTTTAAGTAAATTTTCTATGAAAATAAAATTTTGATAAAATTTGCTATAAAAATAAAATTTTCTATAGAAATAAAATTTTGATAAAATTTGCTATAAAAATAAAATTTTCTATAGAAATAAAATTTTGATAAAAACTTCTATAGAAATAAAATTTTGAGACAATTTTCTATAAAAATAAAATTTTGATAAAATTTTCTGTTGGAAAAAATTTCTATAGAAATAAAACTTTGAAAAAATGTTCTATAGAATTTTTATAAAAGTATATATAGAAATAAAATTTTGATAAATTTTGCTATAAAAATAAAATTTTCTATAGAAATAAAATTTTGATAAAATTTTCTATAGAAATAAAATTTTGATAAAATTTTCTGTTGGAAAAAAATTTCTATAGAAATAAAACTTTGAAAAAATGTTCTATAGAATTTTTATAAAAGTATATATAGAAATAAAATTTTGAGAAAATTTTCTATAGAAATAAAATTTTGAGCAAATATTCTAAAGAAATAAAATTTTGAGACAATTTTCTATAGAAAAAAAAAATTTGAGACAATTTTCTAAAGAAATAAAATTTTGACACAATTTTCTATAGAAATAAAATTTTGAGACTATTTTCTATACAAAAATAATTTCGATATAATTTTCCATAGAAAGGCAAATTTAAGAAAATTTTTTATAGAAATGACATTTTGACAAATTTTCTATAGAAACAATTTTTTTTTTTAATTATCTATAGAAATGAAATTTTCAGAAATTTGTTTAAAGAAATTAAATTTGAGACAATTTTTTAAAAAAATAAAATTTTGACACAATTTTCTATAGAAATAAAATCTTGAGACTATTTTCTATAGGAATAAAATTTCGATATAATTTTCCATAGAAATGCAAATTTAAGAAAATTTTTTATAGAAATGACATTTTGACAAATTTTCTATAGAAATATTTTTTTTTAATTTTCTATAGAAATGAGATTTTCAGAAATTTGTTTAAAGAAATTGAATTTTGAGAAAACTTTTTATTTTTTCTATAGCAATAACATTGTGAGGAAATGTTCAATAGAAATACAATTTTGAGAACATTTTCTATAGAAATATTTTGTATAGAAAAAAATTGTGGACAAAGTTTTCAATGGAAATAAAATTTTGAGAAAATTTTCTATAAATATAAAATTTGAGAAAATTTTCTAAAGAAATAAAAATTTGACAAACTTTTCTATAGAAATAAAATTTTTACAATATTTTATATACAAAAAAAATCTATACAAATATATGGGAGCTATATCCAAATTTGATCCGACATTTTCCAAATTCAATTGCGTTCGTATGCCAAAAAAGACCCTGCACCAAATTTCATCAAAATCGGTATATAATTGCGACCGGGATCTCAAGGGCTAGGTCGCCGGACACCAAGGGCTAGATCACCTCAGAATGTTATTCTGAGTCGATTGGTTTATATTTTATGGGGTCTAGAATCAATATTTCTGTTAGGCACATTTTTTGGCAGATCAAAGTTAATACACTCTGACCATTGTGTGGTTTAGTGTATAAAATAATAATATGACGATTATTTGTGATCACACCTTGTACATAATCTATTATTATAATTGCAATTAAATGCCTTCCTGATAACCAATTACAATAGAAATATTTTTTATTCAATTTATTTTAAGTGTCTCTTGCACTCTACTTGTGTAGAAATTTAGGTGTAAATTAACATACTAAAATTTTATAGATTAAAAAATTGCACTACCTTGAACCACATATTTTATCTAGGTTCTGTCTTTCAATAAAAGATAAGTGATAAAACTCATATGACCTACAAAAAAAAACGGAATAGATCATGGTCAAATGCGTGACTAAAAATTTCGGCAATAATTATTTGCACAATACTCTTATGACTGAATAATACAAATTCACAATGAATTTATTTGAATGCACAGAAGAAATTTTACACATAGAGAAATGACGTCACAGGAATTACTAAGAGTTAAATTTGAAGGAAAATGTTAAACGTTAAAATGTCACAAACTTAAACTACGACAAAACGTGTCCTTCAATGGTTTCTACCAATTCGTAGTATCAACGAAATTTTTCATTAAAATTGAACCAATAAAACAATTGCATAAATATGTTATAATGAAATGTTTCGTTATTGTTATGAATTTTTTATTTTGTAATGAAAATGTTCATGCTATTAATGAACATTTTCATTTTCTTAATGGAAAAATTTCGATATGTCAATCAAAACGTTTTCTTGGCTCAATTTTTATGAAATATTCTATATATGCATGAAAGAAGTTATTAATTTTGATCTCCGCGGATGACCGAAATTGTGTGGCTCTATATAACCACACAACATTTTATGAAAACCATTTTTAGTTAAGGAATCATAACATTTTCGCTATTGACAGCAATCAACCAAGTTGATGAAAATATATTTTTTATATCTCTTAAAAATCATGAAATATCCAAACCGGGTTTTAATCCCATTAGTACAAAATTTCTCATGGTAATATTTGTCCATTCATACTCGTATATCTTCATCATTATCTTCGATCATTCCTGTTTGTAGTGTGCCAAATTGTTTTTCTCAATTGTGTTTAGCAATATGACTTCCAGACGATACGTCGTTTGGTTTCATTATCAAATGAATTCGTTTTTTGGACATTTTTTAATTCAATCAACATAATAACGCAACGAAATAATTTCAAGGTCTCCCAAATTACTGGCCAATGAGAAAGTTGTTGCATCATTTCAGAGACGATATTCTAAATTCATCGGGAAGAAAAGAAATACTATCATTTATTGTCATAAAATTCGCAAGACGCAAATTTTAAATTGACTTCAACACAAGCACATGCAATGCGGATAAACAAGCACGTGTTCAATTAATCGCCTTGATCATGGGCCAAGAATTATCTCTTTAAATATGGTAGTTTGATATTTGATTTGATAAGGAAGAGATTTTGTTTTTTGAAAAACCTATTCGAGAGTAGGAACTCGTCTACAATCTTCCTTAGATGCAATCCGTCTCATAGTGTTAGAAATAAATACAAAAGTTCGATTAGTCAATTTTGGTCACATGGTATTATAAGTTAGTGCATATGTTTGCAGCACCCATTGGCGTTTCTATAAAAGTTAGCTGGTGGGGGGGGGGGGGTTTATCGCGAGCTATAGCCCCTATCTAGGTTTAGGCCGATAGCCTCTAGTGCCCGTATAAATAAGTTTATTATAATTTGTAATTATAATAAATAAAGTAATAAATAAATAAGGTTTTCACATCCTGGGAGTCTAAGCCCTCCCCTCAGAGGCCTATCTACGCTTTTATGGCAGCACCCACAAGGAGGCGAAATATACACAGGGTGTCTTTGGCAATAATACTCAGGGTCAGCCCCTGAGACGATCTAGCCATGTCCGTCCGTCTATCTGTGATAACATTTTTCTAATCAAAGTCCAAAAAATCAAAAATTCTACTCAAATCCTAAAAAATGAAATTTTTATATGAAAAACTTCTTTTGCTCATGTCTCCTAAACTAAGCGTCCTAGAGCGAAAAGGAGGTTAATTCGTGACCACCAAAAAAATATCAAAAATTCCATCGATATCTTAAAAAAAATCAAATTTTTAAATGAAAAACTTCTTTTACTCATATCTCCTAAACTAATCGTCCTAGAGCGAAAAGGAGGTTAATTCGTGACCACCCACAAAAAATCAAAAATTCCACCCAAATACTAAAAACAAATAAATTTTTATATAAAACAGTTCTTTTGCTCATATCTCCTAAACTAAGCGTCCTAGAGCGAAAAGGAGGATAACAGGTTGGCTGATAAGTCCCCGGTCTAACAAAGAAAAACACATTTTTTTGTCAAAATTCGTTTTTATTATTCAGAGCGATACAACGGTTATAATGACCTTCCAATTTTTTCATACCATTTTGGTAGTACTCCTTCGGTTTTGCCTCAAAATAGGCCTCAGTTTCGGCGATCACCTCTTCATTGCAGTCAAATTTTTTCCCTGCGAGCATCCTTTGGAGGTCTGAGAACAAGAAAAAGTCGCTGGGGGCCATATCTGGAGAATACGGTGGGTGGGGAAGCAATTCGAAGCCCAATTCATGAATTTTTGCCATCGTTCTCAATGACTTGTGGCACGGTGCGTTGTCTTGGTGGAACAACACTTTTTTCTTCTTCATATGGGGCCATTTTGCCGCGATTTCGACATCCAAACGCTCCAATAACGCCATATAATAGTCACTGTTGATGGTTTTTCCCTTCTCCAGATAATCGATAAAAAATATTCCATGCGCATCCCAAAAAATAGAGACCATTACTTTGCTAGCGGACTTTGAGTCTTTCCACGTTTCGGAGACGGTTCACCGGACGCTGTCCACTCAGCCGACTGTCGACTGGACTCAGGAGTGTAGCGATGGAGCCATGTTTCATCCATTGTTACATATCGACGGAAAAACTCAGGTGTATTACGAGTTAACAGCTGCAAACACCGCTCAGAATCATCAACACGTTGTTGTTTTTGGTCAAATGTGAGCTCGCGCGGCACCCATTTTGCACAGAGCTTCCGCATATCCAAATAGTGATGAATAATATGACCTCGATCAACTTCATTTTACGGTCATTCGAAATTATTTTGTGGATTTTTTTGATGTTTTCGTCGGTAACCACCTCTTTCGGGCGTCCACTGCGTTCACCGTCCTCCGTGCTCATTTCACCACGCTTGAATTTTGCATACCAATCAATTATTGTTGATTTCAGTGGGGCAGAGTCCGGAAACTCATTATCAAGCCAAGTTTTTGCTTCCACCGTATTTTTCCCCTTCAGGAAACAGTATTTTATCAATACACGAAATTCCTTTTTTCCATTTTTTTTTTCACAATAACAAAAGTTGCTTCACAAAAGACTCTCTATCTCACAAAGTAATTGACTTACAGACGTCAAATTTTGACACGAATCATTTGAAAGTTGGTACCATATAAAAATAATATGCATTTAATACTAGCAACGCCATCTATGTGTCCAACCGGGGACTTATCAGCCAACCTGTTACCTTACACGTAAGGGGAATTTCGTTTGTCCAAGTTAAATCGGTCTATATCGATGGATGGTAAAAATAAATGCGATACAGATTTTTGAGGGTCTAAAATTCCAGTATATTTAAATTTTCGGCACACATATTTGGGGTCCCAAAATATCTTCCAATTTCAGGCAAATCGGGTAATAAATACAGTTTATAGAAGCCCAATAATCATTAGCGTAGCTAGACAATTTTCCTAGGGGGGGCTATAGCCCCCTAGCTGAAAATTTATAGACTGAACTTATAGGTTCAATTAATGTTTTATTTCACAAAAATGAATAACAATATAGGCATCAAAATAACTCGACAATTAATTTATAATAAATCAACTAAAAGTAGTTCCACACTTTTCCAGCAAAAAAATTGGGAGTTGTTCTAATGTCACAACTTTAAAAGCACTTCCAAAAATGACCTCACAAAGAAGTTAATTATTTTAACTGCACAGGAAGTTTTTTTACTTCAATTTTTCATATTTTAATGCGTAATTTTTTTTTCTTTTAAAAAAAGGTAAGAATAAATAAAATGGTACAAATTATTCAAATTGCCACAAATATGCTAAATTCATTATAGAAATTTTTATAGAATTTTTGAAAATATTCGAGGGAAAACGTTTCAAACAAGCGTTAGAATGCATTAAAAATCATAAAAAATATAAAAATTAATTATTTGGGTAAACAAAACAACATTTTTTAATTCACATTCGAAACACTGAATTTGGATCACAACTTAAGAAGTGATGCAAATTCATTGCAACGGCTGTTGAAACGGTGGACATTCGTTGTATGACAATTTCATATTACATTCATCGCATCTCCGCCAATTTTGCACCACTTCCGGACCCAAAAAGAAGATTTTCACTTCTTTTTGGCTATGCTTTTTTGCAGCATTATTAAGATATTAATTTATGAAAGAATAGTATCAATTACTATTTTTATACCCACCACCATAGAATGGTGACGGGGGTATAATAAGTTTGTCATTCCGTTTGTAACACATCGAAATATCGATTTCCGACTATATAAAGTATATATATTCTTGATCAGGGAGAAATTCTAAGACGATATAATGATGTCCGTCTGTCCGTCTGTCTGTCTGTCTGTCTGTCTGTCTGTTGTAATCACTCTACAGTCTTAAATAATGAAGCAATCGTGCTAAAATTTTGCACAAACTCGTCTTTTGTCTGCAGGCAGGTCAAGTTCGAAGATGGGCTTTATCGGTCCAGGTTTTCATATAGTCCCCATATAAACCGACCTCCCGATTTGGGGTCTTGGGCTTATAGAAATCGAAGTTTTTACCAGTTTGCCTGAAATTTAAAATCTGGAGGTATTTTATGACCGTAAAGAGGTGTGCCAAAATTGGTGAGTATCGGTCCACGTTTTGATATAGCCCCCATATAGACCGATCTCCCGATTTTACTTCTTGGGCTTATAGAAATCACAGTTTTTATTCAATTTACCTGAAATTGGAAATCTAGAGGTATTGTAGGACCACAAATACGTGTGCCAAAAATTGTGAGTATCGGTCCATATTTTGGTATAGCCCCCATATAGACCGATCTCCCGATTTTACTTCTTGGCCTTATAGAAACCGCAGTTTTTATTCAATATACCTGAAATTGGAAATCTAGAGGTATTGTAGGACCACAAATACGTGTGCCAAAAATTGTGAGTATCGGTCCTTGTTTTGGTATGGTCCCCATATAAAACGACCTCCCGATTTGGGGTCTTGGGCTTATAGAGTATCGGTCCATATTTTGGTATAGCCCCGATATAGACCGATTTCCCGATTTTACTTCTTGCGTTTCTAGAATCCCAAGTTTTTATCCTATTTCCCTTAAATTGGAAATCTAGAGGTATTTTCGGGTCATTAAGAGGTGTGCCGGAAACGGTGAGTATCGGTCCATATTTTAGTATAGCCCCCATATGAACGATCTCCCGTTTAACTCCTTGGGTTTCTAGAAACCGTAGTTTTATCTGATTTGCCTGAAATTTTAAATATTCTGGTATTTTAGGCTCACAAAAACGTGTATCGGATTAAGTTTTTATCGGTCCATTTGGTAATGCCTCCATATAACATAGACCAACTTCACTTCTTGAGGGTGTAGAAGGCGCACTGGTCATGAAAATTGCTTGAAACTCAATGTAAAATTTCCAGATTTTACTTCTACAGAGTTAAGATTTCAAATCAAGACGTTATTTTATAATTTTCTTGCACACTTACAAGAGATGTTAATGATTCCTCTAAAAGTCAAACAAAAATGGTTCTTATAAATCCAGAATCTGATATAGTCTTCATAGGTGAAATCTATAAATTTATCTTCGGGAATTGTCCTCAAGTCCTCAAGCCCTCCTGAAATTTCAAAGGAAACCCTAATATTTGGTTCATGGTGGTGGGTATTTAAGATTCGGCCCGGCCGAACTTACTGCTGTATATACTTGTTTTAATTAAATTGACTAAACCAGACTAAACAAAATAATAAAGGAGCTTTAGTTATTCAACTAAATCAAAAGTTCAACCACAGATTAATTTTATAATTAATCTCCCAGAGGCCTTCCTACGCTTATGCCAATAATAACAAGTATATATGACCGTAAGTTCGACCAGGCCGAATCTTAAGTACCCTCCACCATGGATAGCGTAGAAACTTTTACGAAAGACACAATCGAATTACGTGGGTTGTGGTATCTTAAATCGTTTTCTAAATTGTGAGTTAGTCCATACGTGGTATATATTAGACAAAAAAGGTATGTGTAGGTATCTGAGGGCTATATATAACTATAGACCGATATGGACCCAGTTAGGCATGGTTGTTAACGGCCATACACTAGCACAATGTACCAAATTTCAACTGACTCGGATGAAATTTGCTCCTCCACGAGGCTCCAAAACCAAATCTCGGGATCGGACCACTTTTGGCATGGTTGTTAAATATCATATACTACCACCACGAACCAAATTTCAACCAGATCGGATAAATTTTGCTTCTCCAAAAGGCACCGGAGGTCAAATCTGGGGATCGGTTTATATGGGGGTTATATATAATTATGGACTGATCTGAACCAATTCCTGTATGGTTGTTGGATACCATATACTAACATCACGTACCAAATTTCAACCGAATCGGATGAATTTTGCTGTTCCATGGGGATCGGTTTATATGGGGGCTATATATAATTATGGACCGATTTCGACCAATTTTTGCATGTGTGTTTGAGGCCATATATTAACACCACGTACCAAATATCAACTGAATCAGATGAATTTTAGTCCTCCAAGAGGCTCCGGAGGTCAAATCTGGTGATCGGTTTATATGGGGGCTATATATAATTATGGACCGCTGTTGACCAATTTTTGCATGGTTGTTAGAGACCATATACTAACACCAAGTACCAAATTTCAGCCGGATCGGATGAAATTTGCTTCTCTTAGAGGCTCCGCAAGCCAAATCGGGGGATCGGTTTATATGGGGGCTATATATAATTATTGACCGATATGGACCAATAGTTGTTAGATACCATATACTAACACCATGTACCAAATTTCAGCCGGATCGGATGAAATTTGAATTAACGTTCGAGATATGCATGCAAAATTTGGTCGAAATTGGTTCTTATGTATATATTTCGTTTTTGGCAATATAGAAAGACTAAAAAATCCCGGGATTTTTTTCCCGACAATATTTTTGCCGATAATCCCGGGAAATTTTCATCGGTAATTTTCGGGAGTTTTTGTTTTAAATATTAGGAATATACTTTTATTGGCAACTCCGTTCATTGCAAAAAAAAAACAACACTGTAACACAGCTGACTGCCTTTTATTATTTTGTATTATTCTATAATTGTAAATACAAATACGTTTTTCTCTTCATAGCAAGTGGATAGGTGTTCTCTTATAAAATAAATTATTGATTTCCAAAAATAAATGTAAATATTAATAATTGTTTAAAATAATACATATGCCACTTTTTTAACAAGCTATCATTTTTAGATTGCCATTGATCGTGTACAATCTCCAGCTTGGAAGTACTTCACCACGAAAAATGATTTTGCGCACTGTTCCCTGTACCCTAAGACACTGGGAGTCCGAGTCATTTGGAAAATATTCATAAAGTCAAGCCGGATGTTGGTGATGTGATTCCTTCAAAAAAGAGCAAACCAGATTTAAGTATAAAACAATTTTTACAACCAAACCAGTCCATGGAAAATATAGTTTCTCGAATGGCTGCTTTAGACCGAATCACAATTAATGCAATTACTGTAAGCAGTTTTATAAAATGTTTTTTTTTCTTATGAATTAAAGAAGAGAGTTTATTTTTATTATTTCAAGTGTTTTGTGTATTTTTTTTTATTATTTATAAACCTTAAAAAGACAATTTTGTAAATTTTTAGAAAATCCCGGAAATTAGGCAAAAAACAATTTTTATACCGGGAATGTAAAAAAGGAACCCAAATCTAGACATGTCCGTGTGAACACATTTTTGTAATCAAAGTCTAGTTCGCAATTTTAGTCCAATCGACTTCAAGTTTGCCACAAGTATGTTTTTTTGTATGGAACCCTATATATATATATATATATATATATATATATATATATATATATATATATATATATATATATATATATATATATATATATATATATATATATATATATATATATATATATATATATATATATATATATATATATATATATATATATATATATTTCGCCCGATATCTACTAATATATCGCCAGAAACAAGAATTTCAGCTTGATTTACTTTAAATTTTGCAATTAATAATGTCGTAAACTATGCCGAATTTGGTTGAAATCGATTTAGATATAGCTCCCATACATATCTTTCGCCCGATATCAACTCATATGGACCCAGAAGCCAGTATTTTGCCCTAAATGGCTTCAAATTTTGCACAGGAAGTAGAATTAATATTGCAGCTCATATGGGCCCAGAAGCCAGTATTTTGCCCTAAATGGCTTCAAATTTTGCACAGGAAGTAGAATTAATATTGCAGCTACACCGAAAAAAAAGTGAACTGTTTGATAGGAAGAATGAACTACCACACACGAAAATTTAACTCCACATTTTGAGATTTCCACAAAGCGTTGTTAAAACCAATGCTGTGGAGTCGGAGCCGGAGTAGTAGAAAATGACTCCAATTTTCCTATACTTCTAATGCATATCTATCGACCGATAAATTATAAATACACTTTTGCGAAGTTGCAAAAAAATTGTTTTAGATTTAAATGTTTCCCATATTTGTTACTAACATTGTGTTCCACCTCAGGACAATAGCCAAATTAAATTTTAAGTCTTCAGAAGTCTAACAAATTTTGTCCAGATCGAGCCAGATTTGAATGTATGTATATGGGACCAAAAACCTTTATATATAGCATGCAACACATTTAATTGATTTGTTATGGTATCGAAAATGTTGACATACAAAGTGGTGCAGGGTATAATATAGTCGGCTCCGGCCGACTTTAGACCTTTCATACTTGTTTCATTGTATATTATGAGATGTTTTCAAAAAGATTTCAGGCGGGACTCTCAGGTAATTTTATTACAGAATTAACGGATAATATATTAGCATTAGCTCTAACTGCAAAGCTGGGACATATGGATTAAATGCATAATTTTTTATTTGAAATGCCGGCAACACATGGCTCTAATGTATTCATTTGAAACTTGTTAATAAGATATGCAATATCGTGAGTATTCAAAATTTTGGAATATTTATTTAACCAGTTTTGCTTGATTCACATAAATTTATTTTCAAAAGAATTTCTTTTTTTTTTTTTTTTTGGTGAGGTACAAGGTTCTTAGTGGATTTGTTTTCTAAAATTTCAAGTGCAATTTCATTAATTAACAATAGCCGGCGACAATAACGATGATCATCATTGACAATGATCATGATGATTATTGCAATGATAATAATGGCTTGAATGATCGTGTGCTTTTTTGTGTGTATAGCCAAGACCTTGACAAGAGAAATGTTGTCATCGTCAATGATACTGTCATCAGACTTATGCTAGAATCGTGGGTTGAACACACAAAATAAAAAAGGAATCAGCAAACAATAGATCTCTACAAAAATATCGCATTTTAGATATCGTTTCGTATTATTATTGTTGAATAATTTATTTTAGTGACAAAAAAAATATTAACGTCTTAAGTGCAATCTAATTTGTTAAAAAACAATGCGAAACAAATTAAGGAATTGAGAATTAGAAACTCCATACACATATCTTTGGAAATATAAACACATTTATTTATTTTTTTTAGATTGTTTGCAAATCTACAAAATCATTCATATTCAAGCCTCGATTGTTTCGAATACATTGCAATGCATCATTGTCTTAAGATGACAATAAAACAATACAATTTGTCTTAAATAAATATTTTCTAATAAAAATAAGTTTTGCATTTTTTTTATAAACCTGGAATTATTACCTGAATTTTAATTCTATAAAATATAGTCAAGAAAATTAATTGCATTATTTTGTATTCATGTTATACCAGGGTACATCGCATTTCTAATCTAAACATCATGAATGTGAAGAAGGAATTGGAAATACTTAATAAACAATTGAAAAACTTAATTTATACGAAATGGTAAAAACCTAACATATACACGGAGAAACAAAAAACATTTGTATAGCATCCACCATAGGATAGTAAAAATTTTTCAATTTTTTCTATAGAAAATTTTGTCAAAATTTTATTTCTATAGAAAACTTTGTCCAAATTTTATTTCTATTGGAAATTTTATTTTTACTAAAAATTCTGTCAAAATTTTAATTATGTAGAACATTTTATCCAAAGTTTATTACTATTGAAAATTTTGTACAAAATTTTATTTCTATAGAAAATTTTTTCAACATTTTATTTCTATAGAAAATTTTGTCAAAATTTTATTTCTAAAGAAAATTTTGTCAAAGTTTTATAACTATAGAAAATGTTGCCGAAATTTTTTTTCTATAGAACATTTCGATCTTTATTTTTATAAAAAATTTTGTCAAAATTTTACTTCTATAGAAATTTTGTCAAAATTTTATTTCTATATAAAATGTTGTCCAAACTGTATTTCTATAGAAAATTTTGTCAAAATTTTATTTCTAAAGAAAATTTTGTCCAGTCTTTTATAAAAAATTTGGTCAAAATTTAATTCTATAGAAAATTTTGTTCAAATTTTATTTCTATAGAAAATTTTGTTCAAATTTTATTTCTATAGAAAATTTCGTCCGAAAGTTTATTTCTATAGAAAATTTCATCCAAAATTTTATTTCGATAGAAAATTTTGTCCAAACTTTAATTCTATAGAAAATTTTGCCAAAATTTTATTTTTAAAGAAAATTTTTACATCTAAAAAAAATTCTCAAAATTTTTACTTCTATAGAAAATTTTGTCAAAATTTTATTTCTATAGAAAATGTTGTCCGAACTTTATTTCTATAGAAACTTTTGCCAACATTTTATTCCTATAGAAAAATTTTTGAAAATTTCATTTCTAAAGAAAATGTTGTCAAAATTTTATTTCTACACAAAAATTTTGTCAAAATTTTATTTATATAGAAAATTTTGTTAACATTTTATTTCTATAGAAATTTTTGTCAAAAATTGTATTTTTATAGAAATTTTTGTCAAAAATTTTATTTCTATAGAAAAAATTTTTCAAAATTTTATTTCTAAATGTTGTCAAAATTTTATTTCTATATAAAATGTTGTCCAAACTTTCCAATTTTATGTCTATAGAAAATTTTATGCAAAACTTTATTTCTATTGAAAATTTTGTCCAAAATTGTATTTCTAAAGTAAATTTTCTAAAAATTGTTACTTCTATAGAAGATTTTGTCAAAATTTGATTTCTATACAAAATGTTGTCCAAACTTTATTTCTATAGAAAATTTTGTCAAAATTTTATTTCTAAAAAGAATTTGTCCAAACTTTATTTCTATAGAAAATGTTGCCAACATTTTATTTCTACAGAAAATTTTGTCCAGTTTTATAAAAAATTTGGTCAAAATTTAATTCTATAGAAAATTTTGTTCAAATTTTATTTCTATAGAAAATTTTGTTCAAATTTTATTTCTATAGAAAATTTTGCCAAAATTTTATTTTTAAAGAAAATTTTTACATCTAAAAAAAATTCTCAAAATTTTTACTTCTATAGAAAATTTTGTCAAAATTTTATTTCTATAGAAAATATTGTCAAAATTTAATTTCTATAGAAAATTTTGTCAAAATTTTATTTCTATAGAAAATGTTGTCCGAACTTTATTTCTATAGAAACTTTTGCCAACATTTTATTCCTATAGAAAATTTTGTGAAAATTTCATTTCTAAAGAAAATGTTGTCAAAATTTTATTTCTATACAAAAATTTTGTCAAAATTTTATTTATATAGAAAATTTTGTTAACATTTTATTTCTATAGAAATTTTTGTCAAAAATTGTATTTTTATATAAAATTTTTGTCAAAAATTTTATTTCTATAGAAAAAATTTTTCAAAATTTTATTTCTATAGAAAAAATTTTTCAAAATTTTATTTCTATAGAAAATGTTGTCAAAATTTTATTTCTATATAAAATGTTGTCCAAACTTTATTCCTATAGAAAATTTTGCCAACATTTTATTTCTAAAGAAAATTTTGTCCAGACCTTAGTTTTATAAAAACTTTTGTCAAAATTTAATTCTATAGAAAGTGTTGTCCAAATTTTATTTCTATAGAAAATGTTGTCCAAAATTTTATTTCTATTGAAAATTTTGTCCAAAACTTTATTTCTATAGAAAATTTTGTCCAAAATTTTATTTCTATAGAAAATTTCGTCCAAGATTTTATTTCTGTAGAAAAGTTCGTCCAAAATTTTATTTCTATAGAAAATTTTGTCAATTTTATTTTCGTAGAAAATTTTGTCCAAACTTTAATTCTATAGAAAATTTTGCCAAAATTTTATTTCTAAAGAAAATTTTTACATCTAAAAAAAATTCTCAAAATTTTTACTTCTATAGAAAATTTTGTCACAATTTTATTTCTATAGAAAATTTTGTCAAAATTTAATGTCTATAGAAAATTTTGTCAAAAATTTATTTCTATTGAAAATGTTGTCCGAATTTTATTTCTATAGAAAATTTTGCCAACATTTTATTTCTATAGAAAATTTCGTGGAAATTTCATTTCTAAAGAAAATGTTGTCAAAATTTTATTACTATAAAAAATTTTGTAAAAATTTATTTATTTATATAGAAAATTTTTTCAAAATTTTATTTCTGTAGAAATTTTTGTCAAAAATTGTATTTTTATAGAAATTTTTGTCAAAAATTTTATTTCTATAGAAATAATTTGTCAAAAAAAATCAAATTTTATTTCTATAGAAAATGTTGTCAAAATTTTATTTCTATATAAAATGTTGTCCAAACTTTATTCCTATAGAAAATTTTGCCTTAGTTTTATTTCTAAAGAAAATTTTGTCCAGACTTTAGTTTTATAAAAAATTTTGTCAAAATTTAATTCTATAGAATATTTTGTTCAAATTTTATTTCTATAGAAAATTTTGTCCAAAATTTTATTTCTATTGAAAATTTTTTCCAAAATTTTATCTCTATTGAAAATTTTGTCAATTTTTTTTTCTATAAAAAATTTTGTCAAAATTTTATTTCTAAAGAAAATTTTGTCAGCATTTTATTACTACAGGAAATGTTCTCAAAATTTTTACTTCTATAGAAAATTTTGCTCCAATTTTATTTGTATAGGAAATTTTGTTCAAATTTTATTTCTATAAAAAATTTCGTCCAAAATTTTATTTCTATAGAAAATTTTGTCAATTTTATTTCCATAGAAAAGTTTGTTCAAACTTTAATTCTATAGAAAATTTTGCCAAAATCTTATTTCTAAAAAAATTTTTACTTATAAAACAAATTTTCTCAATTTTTTTTGCTTCTAATAAAAATTTTGTCAAAATTTTATTTCTATAGAAAATGTTGTCCAAACTTTATTTCTATAGAAAATTTTGCCAACATTGTATTTCTATAGAAAATGTTGTCAAAATATTATTTCTAAAGAAAATTTTGTAAAAATTTTATTACTATAGAAAATTTTGTCAAAATTTAATTTCTATAGAAAATTTTGTCAAAATTTTATTTCTATAGAAATTTTTGTCAAAAATTGTGTTTTTATAGAAAATTTTGTCAAAGATTTTATTTCTATAGAAAAAATTTGTCAAAATTTGATTTTCATAAAAAAAATCAAAATTTTATTTCTGTAGAAAATTTTGTCAAAATATTATTTCTAAAGAAAATTGATGTGTACCACTTAGTGGAAGAGGAATATTTTGCAAAATCTATCAAAACATCAAGTATAATATCAAAGAGTAAAAAATCTATCAACTGTGGCAACCGTGTCTCAGATATAAAGTACAAAGAAAGAAATATCACCAAAATATTACCAGTTAAAAAAGTTGAAAAATTTTTCAATTAAAATTTTAATTGATACAATTGGCTTTTTAAGCAAGCTCGAGACATTAAGTCAATTAACTCAATGATTGAAAATATATATATATATATATATATATATATATATATATATATATATATATATATATATATATATATATATATATATATATATATATATATATATATATAATATATATATATATTATATATATATATATATATATATATATATATATATATATATATATATATATATATATATATATATATAATATATATATATATATATATATATATATATATATATATATATATATATATATATATATATATATATATGCTGGGTCCTGGAGAAATTCTGAGTCAGTCTAGCAATGTCCGTCCGTCTGAAATCACACTAACTTCCGAACAAAACAAGCTATCGAGTTCAAATTTGGCTTAAATGGTTATTACTCATTTAGGACTAACGGTTTTGCAAATTGATCATATCGAACCACTAAAATTTGGTGTGCGATATTAGTATATCCCTCTAAGAATCATTCAAAATTAGATTCATATCGGTCCATAATTACACACATTTCTTGTGTGATTCAATCACGAAATTAATTGATCGAATTAATTTTTTAATTGAAATGACTTCAAGTACAAAAATGGTGGAATCAATCACATTTATTGTTCCAATTTTAAACTCAAAGCTAAATTAAAATTAAAATTTTAAAAATTTTCAATCACTGACTTAATTGTTGTTAGTTCTATTAAAAAGTTTATTGTTCCAGTTAATTTTTTAATTGAAAATTTTCAGCTCCAATCAATTGAAGTAGTTAACACGATCAAATCTCAATTGATTCTAAATTTTGATGTTATCCTCGACATTTTGTTTGCCTTTGAATAATTAATAAAGAAATTAAAAAAAATTAGTGTTTTACTTTGTTGCATTAAATATCAAATACCTCTACATACCGCAGGGTCAAATCTTAAGTACTAATTTCGCCGAAGTCTATCAATTGCGGTATTGCCAAAACCAAACATTCAACTCTCACATTATGAATTAGTGTTGGCGAAGAAGGTTCTCCATAGTCGAACTCGCATTCGTGAAATAATGAAGGCTTGTTCAAGGTACTGTCAAAAATCATTATTTGGTTCATGAACATTTCTTGAACATATGTTAAAGTTTAATATTTCTTTAGAATAAAATTACCCATAATTTACGTCTTATATAAAATATTTTTAAATTATTTTACTTGTAATAATTTCGATAAGAATTCTCTCAAATAATTGCATTTGCATTATTATGATTTAAATAATGAAAAAAAAAAAACATAACCAAAACATGAAATCAAAATGCAAATTTTCTTCACCTATGAATCTTTCATACGTGCTAGTATGTCTGCATTGGCCCATTATGAATTCTAGTTTGGAATGCGGTAAAGAACATGTCAAACTTAAGGTTTCATTGGTAACAGAATAAAAAAAAATAAACCCCAGTGAAGAGTCTTTGTTCTTCACATCTTTTTCAAGTGGTGAAAAGTTTATTGGCCATTTTGGTATTATTTAATCGACTATTTCACTTCCGCTTGCATTTTGGTATTTAAACGTTTCTCATGGGCCATTTCAAAAGTTTTGTCATCTTGAAATTGTGCCATCGCGACCGTCTTTTTGATTTTGTAGTGTTTGTTTTGTTTAAAGTGAGTTAATTTTAAAGAAATTGTAAAAGAAAGATATGAAGAAAGACTATGCTAAAGACAAATGTTATATCCTTTAATATAATATCCTAATAAAGGATGCAGTGTAGCAAATTAATTAAAATCAATCTGTTATAATTTCGTAAAAAAATCGAAAATTGTTCCACAAAGAGTACTTTTTAGGAGCATCTCGGGTTCTTATATCCATATTTTGCTATAAAGTTATTTTTTGGCCATGCTTAGAAAATACGCATTTGGTCGTTTTAAAGGAAAATTTATGTTTTGGACTTTGGAAATGTGGTAGTAATTTAATAAAAAAAAGTAAAAACACAAACAAAAAATACACTTTAGCGGGGACTTGAAAATATGCAGTTTCGCTTTTTCAATTCCAATTATTCCAAATCCAATGTAGCAAACACAAAAGAATAGCAATTCTATAAAAATGAAACGAAATGAAATTATAATAAAATCAAAAATTACACCTTAGCGGGGATTTGAAGTTTTTTTGGGAAAGATTTGAACAATAAGAGAATTAAAATTTTTTTCCTGAAGATTATTGGAAAAACTATATTGTTTACAAAAATATATACCGAATTAAAACTACGGACAACCTAAATTTCTTTTAAATATAATTGATAAAAAAAATCGAACTTTGGGTAAATTTAGAGAAGAAGTTGGAATCTTTTGCCTACACAGAAAGAAATATCCCCATAATATTTCCAATTCAACTTTTTGAATCTAGCGGAAAAATTTTCCAATTAAGAATTTAATATATACAATGAATTTTTAAGCTAAGAAAGTGATTGAAAATAGTTACGTTTTAGTTTTGCAATTAACATCGATTAAAATTTTAATTTAATCAGTTCAAAATTTGCTAATGAAATCATTTAATCGTTTAATCAATTAGTTTTTTATGCCCAATTAAAACTGTGATTAATACTATCATTTTTGTGATTGAGGAAATTTCAATTAAAACATTAATTGGATCAATTAATTTCTTTAATGTGTGTTATTACCAATGTGGTATCACAATGGACTGAATTGTCTTAATGAGCCTGATACATCGGTCTGCCGCCTAACCTAACCTACCTAACCTAATTTCTTGATGGGATCTGATTTTTTTCTGTGTACACAGAAATTTTTTTCTAATTCAATCATGAAATGATTCAATTAATTTTTTAATTGCTTAACTTTAATCACGATAGTATTAATCGCAGTTTTAATTAGGCATAAAAATTCTTGTTTAATAAATTAATTGATTTCAGTAGCAAATTGCAATGAATTGTTTAATTGATTCAATTAAAAATCTAATTGATGTAGAAGATCCCAATTATTTTTTTAATTAAAACTTACAAAATTTCAAATCAAAAAAATTGGCGTGATTGAAGTTCGGCCAGGCCGAATCTTATGTACCATCCACCATGGATTGTGAAGAAACTTCTACGAAAGACTGTCATCCACAATCGAATTAATTGGTTTGTGGTATCTTAAAACTTCTTAACATCGTTTTCTAAATTGTGAGTTAGTCCATACGTGGTATATATTAGACAAAAAAGGTATGTATAGGTAAGTCTACAAATAATAACAAATCGATATGGACTTTTGCACGGTACATAGAGAACCAGAATTGAAATATGGGGTCGCTTATATGTGGGCTATATACAATTATGAACTTGATATAGACCAATTTTTGTGTGATTGGGGATCTATTTATCTGAGGGCTATATATAACTATAGACCGATATGGACCTAGTTAGGCATGGTTGTTAACGGCCATATACTAACACAATGTACCAAATTTCAACTGACTCGGATGAAATTTGCTCCTCCAAGTGGCTCCAAAACCAAATCTCGGGATCGGTTTATATGGGGGCTATATATGATTATGGACTGATATGGACCACTTTTGGCATGGTTGTTAAATATCACGTACCAAATGTCAACCGAATCGGATGAATTTTGCTCTTCCAAGGGGCTCCGGAGGTCAAATCTGTGGATCGGTTTATGGACCGATTTCGACCAATTTTTGCATGTGTGTTTGAGGCCATATATTAACACCACATACCAAATTTCAACCGAATCGGTTGAATTTTGGTCTTCCACGAGGCTCCGGAGGTCAAATCTGGGGTCGGTTTATATGGGGGCTGTATATAATTATGGACCGCTGTGGACCAATTTTTGCACAGTTGTTGGAGACCATATACTAACACCATGTACCAAATTTCAGCCGGATCGGATGAAATTTGTTTCTCTTAGAGGCTCCGAAAGCCAAATCGGGGGATCGGTTTATATGGGGGCTATATAATTATGGACCGATGTGGACCAATTTTTGCATAGTTGTTAGAGATCATATACGAACACCATGTACCAAATTTCAGCCGGATCGGATGAAATTTGTTTCTCTTAGAGGCTCTGAAAGCCAAATCGGGGGATCGGTTTATATGGGGGCTATATATAATTAAGGACCAATTTTTGCATGGTTGTTAGAGACCATATACCAACACCATGTACCAAATTTCAGCCAGATCGGATGAAATTTTTTTCTCTTAGAGGCTCCGAAAGCCAAATCGGGGGATCGGTTTATATGGGGGCTATATATAATTATGGACCGATGTGGACCAATTTTTGCATAGTCGTTAGAGACCATATACGAACACCATATACCAAATTTCAGCCGGATCGAATGAAATTTGCTGCTCTTAGAGGGTCTGAAAGCCAAATTTGGGGGTCCGTTTATATGGGGGCTATACGTAAAAGTGGACCGATATGGCCCATTTGCAATACCATTCGACCTACATCAATAGCAACTACTTGTGCCAAGTTTGAAGTCGCTAGCTTGTTTCGTTCGAAAGTTAGCGTGATTTCAACAGACGGACGGACGGACATGCTCAGATCGACTCAGAATTTCACCACGACCCAGAATATATATATACTTTATGGGGTCTTAGAGCAATATTTCGATGTGTTACAAACGGAATGACAAAGTTAATATGCCCCCATCCTATGGTGGAGGGTATAATAAAGGAATTTTAGAGGGAATTGACTTGGCCGCGATCGAGACCAGGGCCTTTATATGCAAACTGAATTGTCTTATCTAGTGGTTTCTCCTAAGGGCTAAAACATGTTTTTTGCGATACGCATATAAATTCCGCCGTTTCAGAAGTTTTTTTTATGGATTTTACATTACTGCTGTTGTTGGTGGTGGTTTGTCAGTGGAAAGCTTTTTCTAGATGTTACTATTTTCCCCCGATTATTCTGCAATTGTAAAGTTAGAATGACAGGTATCTATACAGAAATCACTTGATGTCCTTTAAGCTGAGTAAAAAAAATTGTTGACGGCGTATGTAAATCTACCGATAAATATTCTGGAGGGGTTTAACTGTTACTAAGGACTCTCTAGCCTGGGGACCTTATCCACCCTTAGTACAACCGTAGTACGCCAATGTATATGGACAATATTTCCCATTTGTCGGTTAAAAACTTCAATCTAATTCAATCCGTAGATAGAAATTGTCTATACTATCTACAAACTTTTACCGATTTCCTCACTTGGTAATGCAATCTATTCAAATAGATTCATAGAATAGGGGTTATTAACCTAGTCTTTTAAATTTTAGAAATTCCAAAAATTTAGCAGAAAATCTATTTATTCCAAATGCGCCATTAAAATTAAAAACGCTTTGACAATCAAGTCATACCGATTCGTTCGGTATGACTTGAAATATAGACTTATAATTGCTATATACCCATATTGTCATTGTTCTCACACTTAATATTATTTTCTCACGGTATTTTCCTATATAACATGTTACTGTGAACTGTATTCATGTTTCAAAATATGAAATTTAAAAAGAACACCAAAAATAAGTATATACGGCCGTAAGTTCAGCCAGGCCGAATCTTATGTACCCTCCATCTTGATGTTTTGAAAATTTTGCAAAATATTCCTCTCCAACTATGAAATGCTTTATAAATTTTCTATAGATATAAAATTTTAACAAAATTTTCTATAAAAATAAATTTTTGACAAAACTTTGTAAAGAAATATAAAATATTGACAAAATTTTCTATAGAAATAAAATGTTAACAAAATTTTCTATACAAATAAAATTTTGACAACATTTTCTATAGAAAAAAAATTTTGACAAAAGTTTTTATAGAAAAAAAATTTTGACAAAATTTTCTATAGAAATAAAATTTTGACAAAATTTTCTATAGAAATAAATTTTTGACAAAATTTTGTATAGAAATATAAAATTTTGACAAAATTTTTTATAGAAATAAAATTTTGACAAAATTTTCTATAGAAATAAATTTTTGACAAAATTTTCTATAGAAATATAAAATTTTGACAAAATTTTCTATAGAAATAAAATGTTGACAAAATTTTCTATAGAAATAAAATTTTGACAAAATTTTCTATAGAAATAAAATTTTTGACTAAAATTTGTATAGAAATATAAGATATTGACAAACTTTTCTATAGAAATAAATTTTTGAAAAAATTTTGTATAGAAATATAAAATTTTGATAAAATTTTCTACAGAAATAAATTTCTGGCGAAATTTTCTATAGAAATAAAACTTTGACAACATTTTCTATAAAAATAAATTTTTGACAAAATTTTCTATAGAAATATAAAATTTTGACAAAATTTTCTACAGAAATAAAATATTGACAAAGTTTTCTATAGAAAAAAAAAATTTGACAAAATATTCTATAGAAATAAAATTTTGACAAAATTTTGTACAGAAATATAAAATGTTAACAAAATTTTCCATAGAAATAAAATGTTAACAAAATTTTCTATAGAAATAAAATTTTGACAACATTTTCTATAGAAAAAAATTTTGACAAAAGTTTTTATAGAAAAAAATGTTTGGCAAAATTTTCTATAGAAATAAAATTTTTGGCAAAATTTTCTATAGAAATAAAATGTTGACAAAATTTTCTATAGAAATAAATTTTGACAAAATTTTCTATAGAAATATAAAATTTTGACAAAATTTTCTATAGAAATAAAATTTTGACAAAATTTTCTATAGAAATAAAATTTTTGACTAAAATTTGTATAGAAATATAAAATATTGACAAACTTTTCTATAGAAATAAATTTTTGAAAAAATTTTGTATAGAAACATAAAATTTTGACAAAATTTTCTACAGAAATAAATTTCTGGCGAAATTTTCTATAGAAATAAAACTTTGACAACATTTTCTATAAAAATAAATTTGTGACAAAATTTTCTATAGAAATATAAAATTTTGACAAAATTTTCTACAGAAATAAAATTTTGACAAAATTTTCTATAGAAATAAAATTTTCACAAAATTTTCTATAGAAATAAAATTTTCGCAAAATTTTCTATAGATATAAATTTTTACAGAATAAAATTCTGGCAAAAATTTCTATAGAAATAAAATTCTGGCAAAAATTTCTATAGAAATAAAATTCTGGCAAAAATTTCTATAGAAATAAAATTTTCACAAAATTTTCTATTGAAATAAATTTTTGACAAAATTTTCTATAGAAATAAATTTTTGACAAAATTTTCTATAGAAATAAAATTTTGACAAAATTTTGATGATTATTTTTGGCTCGAATGGCAATCGTGATTTTTCTGTATATAATTATGAACCGATATGGACTTATTTTTGCATGGTCATTAGAAACCATATACTAACACCACGTACTAAGTTTCAGCGGGATCGGATGAATTTTGCTCCTCCAAGAGGCTCCGGATGTCAAATCTGGGGATCGGTTTATATGGGGGCTATATATAATGAAGTATCGATGTGGACCAATTTTTGCATGGTTATTAGAGACCATATACCAATACCATGTACCAAATTTCAACCGGATCGAATGAATTTTGCTTCTCTTTGAAGCTCCGCAATCCAAATATGGGGATCGGTTTACATGGGGGCTTTATATAATTATGGACCAATGTGGACTAATTTTTGCATGGTTATTAGAGACCATATACAAATACCATGTACAAAATTTCAACCGGATCGGATGAAATTTGCTTCTCTTTGAAGCTCCGCAATCCAAATCTGGGGGTCGTTTTATATGGGGGCTATATATAATTATGGACCCATGTGGACCAATTTTTGCATGCTTGTTGGAGACCATACACTAACACCACGTACCAAATTTCAACCGGATCGGATGAAATTTGTTTCTCTTTGAAGCTCCGCAAGCCAAATCTGGGTATCGGTTTATATGGGGGCTATATATAATTATGGACCGATGTGGACCAATTTTTGCATGCTTGTTGGAGACCATACACTAACACCACGTACCAAATTTCAACCGGATGGGATGAATTTTGCTCCTCCAAGAGGCTTCGAAGGTCAAATCTGGGGATCGGTTTATATGGGGGCTATATATAATTATGGATCTATATGAACCAATTTTAGCGTGACCACATACTAACACCACATACCAAATTTCTACCGGATCGGAAAAAAATTGCTTCTTTATGAGGCTCAGCAAGCCAAATCTGGAGGTTCGTTTATATGGGGGCTCTACGTAAAAGTGGACCGATATGGACCAATTGCAATACCATCCGACCTACATCAATAACAACTACTTGTGCCAAGTTTCAAGTCGATAGCTTATTACGTTCGGAAGTTAGCGTGATTTCAACAGATAGACGGACGGACATGCTTAGATCGACGCAGAATTTCACCACGACCCAGAATATATATATACTTTATGGGGTCTTAGAGCAATATTTCGATGTGTTACAAACGGAATGACAAAGTTACTCGTATACCCCCCATCCTATGGTTGAGGGTATAAAAAGAACAAAAAAAAACGAAGAATAGAGTCGTATGTTCATTAGACCTGACTGCGTTACACCCTAGTATGTCTTTGCTAAATTCGAGACGATTTTTGTTGTTGTTGTTTTTATAAATTACATTTTGAATTTCGATTTTACCATTGCAACTTAATTATTTTTTCAGCACAATAATACTAACAAATTCGATGTGAACCATTGATTCCACTAATTTCTTAATTAAAACAATAATCAATTATAATAATCAATATTTTTTTTAATGGATCTATTAATGTTTAACTGACATTGTTGATTGATTCTATACTTCAACGATTGAAGAAATTTCAATCAAATAATTTTTAGTTGACGTTGGTGCGTGATTCTGTTATTTCTGTGATTGAAAAACTCATATATTGGAAATATTAATTTCGTGATTAAGGACAAAAAAATATTATTCTCTCTCCCTGGTAACTCAAGATGTTTTCCAAATATTTGGTAAACGTTTTTTATTTGGAATAGCACAAAATATTTTAACAAATCTTTTTCACAAAAAAAAACAAACATTAAATTTAAAAGCATATAACTAAGTTGTTCATTAAAGGTTAATATAAAGGATTTCTTTTTACCGTGTTTTTACTAGAAATTCACCAATAAAATTGAAGTAAGGATACTTGTAGAACTTGTAAATGTAAGTTTTGCGTACTTGATTCTCGGAAACAAAGTTAATTAATTCGTTTTTTCAGCTTGTTTCTTCATGTGCTATCAGAGTCTTTTAAAATCATCTTAATGACAACTTCAATTTCAAAATTCGGACTAGTGTACATGTGGAAATTATACTTTTTTCAAGTTAAAAAGTCTTTAAAATAAAGTGTTGAAAACATCGCCTTTTTTTTGGTTTTGTTGTCCAGATACACAAAGTCATGAAATGTAGCGACGATTTAATTAATTTTGAAGAATTTTTCAGATTTATTAAAACCAAGTTGACTTTAGACACAATTTTCTTTAATTTTAGGTTACACAATTTTAAATCGAATCACTTAACGATAAGGACAAGACGACTTTATTGAAAAGTTTATCGACCTTTGAACAAAAAACATTACATCAGAGAGATGCGTCTTCTATGCTAATCAAAATTCGGAGTCGTATTTTAAGGACATGAACTCATTAGCGTCATGACAGTAGGTTTTCAGTGTGACTACCATATACTCATGTTTCATCGTTGGCTTAGTCGAATTTCCATAATCTTTAGTATAGATGTTTCAGTTTGGGTCTTATATGCTAATTTCTTATGGAAATTACATACGAGAGTTATTCTGTGTTTACATGTTCTTTCGTGGTGTTGTAAAAAAAGATTACTTGAGTGCAAAGAGTTTGACCTTCGCTTAAAAATGTTTGTATTGATTCCGAGCCAAAGCCCTAAAGATGCATTTAAACACACAATTTTCTTTTAAATTTGATAAAATGTTCTCTAGCCAAAAATAACATTATGCTCTGAAAATAGGTTTGAGGTGATCATATTTTAATTTGATCATATTCCTACTCTGCGGGACCTAAACCGATCTGAAAAATATTGACAGATTCTGAGAGATAATGTAACGTAAATATTAAGGATATTTTTCTACCCTGCACCATAGGTACAACAAAGTATATTAACTTTGTCATTCCGTTTGTAACACATCGAAATATTGCTCTAAGACCCCATAAAGTATATATATTCTGGGTCGTGGTGAAATTTTGAGTCGGTCTAAGCATGTCCGTCCGTCCATTCGTCCGTCCGTCTGTTGAAATCACGCTAACTTCCCAACGAAACAAGCTATCGACTTGAAACTTGGCATAAGTAGTTGTTATTGATGTAGGTCGGAAGGTATTGCAAATGGGCCATATTGGACCATTTTACGTATAGCCCCCATATAAACCGACGCCCAGATTAGGCTTGCGTAGCCTCATAGAGAAGCAGATTTCATCCGATCCGGTTGAAATTTGGAACGTGGTTTTAGTATGTGGTATGTATGTTAGATAACAAGCATAAAAATTGGTTCATATCGGTACATTATTACATATAGCCCCCATATAAACCGTTCCCTAGATTTGAGCTCCGGAGCCACTTGGAGGAGCAAAATTCATCCGAACCGGTTGAAATTTGGTACGAGGTGTAAGCATATGGTCTCTAACAACCATGCAAAGATTGGTATATATCGGCCCCCATAAATATATATGGCCCCCATATAAACCGATCCACGGGTTTGAACTCCGGATCCTCTTGGAGGAGCAAAATTCATCCGATCCGGCCGAAATTTGGTACGTGGTGTTAGTATATGGCCGCTAACAACCATGCCAAAATTGGTCCAGATCGGTCTATAGCCGATCTCCAATCACACAAAAATTTGTCCATATCGGTTCATAGCCAAAAATAATCTACCAACATTTAATTTCTATAAAAAATTTTGTCAAAATTCTATTTCTATAAAAAAATTTGTCAAAATTTTATTTCCATAGAAAGTTTCGTCCAAATTTTATTTCTATAGAAAATTTTGTCAAAATTATATTTCTGTAGAAAATTATGTCAAAATATTAATTCTATAGCAAAATTTTGTCAAAATTTTATTTCTATACAAAATTTTTTCAAAATTTTATTTTTATAGAAAATTTTGTCAAAATTTTATTTCTATAGAAAATTTTGTCTAAAATTTGTTCCTGAAGAAAAGTTTGTTAAAATTTTATTTCTATAGAACATTTGTCAAAATTTTAATCCTATAGAAAATTTTGTCAAAATTTTATTTCTATAGAAAATTTTGTCTAAAATTTGTTCCTGAAGAAAAGGTTGTTAAAATTTTATTTCTATAGAAAATTTTGTCAACATTTTTTTTCTATAGAAAAATTTGTCAAAATTTTATTTCCATAGAAAGTTTTGTCCAAATTTTATTTCTATGGAGAATTTTGTCAAAATTTTATTACTATAGAAAATTTTGTCAAAATTTTATTTTTATAGAAAATTTTGTCCGAAATTTGTTCCTGAAGAAAAGTTTGTTAAAATTTTATTTCTATAGAAAATTTTGTCAAAATTTTATTTCTATAGAAAATTTTGTCAAAATTTTATTTTTATGGACAAATGTTTCAAAATTTTATTTCTATAAAAAAAATTTGTCGAAATTTTATTTCTATAGAAAATGTTGTCAAAATTTTATTTCTATAGAAAATTTTGTCAAAATTTTATTTTTATAGATAATTTTGTCAAAATTGTATTTCTGTAGAAAATTATGTCAAAATATTATTTCTATAGAAAATTTTGTCAAAATTTTATTTCTATAGAACATTTTGTCTAAAATTTGTTCCTGAAGAAAAGTTTGTTAAAATTTTATTTCTATAGAAAATTTTGTCAAAATTTTTTTTCTATAGAAAAATTTGTCAAAATTTTATTTCCATAGAAAGTTTTGTCCAAATTTTATTTCTATGGAGAATTTTGTCAAAATTTTATTACTATAGAAAATTTTGTCAAAATTTTATTTTTATAGAAAATTTTGTCAAAATTTTATTTCTATAGAAAATTTTGTCAAAATTTTATTTCTATAAAAAATTTTGTCCGAAATTTGTTCCTGAAGAAAAGTTTGTTAAAATTTTATTTCTATTGAAAATTTTGTCAAAATTTTATTTCTATAGAAAATTTTGTCAAAATTTTATTTTTATGGACAAATGTTTCAAAATTTTATTTCTATAAAAAAATTTGTAAAAATTTTATTTCGATAGAAAATGTTGTCAAAATTTTATTTCTATAGAAAATTTTGTCAAAATTTTATTTTTATAGATAATTTTGTCAAAATTGTATTTCTGTAGAAAATTATGTCAAAATATTATTTCTATAGAAAATTTTGTCAAAATTTTATTTCTATAGAACATTTTGTCAAAATTTTATTTCTATAGAAAATTTTGTCAAAATTTTATTTCTATAGAAAATTTTGTCCAAAATTTGTTCCTGAAGAAAAGTTTGTTAAAATTTTATTTCTATAGAAAATTTTGTCAAAATTTTATTTCTATAGAAAATTTTGTCAAAATTGTATTTCTATAGAAGATTTTGTCACAATTTTATTTCTATAGAAGATTTTGTGAAAATTTTATTTCTATGGAGAATTTTGTCAAAATTTTGTTACTATAGAAAATTTTGTCAAAATTTTATTTTTATAGAAAATTTTGTCAAAATTTTATTTCTATAGAAAATTTTGTCAAAACTTTATTTCTATAGAAAATTTTGTTAAAATTTTATTTCTATAGAAAATTTTGTCAAGATTTTATTTCTATAGAAAATTTTGTCAAAATTTTGTCCAAAATTTGTTCCTGAAGAAAAGTTTGTTAAAATTTTATTTCTATAGAAAATTATGTCAAAATATTATTTCTCTAGAAAATTTTGTCAAAATGTTATTTCTATAGAAAATTTTGTCAAAATTTTATTTCTATAGAAAATTTTGTTAAATTGTTATTTCTATAGCAAATTTTGTCAAAATTTTATTTCTATAGAAAAATTTTGTCAAAATTTTATTTTTATAGAAAATTTTGTCAAAATTTTATTTCTATAGAAAATTTTGTTAAAATTTTATTTCTATAGAAAATTTTGTCAAAATTTTATTTCTATAGGAAATTTTGTCAAAATTTTATTTCTATTGAAAAATTTTTCCAAATTTTATTTCTATAGAAAATTTTGTCAAAATTTTATTTCTATAGAAAATTTTGTCAAAATTTTATTTCTATAGAAAATTTTGTCAAATTTTTATTTCTATGAAAAATTTTGTCAAAATTTTATTTCTATAGACAATTTTGTCAAAATTTTATTTCTATAGAAAATTTTGTCAAAATTTTATTTCTATAGAAAATTTTGTCAAAATTTTAGTTCTATAGAAAATTTTGTCAAAATTTTATTTCTATAGAAAATTTTGTCAAAATTTTATTTCTATAGAAATTTTTGTCAAAATTTTATTTCTATTGAAAATTTTGTCAAAATTTTATTTCTATAGAAAATTTTGTCAGAGTTTTATTTCTATAGAAAATTTTGTCAAAATTTTATTTCTATAGAAAATTTTGTACAAATTTTATTTCTATAGAAAAATTTTTCAAAATTTTGTTTCTATAGAAAATTTTGTCAAAATTTTATTTCTATAGAAAATTTTCTTAAAATTTTATTTCTATAGAAAATTTTGTCAAAATTTTATTTCTCTAGAAAATTTTATTTCTATAGAATGCCCAATCCGATACAATCTTTCCAAAAGTTATTAGGGTAAAAATGCAAATTTTATATAAATAGAATTTAATCTTCTCAAAAATAATTTGTTTTCGTATTGTCAAACAAATAGTTTTGAGGTAGCAATATGTAAAGAAATAGTTCAGTTGCTTATTTGCTTTGTTTGACCACGTACAAATGTTAATTAGGACTTAGTCTTATCAGCTAGCGAGTTCACCTACATTTTAAATTTAATAATCTATATTATATGGTATAAATATTTATATATAGAGCTCGCGCGACCATTTGGGATTTAATTAAATAATATAAAATGCTAGATTAAATGTTGAAATGGTAAACATTTATTGTCGATAAACAATAGATTTTGCTGGGTATAGGTTAAACAAATATTTTTATTTTCAAATATACTCTGAAATAATTATAGAAGGGAAAAATGTTATACATATTATTGATTGACAATTGTAATAAATAAAATCAAAATATAAAATAAATAAAAACAAACTATACTAACATGGTAGATTGAGAACCACCAGCCTAAACTGGAATTCTAACCAAGACTCACATATAAACAGGTACTTCAAGCAAAATACGTTTTCTTACAACATTTTTTATAGTATAAAGGATACGCAAAATTTGGATTTCTAAATTTGTCTTGAATTTACCGTGAACAGCTTTTTTAATATATCGCAAGTAGAGCATGAAAATTCGATAAATAGAATCTATGTTCTAATTTCACTTTTTTTGATCCCAGATTTTAAAAAAGAAGCCGCATGGCATGACTCGACATCAATACCCAAATCTTTAAGACGAGTTCAAAATCTTTAGATCCAAATAAACTTTGGACAAACCTTTACACTACTGGAAATTTTCCAAATCTAAAATTTAAATCAGACGGAATATATAAAATATTTAAAAGGAATGCTACTTTTATGGAATTTTGCAAAAACACATAAATTATAATATCGGAAGATACATTTTGAGGCATTATTACAATTTTTCAGAATTAGCAGTGGCGATTACACAAGATAGGTGGGGTTTTTGAACAATATTTGGTCAAATCGGGCGATATATTTCGAATTCGGAAGATTAACTTCATCTGGACTATAATGTGTACTCAACAAAAAGTTTACTTGTATCCAAAAATTTTGACCTTCCTTTAAGAATTTTGGTATTAACTCCGATCCAAAGATTCGGCTTCTTAAAAATAAAAATATGTTTGAGTGAATCTAGGATAAATAAAATTAAAATTAGGATACAGATCTCATATATGAAATTTACATTCTCCTTTCCCGGCATATTAATAAGGTTAGGTGGCAGGCCGATGTATCAGGCTCACTTAGGCTATTCAGTCCATGGTGATACCACATTGGTGTACTTCTCTCTTATCACTGAGAGCTGCCCGATTCCATGTTAAGCTTAATGAAAAGGGACTTATATATGGGAGCTATATCTAAATCTGAACCGATTTCAATCAAATTTGGCACACATGACTATACTACTAATTGTTCTCCTAGTGCAAAATTTCATCCAAAACTCTGGCTTCTGGGGCCATATAAGTGCATATCGGGCGAAAGTGCATATCGGGCGAAAGATATATAAATCTGAACCTATTTCTTCCAAATTCAATAGCATTCTATTCTGAGCCAAAACACATACTTGTGCCAAATTTGTGGTCGATTGGACTAAAACTGCGCCTAGACTTTGATTACAAAAATGTGTTCACAGACAGACGGACATGGCTATATCGACTCAGGAGCCCACCCTGAGCATTTTTGCCAAAGACACCATATGTCTATCTCGTCTCCTTCTGGGTGTTGCAAACATATGCACTAACTTACAATAATACCCTGTTCCACAGTGTGGCGCAGTCTGGCAGAAGCCTGTGCAAAAATCATAAAATTATGTACCGAGTTCCCATTTACGAACAATCCTCTATTTTCAATTTTCGAAAAAAACGGACAAAAGTGAACCCTCTCCCCACCTTCGCTCGGGGTGATTAGATATCGGAAAATCACGTACCCTATATTAATTTCACAATCTACCCAACGGTCCCTAAAAATTCCAAGTAGATCGACAAAGTTTTCCACTTTCTCAGCCAGATATCGAAAAATCATGTACCCTGTATTAATTTAATCACCTCCTCCCACACGGACGAAAAATACTGTTTTTCATATGTTTGGGTATAAACATTATATGTTTGGAACTCAAATTTTTAAACACAATATTTTTGAGTGGAAACATATAATGTATAATATGCTTGGATTCAAACATATATTAATTTAGAAATAGCCCATAAACATATATGTGTTTACAAAGAGAGACAAAGTGTATGCTGGAAGTAAAATAATGAAAGTAACCAATTGGCGCATTACAAATATATATACACAAAGAAAATTTCATTAATTATAGGAAAAATAATACGTGTGAATATAAACAAGTATAAATTTACATATTATGAGTAAACATATATATGTTGTGATATAAGACTTCGCCAAAAATTGTATATGCTTAAGTAAACTATTAAAATGAGTATTCGGAGAGAAAATTCATTCGGAACCAAGATAAAATATATTTGAAAACAAGTAAGGAAAGTCTAAAGTCGGGCGGGGCCGACTATATTATACCCTGCACCACTTTGTAGATCTAAATTTTCGATACCATATCACATCCGTCAAATGTGTTGGGTGCTATATATAAAGGTTTGACCCAAATACATACATTTAAATATCACTCGATCTGGACAGAATTTGATAGACTTCTACAAAATCTATAGACTCAAATTTAAGTAGGCTAATGCACTAGGGTGGAACACAATGTTAGTAAAAAACAAGTAAGGAAAGTCTAAAGTCGGGCGGGGCCGACTATATTATACCCTGCACCACTTTGTAGATCTAAATTTTCGATACCATATCACATCCGTCAAATGTGTTGGGTGCTATATATAAAGGTTTGACCCAAATACATACATTTAAATATCACTCGATCTGGACAGAATTTGATAGACTTCTACAAAATCTATAGACTCAAAATTTAAGTCGGCTAATGCACTAGGGCGGAACACAATGTTAGTACAAAAATATGGGAAACATTTAAATCTGAAGCAATTTTAAGGGAACTTCGCAAAAGTTTATTTATGATTTATCGCTCGATATATATGTATTAGAAGTTTAGGAAAATTAGAGTCATTTTTACAACTTTTGGACTAAGCAGTGGCGATTTTACAAGGAAAATGTTGGTATTTTGACCATTTTTGTCGAAATCAGAAAAACATATATATGGGAGCTATATCTAAATCTGAACCGATTTCAACCAAATTTGGCACGCATTGTTACAACGCTAATTCTACTCCCTGTGCAAAATTTCAACTAAATCGGAGTTAAAAATTGGCCTCTGTGGTCATATGAGTGTAAATCGGCCGAAAGCTATATATGGGAGATATATCCAAATCTGAACCGATTTCAACCAAATTTGGCACGCATAGTTACAATGCTAATTCTACTCCCTATGAAAAATTTCAACTAAATCGGAGCAAAAAATTGGCCTCTGTGTGCAAATGAGTGTAAATCGGGCGAAAGCTATATATGGGAGCTATATCTAAATCTGAACCGATTTTTTCCAAAATCAATAGGGATCGTCTTTGACCCGAAACAGGACCCTATATCAAATTTTAGGACAATCGGACTAAAACTGCGAGCTGTACTTTGCACACAAAAATACATCAACAGACAGACAGACGGACAGACGGACAGACAGACAGACATCGCTAAATCGACTCAGAATTTAATTCTAAGCCGATCCGTATACTAAAATGTTGGTCTATGATTACTCTTTCTTGGCGTTACATACAAATGCACAAACTTATTATACCCTGTACCACAGTAGTGGTGAAGGGTATAAAAAGAGCATGAGTTTTGTTTATCATTTTCGCATTACCGGCACAATTTTTTTGTTTCGTCAAAACAAATCGGAACATAGGACGAGTAAGTCAAAATATTCAAACAAAGGTAATTAAAGTGATCTTCATAAAAAACTAACGAAAGGGCACTATGCACTGAACAAAAAGCATGTCCGGTTCCAAAGATTGTGTCTCCACTTTAACAATTTTGGTATTGATTCCGAACCAAAGAAGCAGACAATACAAGTAAGGATGCTTTTAAGACACAATGCTCTTTTAAATGGGGTTTTGTGTACTTGACTCTACGAAGCACATTTCAATTTTTCGTTTTTTTCAGCTTTTTTCATATGCTATAAAATGTCCGTTAAAAACAAAACTTCCAGTAGAAATTATGCTATGTTTCAAGTAAAAAATGTCTTTAAAATAAAGTATTGAAAAACATATCCTATTTTTTAATGATTTTTGCCTTGTAGTCAAGATGCAAAAATGCAAAAAAAAATTAAAGACAGTTTCATTAATTTTAAAGAATTTTTCTGAATTATTAAAGTCAAGTTGACCTTAGTCCAAAAATTTGTTCTTTCATGTTACGATACCCATTTTTAAGTCAAATCACTTAATTATAACGACAACACGACTTCATTGAAAGTATCGACCTTTGAACATGGAAAAAACTTTATATTAGAGAAATGCGTCTTCTAAGCTAAGCAAAAGTTGTATTCTTATTTTAAGGACATGAACTCTTTGGCCTCACGACAATATTTTTTCAGTGCACTCTTTTTAGAGTTGTGAAAGTAAAATGAAAACAGGGCGAAACAGTGAAAAATTATACAGTAAGATCTATAAAAACAAAGATTAGTTCCTCTTTATTAATGAGCAGTCCAAGAGGAGTTGACGGATTTTTTCGAAAATACAAGCGGGTATTGAGTTCGAGTTTTGCCGCTAAAATTATTTCTCATTTTAGCGGCAAAACCAGAATAACATTACAACTTTTTCCGGTAAATTGTATTATAACATGGTGGGGAAAGATCCAAAGCAACAATTGAATAAGTTTATTTTCTTTAAAAGAAATTATTAAAGAAAAGTAAAAGGGTACACATGACCATTTTAACGTGATAATGCCAATTTACACCGGCCTTAAGAATTAAATTAAGTACAAAATTATTCGTTAATAAAAATTCATATTTATTTGTATTTCTAAATTAATGGTGTTACATGCTAGCAAACAATTGTTCACACCAAAATAAATTTATGTGCTGTTGTAAAATTACTGTTTAGAATTTAAATATAATGTGCTTTTGAATGGCCAATATACTTTCAAACATATTATATATTGGAAGAAATCAAACATATAAATGTTTGGGCAATACCCAAAAATTTATATGCTTGAAGCAAAATATGTTTGGGAGTATATGTTACAGAAGCGATTTTTTTGAGGGTACACGTTCCCTGGTTAATTTTGCTCTTTTTTTTAACGGACGTCACTTTCCCCGATAAAATATCGACAAACACAGAAGCGGATAGCACCCTCAAGCTTCCCTGAAAATTCCAAGAAAATCTAGAAGCTTGCCTTCAAGTGTGGGGCAAGGAGAAGAGAAGGTTCCCTTCCCGTCCAAATACCCAAAAATCAGTTAAATCATATTGATTTCATAAGCTTCCCCGACGGCCTTTGTAAATTTCAAGAAAACTTGAGAATTTTAGTTTTTTTCAGTTTTAGAGGAGGTTCCCCAACCAAATATCGCAAAATTGATGTAGCGTATCTTACGTAGACGTCCCAGAAAATGTCAAGCAAATTATAAGCCAAATTTTCAAAAGGCCAAAGGGAGGCCCCTCTTCCCGTTCAAATATCGCAAAATCAGGTATCCAATATTAATTTCATAACCTCTCCGCATGTCCTCTGTAAATTTCAAGTAAATTGAGGAAGAGATTAATTGTTTCTCTTAAAGAGAAGCGGATGTCTCTCTATTCCCTTTTAGCCCCGACCAAATCTTAAAAAATCAGAAACCTTATATAAATTTCATAACCTCACCCTGTTTTTCCATAAACTATCAGTGGGAGAGTTTTAGTTTTGTTTTCACTGTACTGTAAAAAAAGTCGGGCAAAGGTGAGGTTCCCCTCCCCGACCAAATATGGAAAAATAAAGTAGCCGTTCATTGTCTAGACGCCCCTTTCAACCGTACCTGAAAATTTCAAGCAAATCGGATAATTTGTTCCAATTTTCAAAAACTCGTGCAAGGGGGAGGCCCCCCTGCCCGTCCAAATATGAACACATGAGGTACCCCATATTAATTTGGTAATCTCAAGTAAATCAGAGAAAAAGTCGGACAAATGGGATGTCGCCCTCCGCGATCAAATATCGAAAAATAAAATAGCGGATCTTTGTCTAGATGCCAAAGCCAAACTTCACTGACAATTTCAAGCAAATCGGTCAACTTTGGTCCAATTTTCAAAAAGTCGGTCAAATGAGAGGTATCCCTCTGCGACCAGATATCAAAAAATGAGGTACCCTATTTTCACCACATAAGCACCCCCTACGATCTCTGAAAGTTTCAAGTAAATCCGTTCAGCCGTTTCCGAGCTTATCCGGAATATACAAACAAACAAATAAACAAACATACTTTAGATTTTGTTTAAACAAATACCACAAGTTTCAAAGTTACATTTTTGGGAAAAAAGATCAGCAGATAGAGGATTAAAAAGTGAGTAATATATTCAATATAAACCTTTTCTTAAATTAAAATTCAACATGACATAACTGTAAAAAAAAATTATTAACTTATTATTAAAGTCGGGAGCCATCGTGGTGCAATGGTTAGCATGCCCGCCTTGCATACACCAGGTATGAAATTATTTTCCTTGGGGTCGACGAACATTACGACTACTACCATTGCGGAATATTTTTTTTTTTTTTAGTTTCATCGCTCCACAGGATCTTGCGGCATTTTCTCTCGCCTACCGTTCCTGACCACCTATAATGTTTTCTGGCGAAGCATAGTCCCATCTTACAAATTTTTTTCCGTAGCATAGGAACTTTTCTGACTGTTCGGCCGGGTAATTTGACATGCACTAAAACTGAGACCTAGATCAAAAATATGTGTTCACAAACAGACGGTCAGAAAAGAATTTTTTTAGTATATACAGTGCACTGAAGACGTTTAGTCTAATATCTTACATCAATGAAAGAATACTTTCAGCGTCAAGTTTCATAATAAATAATCGAAAAAATCATTTGCAAAGCAAGCATTTTAACTCAACTCAATTTTTCTATCACACTGGAAAAACAGTATGGATTAATCCTTAATTTGTCTAAAAAGCTAATTTTATTACAAGAAACTGTTTTTTTATACCCTCCACCATAGGAAGGGGGTATATTAACTTTGTCATTCCGTTTGTAACACATCGAAATATTGCTCTACGACCCCATAAAGTATATATATTCTGGGTCGTGGTGAAATTCTGAGTCGATCTGAGTCGGTCCGTCCGCTAACTTTCGAACGAAACAAGCTATCGACTTGAAACTTGGCACAAGTAGTTGTTATTGATGTAGGGCGGATGGTATTACAAATGGGCCATATCGGTCCATTTTTACGTACACTGAAAAAACAGTGAACCCACCAGGAAAGATAACTTTCGATTAATTTTAGAAAATTTGGAACTTTTTTAGAAAAATTTAACTAAACGGTATTACAAGCGCTGGCATCACTCCGATATGGCAAAAATAAGTAAATATTTTTCGACAAATTCAAGAAAATTTATTAGACATAACTAAATTTTTTCAGTAGTTAAAGAAAATTTTGTAGTTTTAAGAGAAATCTTGGAGTTCAAAATTGCAAGAATGTCTTTAGTGACATACGAAGTTCATGATGGACACATTTTTGGTAAAATTTACAAATTTAAAGAAATAATGAACTATTTTGTAAGAAATACGAAATTAGGAAATCTTTATGCTTTATTTGTGTATAACTTTTTCCCGTTTTTTAGTTCATTTAACTAACATACGCAAAAAATTATTTGACTAAAATAAACTTTTTCCAAACATAATGATTCTATGAACTAATATAAAGTTAATATGGCTTTAGTGAAATAGAGAGTTCACTTTTTTTTGAGTGTATAGCCCCCATATAAACGGACCCCCAAATTTGGCTTGCAGACCCTCTAAGAGAAGCAAATTTCATCCGATCCGGCTGAAATTTGGTACGTGGTGTTAGTATATAGTCTTAAACGACCATGCAACAACTAGTCCACATTGGTCCATAATTATATATAGTCCCCATATAAACCGATCCCCAGATTTGGCTTGCGGAGCCTCTAAGAGAAGAAAATTTCATCCGATCCAGCTGAAATTTGGCACATGGTGTTAGTATATGGTCCTTAATAACCTTCCAAAAATTGGTCCACATCGGTCAATAATTATATATAGCCCACATATAAACCGATCCCCCGATTTGACTTGCGGAGGCTCTAAGAGAAGCAAATTTCATCCGATCCGGCTGAAATTTGTTACATGGTGTTAGTATATGGTCTCTAATGACCATGCAAACATTGGTCTACATCGGTGCATAATTATATATAGCCCCCATATAAACCGATCCCCAGATTTGGCTTGCGGAGCCTCTAAGAGAAGAAAATCTCATCCGATCCAGCTGAAATTTGGTACGTGGTGTTAGTATGTAGTCTTTAACAACCATACAAAAACTAGTCCACATCGGTCCATAATTTTATATAGTCCCCATATAAACCGATCCCCAGATTTGGCTTGCGGAGCCTCTAAGAGAAGAAAATTGCATCCGATCCGGCTGAAATTTGGTACGTGGTGTTACTATATAGTCTTTAACAACCATGCAAAAATTGGTCACATCGGTCCATAATTTTATATAGTCCCCATATAAACCGATCCCCAGATTTGGCTTGCGGAGCCTCTAAGAGAAGAAAATTTCATCCGATCCAGCTGAAATTTGGTACTTGGTGTTAGTATATGATCTCTAACATCTATCCAAAAATTGGTCCACATCGGTCAATAACTATATATAGCCCACATATAAACCGATCCCCCGATTTGGCTTGCGGAGACTCTAAGAGAAGAAAATCTCATCCGATCCAGCTGAAATTTGGTACGTGGTGTTAGTATGTAGTCTTTAACAACCATACAAAAACTAGTCCACATCGGTCCATAATTTTATATAGTCCCCATATAAACCGATCCCCAGATTTGGCTTGCGGAGCCTCTAAGAGAAGAAAATTGCATCCGATCCGGCTGAAATTTGGTACGTGGTGTTACTATATAGTCTTTAACAACCATGCAAAAATTGGTCACATCGGTCCATAATTTTATATAGTCCCCATATAAACCGATCCCCAGATTTGGCTTGCGGAGCCTCTAAGAGAAGAAAATTTCATCCGATCCAGCTGAAATTTGGTACTTGGTGTTAGTATATGATCTCTAACATCTATCCAAAAATTGGTCCACATCGGTCAATAACTATATATAGCCCACATATAAACCGATCCCCCGATTTGGCTTGCGGAGCCTCTAAGAGAAGCAAATTTCATCCGATCCGGCTGAAATTTGTTACATGGTGTTAGTATATAGTCTTTAACAACCATGCAAACATTGGTCTACATCGGTGCATAATTATATATAGCCCCCCCTATAAACCGATCCCCAGATTTGACCTCCGGAGCCCCTTGGAAGAGCCAAATTCATCCGATTCGGTTGAAATTTGATACGTGATGTTAGTATATAGTATCCAACAACCATGCAGGAATTGGTTCATATCAGTCCATAATTATATATAGCCCCGATATAAACCGATCCCCAGATTTGAACTCCGATGCCTTTTGGAGAAGCAAAATGCATCCGATCTGGTTGAAATTTGGTAAGTGGTGGTAGTATATGATATTTAACAACCATGCCAAAAGTGGTCCATATCAGTCCATAATCATATATAGCCCCCATATAAACTGATTCCGATATTTGGTTTTGGAGCCTCTTGGAGGAGTAAATTTCATCCGAGTCAGTTGAAATTTGGTACTTTGTGCTGGTATATGGCCGTCAACAACCATGCCTAACTAGGTCCATATCGGTCTATAGTTATATATAGCCCTCTGATAAATCGATCCCCAATCACACAAAAATTGGTCCATATCAAGTTCATAATTGTATATAGCACCCATATAAGTGACCCCCATATTTTAAGTCTGCAAAATCCATATCGATTCGTAATTATTTGTGGACTTACCTACACATACCGTTTTTTCTAATATATACCACGTATGGACTAACTCACAATTTAGAAAACGATTTAAGATACCACAACCCAAGTTATTCGATTGTGGATGACAGCCTTCAGTACATGTTTCTATTTAGTTCATGGTGGAGGGTACATAAGATTCGGCCTGGCCGAACTTACGGCCGTATATACTTGTTTTTTTTTTTTGTAAATAAAATGAGTGTTTAAAACTCCCTTCCACTAATATTTATTTTTTGGAGCAAAATAAAATAATCGAAACCCTGTTTTTGAAAACTTGGGATTTTTGGGTAAACTAAAAACCGACTTTTCTAAAAAATCGGTTATTCGAACACCATAACTGTATGTCTATCTCATCTCCTTCTGGTTGTTGCAAATGTATGCCCTAACTTATTCTGTTCCACAGAGTGATTCAGGGTATAAAATCCTACATGCAGGGATTTTCCCTACTTCTGATTGAAAACTGATTCCTTTAGTCTAAGGGCTAATTTTACAAGCCTCTCTCCCTCCCTCAATCAGTACATAAGGTGTGGAGATAATTTTGAGAAACCCTGTTCTTGAAAATACACACCAATCACAAGAACATGAATCTGACTTGAACCGTCCTAAACAGTTATGCCCATATTCATAATAATTTATCGAAGGAATTTGTACGATAATAGTAGGTTTAAAGTTTACGTTAACTTTTATGAATATGGGGGTTAGTACGAGTATTTTAGCTGGCTTTTTCGGATCGAAAAAACTTCATTGGCGCCATGCAAAGAAATACAATCCTTAGTGTTTGGTAAAAACACGCCAAGCTGTTGTAGTCCCCACCAATTTACAGTTCAACACCTTAATTATTATAAATAACTTATTATAATCTTGTTTTAGATACAATTTATTGATCACACCACATCTATTTATATACTTACTCTCAAGCCTCCAATCAAAGCAATTCCAATAAAATATTTCTAGAGAGTAATGGCTGAACATCTTCTCTCCGTTGTCTTTGGGGGAGTGAGTGGAACAGAATTTCATATTAATGCTAAAGCCAAAAGCAAGCCCCCCAATTAAAACATCTTGGCAAGAGAGCAAGAGAATTGTTTACAAAATATAAACAGAGAGTTTTTCGTTACAACCGAAATGAAAAAATATAAAAAAAAAACGAATTGAGTGTAATTTTGTAAACAAACCATGTTGTAGAAGCATCCAAACCTGTCAATGCAACTATCAAACATGTTTGAAACGATCTCAAGCTGCCCATTTGATAATAGGCTTATTGAGTTAAACTTACGGCATAAGAAGAAACTAGACCGGTTCGTAGATAACAACAAAAAGAGACCAAGTCACAATACTCTTTGGCTCATCTTTGCAGGGCCTCAATGCTCAGCTTAGCTATCAAATCACTCGAGTACTCATGGAATTGTCGTCGACGTCGTCGTTGTTGTTGTGGCATATAGATGTTGTTGTTGTTCTGGCTGCAGCGTAATATTTTCAGTTGTCTTGACAAAAATCAACTCACACGAATCTTAGGTTTAAGGTTTGTTAAGAATGACTTGTGCTTAGATCGAACACTTCGCACGATCACCGCGTACAACGTCGATCGTATGATCGGTTGTTATAAAAGTCGCAAGGACATAACGACGAGACATTAGTCGAAATCTATAAACGCAACGCGCGAAGTCGTCTACTCTCTCTCCCACAAAACAAAAAATCAAAATAAGAAAATAAAATTCAATAAAAATATTTCAAATAAATTAATTTAAAAAAATTTTATTGATATTTTGAGAAAAAATAAAGGAGATTAAGGCAAACAAATAAAAACAAAAGTCAACTCCATACAATTTTAAAGAAACATCAAAGTGACTTTAACTAAAAAATAAAAATTGAGAATTAAAAACAAAAATCTTAAATAGAAAAATATTTAAAGAGAAAACAAGCCTACAACAATTTATAAGAAAACGTAAAAAAACAAAAACTTTATAAAGGCTTCAAGAAGTGTAAAAAGTGGACACAACCAAAAACAAAATATGTTTAAATAAACAAATTTAGAAAAAAAACAAAAATAATTTTTTTTTGGTCAAAATAAATCAAAGAACAAAAGTTTAAAAATATGAGAACTTTTGCTACAAGATCCTGTCAAATTTAAAAAAAAAAAGTGTTACAAAACAAATATTGGAACATAAAACACCAAACAAAAGAAAAGTTTTCTAAAAAAAAAAAAACACAAATTTAAAGAATTTTGAAAAAGAAAATAAGAACAAAATGTTGATCGCCGATTCATATTTCATCAAATTATTGGTACGCCAATTCAAAACCAATGATCTGCAACATTTACTCCTGGTCTTCATATCGTTGCTTACATTGATAAGTTTCCTACAATGGGTTATGAATTTATATCGTGAATTGCGTAAACTTCCTCCAGGACCTTGGGGTCTACCCGTTATCGGTTATCTCTTGTTTATGGGCAGTGAAAAACATACGCGCTTCATGGAATTGGCCAAACAATATGGTTCACTTTTCTCAACACGTTTGGGCAATCAACTGACAGTGGTCATGAGTGATTATAAAATGATACGTGAATGTTTCCGCCGGGAAGAGTTTACGGGAAGACCGGATACACCTTTTATGCAGACATTGAATGGTTTTGGTAAGTTTTGTTTGAAAGTGTTTTTTTTTTTTTTGAATTTTTATAATAAAAAAATTTGGAAGTCTATAGTTTGGAAGAGATTAATAGAGGATATATTTAGGCTTTAGGCTAACGGTTTTTCAACTTTTTTCGCCTAATACAAAATAAAACTAAAATTCGAAAAATTCTTAAATAGAAAAAAACAAAAAAAATAATAATACAAAAATAAAAAAACATCGTCATATCCCCTTTATCCTTGTAATTTACTTAAAAGTATAAATAAGAAATAAATAAATAAAACTAAGCCGTTCTTAAAAATTAAAAATAAATAGAATAAAAATTAAAAACAATATACTAAAAAAGTTATCACAGTTTTATTATTTTATTAAAATGAAGAAGATATTTCAATTAAAAAAAAAACTATCCCAAATAATCAGTAAAGGAATTTTGATATTTTTTTTTAATTTAAAGAAATATATATTTTTAAATTTATATTTCTTATCAGATTTTAAAAACATTTGGATAAATCTCTCGGTTTGCAAAATTTTGTGTAATCATTTTCGCTTAAATTCGAGAAATTCTTAAATAGAATAATACCAAAAAACTAAGCCGATAATAAAAATAAAAAATATAAAAATAAAAATATAAGAATAATAAAAAACTTGCAATTTACTTAAATGTATAAATAAGAAATAAATAAATAAATAAAACTAAGCCGTTCATAACAATTAAAAATAAATATAATATAAATTAAAAAAATACAATAAAAAAGTTCTCACAATTTTATTATTTTATTAAAATGAAGAAGATATTTCAATTTCTTAAAAAACAAACTATCTCAAATAATCAGTAAAGGAATTTTGATATTTTTTTAATTTAAAGAAATATATATTTTTAAATTTATATTTTTTATCAGATTTTAAATCTCTCGGTTTGCAAAATTTTGTGTTACCATTTTCGCTTAAATATTTTCATTAATTTTAAAATCTTTAAAACAATTTAAATTACACAGAAAGTAAAAACTCCGTTTATTCTACAAAATTGTTTCTCCTGGATATTTTAAACTGATAAAAAAAAAATGTGAAAGACCTACAGACTTATATACATTGGTAATTTAAAAATTATTTTATTTTAAATTATATTTATTGTCATATTTTAGAAAAGCATAATTAATAACTAATATCTTAAATTTTTTAAATTTTTCTGTGATACGTGATGCTTTAAATATTTTCAACCATTATAGTTAAAAAAATGTTATACGAAATTTATAACTAAACGTTAAAAAGTAAATCAATTTTACAGACCTATAGGGTTTTCTGAACTTTTATATTTCCATAAAGTGCAACAAAGTGTAGAAAAAAATTATAAAATAGGAAATTTTCTTTCTTTTTTTTAATTTTTTGAATTTATTTTTTTTTACGAATATTGGATTGGATTGAAATCTCAATAATTAAATATTTGTTAAAAATATGTTAGTTTCAGTTGGTTATTATTTTTTTTAAGGTAAATAAATGTTTAAACTTTTTTTTTAACATTAAAGAAAAATTCTTTCAAATATTTGGTGAAAAAAAAATTGTACCTTTTAATTTTTTTTAACAAAAACAGATAGAAATTGACAAAAAAATTATATTTCTGTTTTGATTTTATATTTCCATAAAGTGCAACAAAGTGTAGGAAAAAATATTATAAACTCGGAAATTTTCTTTATTTTATTTTTAAAAATTTTTGTAAGAATATTGGATTGGATTGAAATCTGAATAATTAAATATGTTAGTTTCAGTTGGTTATTATTTTTATTTTATTTTTTTAAGGTAAATAAATTTTTAAACTTCATTTTTTTTTCAAACATTTTTAGAAAAATTCTTTCAAATATTTGATGAAAAAAAGTTTTACCTTCGATTTTTTTTAACAAACACAGATAGAAATAGCCAAAAAAGTTTATATTTCTGTTTTGATTTTATATTTCCATAAAGTGCAATAAAGTGTAGAAAAAAGATAATAAAAACGGAAATTTTCTTTATTTTATTTTTTAAATTTATTTTTTTAAGAATATTGTATTGGAATGAAATCTCAATAATTAAATATTTGTTAAAAATATGTTAGTTTCAGTTGGTTATTATTTTTATTTTATTTTATTTTGTTTTTTAAAGGTAAATACATTTTTAAACTTAATTGTTTTTTTCAAACATTTAAGAAAACTTCTTTAAAATATTTGATGAAAAAAAGTTGTACCTTTTAATTTTTTTTAACAAAAACATATAGAAATAGACAAAAAAGTTTATATTTCCATAAAGTGCAACAAAGTGTAGAAAAAAGATTATAAAATCGGAAATTATCATTATTTTATTATTATTATTTTTTATTTTTTTTAATATCGGATTGGATTGAAATCTGAATAATTAAATATTTGTTAAATATATGTTAGTTTCAGTTGGTTATTATTTTTATTTTTATTTTATTTTTTTAAGGTAAATAAATGTTTAAACTTATTTTTTTTAAACATTTAAGAAAAATTCTCTCAAATATTTGATGAAAAAAAGTTTTACCTTTGATTTTTTTTTAACAAAAACCGATAGAAATAGACAAAAAAGTTTATATTTCTGTTTTGATTTTATATTAAAAAAAGTGCAACAAAGTGTAGAAAAAAATATAAAATAGGAAATTTTCTTTCTTTATTTTATTTTTTAAACTTATTTTTTTTTAAGAATATTGGATTGGATTGAAATCTCAATAATTAAATATTTGTTAAAAATATGTTAGTTTCAGTTGGTTATTATTTTTATTTTTATTTCCATTTTATTTTTTTTTAAATGTAAATAAATGTTTAAACTTAATTTCAAATATTTGATGAAAAAAAATTGTACCTTTTATTTTTTTAACAAAAACAAATAGAATTAGTCAAAAAAGTTTATATTTCTGTTTTGATTTGATTGTTTTGATTCCAAAACAAATTATTAAGATTTCCAATTTTTTTAATGTCTAAGGTTTTCAAGAATTTAATAGAATTCTTTAAAGACTTTTTTATTTAAAAATTTAAATTTACCGTATATTTTCTTGGCAAAATATTCCCATAAAGCCATAAGGCAATACATAATCAAAAAAGTAAAATAATATTACATACCTTACATACTTTTTTTATAAAATTTAAATAAATTTAATTTTATATTCCATTAAATTCTTGAAACTCCAATTATATTAATTTATTAATATATTAATTTATTAAATTAATTTATTAAATTAATTTAAAATAGGAAATTTTCTTTCTTTATTTTATTTTTTAAACTTATTTTTTTTTAAGAATATTGGATTGGATTGAAATCTCAATAATTAAATATTTGTTAAAAATATGTTAGTTTCAGTTGGTTATTATTTTTATTTTTATTTCCATTTTATTTTTTTTTTTAAATGTAAATAAATGTTTAAACTTAATTTCAAATATTTGATGAAAAAAAATTGTACCTTTTATTTTTTTAACAAAAACAAATAGAATTAGTCAAAAAAGTTTATATTTCTGTTTTGATTTGATTGTTTTGATTCCAAAACAAATTATTAAGATTTCCAATTTTTTTAATGTCTAAGGTTTTCAAGAATTTAATAGAATTCTTTAAAGACTTTTTTATTTAAAAATTTAAATTTACCGTATATTTTCTTGGCAAAATATTCCCATAAAGCCATAAGGCAATACATAATCAAAAAAGTAAAATAATATTACATACCTTACATACTTTTTTTATAAAATTTAAATAAATTTAATTTTATATTCCATTAAATTCTTGAAACTCCAATTATATTAATTTGGACTTTCAAGAATTTATTGGAATTCTTCAAAGACTTTTTTTTTTAGTTGAAAACTTAGCTTTGCTGTAGGCTTTCTGGGAGCAATATATCACAATATATCAAAAAAATAGAAAAAAAAACTATATACCTTTAAAAAAAAACCCTTTTATATAAATTATATAAATGTATTGTTTTTAAAAATAAGAACTTAAAATATTGTGGTTTACAAAACTTTTCCTTCATTCCTCCGGAACGAAATTCCCTTTAATGTAAAGTATTTACTTTAAAACAAATATACGCGAATTTATGAGGAACAATACAATACTTTTATTTAAATATTTTAATTTGTTAATTTTTATTAGTCTTAAATTTCGTTCCTCGGAAAAGAAAACTTTTATTTGAGTGAAAAATTTAAAAAAAATTGGAAATTTTTAAATCTAACTACAATATGTATTAATAATTAAAATCATAAATAAAATTACCAAAAGAGGAACAATGTTATGAGATAGAGCATAAGAATTAAAAATATTTAAAATATTTACTAAGTTAAATAATAATTTATTTAATAGCTTCAATAGTCAATAAATCTTAGCTTCACAAAAAATCAAAATACAAATAAAAAAAAAAATAATAAAGTAAACGCATTTGATTTTTCTAAGTAATAATAATAATTAATATAAAGGTATTTACTTATATATTTATTAAGCCGATAGCATTTTTAGCTAGTGCTTTAATATTTATTATAGTTTTTAGAATTGTAATAATAAATAAATAAATATATTTATTTTTTTAATTTAATTTCGTTGTATATGAGGAAACCATAACGTAACATTTTTCCCAATTACAAATACTCAGGACAAGATTTTAAATTCGAATTAATTAAATTTGATAATTACAAAGGAATTCTCTCTTTTTTATTTTATTTTATTTTAATTTCACATTTAATTGAGGTAGGCCTTAATCTGATAACATGCCAAAATTTTACAGAGTTTCCATTCTTGAATCAAATCGACACAAAAAGCAAAAACCACACAATCTTTTATGCAACTTATTTCATTTCTTTTCGTCCAAGATAAAAGCCAATTGATAAAACGACCCCTCTTCAAATAAAAAGTGCCATCATTCGAGTCAACATTATATGATGGTTATTTTCCTTTCATTCATATAGGAGAAGGTGGAATTAACCTACTTTATTAACTTAAATGGCCAACAATTAAAACAACAAAATTTCGTCTCATCACGGGAAGTTGATATACCATTGCCATGGCGGTAAAGATGCTGTCGAAAATGATGATAATGTTGATATGCCGTGATGAGACTTGATGTCCAAAACCAAAAAAAAAAAAACACATGACATAAAAAAGGAAATGATGTAAAGAAATTATATTTAATGTAAGATAGAGGAATAACTTTTATTATACAGTGGGTACTAGCCAAAATGTTGAAGCTTAATTTTTTTTTAATTTTCTTTAAAGAGCCTTATAATAAAAAGAGCTAATATGAAGTATTACAGTAGTTTAAATAAACATAATAAAAAAATTGAAAATATGCATTTTTTAGTATTTCATAAAATAATAAGTTATGATTCTTAAACTTTAATTACAATCCTTGATATAAAACTAATAAATACTAAAAAAAAAACATTAAAAATATCGTGAAAATTATAGAAAAATATTGAAATAATGTTACTGATTTTTTTAATAAATAAATACATAAAATTAAGGAAATTTAAATTTATTAGCTGATAGCCTAAGTAGCTAATGCTAGATTTTCTCTCTATTATTCTTATATTTACTATAAGTTTAATAATAAATAAATAAATAAATTTAAAAATATAATAAAATATAATAAATTTAAAATTTAAAATTTTTTTTTTAAATTAAAAATTTATTTTTTTTTTTTAATTTTGATGTATTTAAATACATTTTTTTATTTTTTTATGTCATCACTTTAAGAAATTTGTTTAAATAAAATAATAAGTTATGAATCTTAAACTTTAATTACAATCCTTGATATAAATCTAATAAATACTAAAAAAACATTAAAAATATCGTGAAAATTATAGAAAAATATTGAAATAATGTTACTGATTGTATAATAAATAAATACATAAAATTATGGAAATTGAAATTTAAAAATTAAAAATTTTTTGTTTATTAAAAATTTAAAATTTTTTTTTTTTTTTTTTAAATTAAATTTTTTTTAAATTAAAAATTAAAATTTTTTTTTTTTTAAATTTTGATGTATTTAAATACATTTTTTTATTTTTTTATGTCATCACTTTAAGAAATTTGTTTAAATAAAATAATAAGTTATGATTCTTAAACTTTAATTACAATCCTTGATATAAATCTAATAAATACAAAAAAAAAACATTAAAAATATCGTGAAAATTATAGAAAAATATTGAAATAATGTTACTGATTGTATAATAAATAAATACATAAAATTATGGAAATTGAAATTTAAAAGTTAAAATTTTTTTTTATTAAAAATTTAACATTTTTTTATTAAAAATTAAAATTTTTTTAAATTAGAAATTTATTTTTTTTTAATTATGATGTATTTAAATACATTTTTTTATTTTTTATGTCATCACTTTAAAACATTTGTTTAAAAAAAACATCAAAGTTATTGTTTACCAGTTGATATTTCACCTTCCCTACTAACCATAGTGAGGGTCCAATGTATATTTTCTTTTCTTTTCGTTTTCGTTTTCTTTTTTATTAATATTTTTGTTTTTTCATTGTGATCATAACAATTTGTCGGATTTTTTTTTTTAATTTGTTGAACAAGAAGACATCATGTCACTAAATAAAATGCAATTTAAAATCCCCCTATATGGCTTTTAAATATAGGCACATGCCACCTTCTTCTTTCAAAAAATTCCAAGGCCTTAAATACCATAAGAAATTGCAATACTTTTTCGATGAAATTACTTAAAGTAGTTTGAATTGTTAAAGTTTATCTTTCAACTTTCAGGTCTTGTAACATATTTACAAGTTTCTGGTTTTTGTGTAAGTTTCTTTCTTTTAAATGGGTTTGTGTTTTGTGTCTTTTTCCATTTTTGTTTGTTTTGTATTTAAAAAAAGAAAAAAAACTTAAGTACCAGCAATTTAACAATATGTACCAGCAATTAGTTCTTTCTTGTGTTTTTGTGAAAGATGCAATTTATCAACTACAAGGGAAAAAGTTGAAAATTTTGTAAGAGGTCATAATGTGATTTTAGAACACGTAAGTGAAGAAAGAAAAAAAAAATGTTTTTTAATTGCTAATAAACTGTTGTAAAACTTGCAATTATTATTTAGAACAAAGCAAAGAAATATAGTGCAAAAAGTATATTATTAAAATGGACTAAATGTTTTATAATAATTATAGTGGCATAAATAAATTTGCTAAAAATATATATTAAATAAAAAAATATATAAATATAAATTAAATTTTATTGAAAAGTATATACATATAATATAACCATTTAAATATTGTTTATAAAAATAATATTAATAATAGTTACATTGAAAAGTATTAAAAATAAATATATATTCTCTAGGAGTAATGAGCAACTCTATAAGGAGTACAGGGAAATACATTGAGTCTGTCTTTATTGAGATGATATATTATAGTGGCATAAATAAATTAGCTAAAAATATATATTAAATAAATAATAATTTTATTGAAAAGTATTTACATATAATATAACCATTTAAATATTGTTTATAAAAATAATATTAATAATAATTACATTGAAAAGTATTACAAAAAAAATATTCGCTAGGAGTAATCCCAACTCTATAAGGCGTACAGGGAAATACATTGAGTCTATCTTTATTGAGATGATATATTATAGTGACATAAATAAATTTGCTAAAAATATATAATATATTAATAATAATTTTATTGTAAAGTATTTACATATAATATAACCATTTAAATATTTTTTTATAAAAATAATATAAATAATAATTACATTGAAAATTATTACAAAAAAAATATTCTCTAGGAGTAATGCCCAACTCTATAACACAGGGAAATACATTGAGTGTGTCTTTATTGAGATGATATATTGATATAAATAATCTAAAAATATATATTAAATAAATAATAATTTTATTGAAAAGTATTTACATATAATATAAACATTTAAGTAATGTTTGTAAAAATAATATAAATAATAATTACATTAAAAAGTATTACAAACAAGAAAAATATTCTCTAGGAGTAATGCCCAACTTTATAAAGAGTACAAGGAAATACATTGAGTCTGTCTTTATTTATTTCTCATTGGATGTTTTATCCAAAATTTGTAAATATAAAGGCCAAATAAAATAATTTTACAAATATAATTAACTCCTGTAGTCCTTATAGAGTTGGGCATTACTCCTAGAGAATATATATTTTTTTGGAAATACCTACCAACATTACTAGTTAAACCTTTAAATTTAAAACTTTTTGTTTTTGTTTTTCTTCGTGTTTTTTTTTTGTTAGTGTAAGGAATCGAAACCCCAATTGCCTTTTATTTATTTCCAATAAATTGGTTTGTAGCACCCTAAGGTTATATTTTTATGTCCGTTTGTTTCTTTTTTGATATATATTCTTATTCATCGAAATCTTATTTTTTTATTTTTTATTGTTTATTATTATTGTATTTTTGTTTACGTTATAATAATATACCTTGCAAAATAATCAAAATATTTTGCAATTAATTGCAAAGGTGATAAGACTTACTTTGTATAAAGGGTTAACCAATTACTTATAGTAAATAGCTAAACCATATGGTGAATTGGCATTTACTATACATATATTGCACCAATACAATTCTATACCATGAGATTATCAATTTGTTGTAGGTGTTTTCCTTGATGAATGTATTAGTAAGTCTCTTAATGTGATTAAAATCGATTACTTGATTACACCTGTTAATATACAGAGAGAGAGAGAGAGAGCGAGAGTGATAGATTGTATATTATAAGAATACCAATATCTAACAGTGAATAGTATTTGCCTACAGTATTATGCTAATTGATATGCTTAGTTTAGATGTGTATATGAGTGTATGTTATGCTGAAAGTAAAAAGCACATAACAGGCTTAATGTTAAGAATAAATGCAATGTATTACTAACAGACCTCTGAAGCAAATATCCTGTAATAAATTGCTTATCAAGAAAGAGGGAAACCTATTACTACAAAGTTTTCTCCCAAATTATGTTTTCTTCCAAATATATATTAAACTTATTACAATGCTTTTTTGTTCTTAATTTATTAATATTACATTTTTAATGTTCTTTTCAGGTATTGTTAATAGTACCGGTAAATTATGGAAAGACCAAAGACGTTTCCTTCACGAAAAATTACGTCAATTTGGCATGACATATATGGGAAATGGAAAGCATGTCATGGAGAAACGCATTATGGTAAGCTTACAATTTTTTTTAAATAAAACGGGGAGGTAGTGAACTCCATCGGATGCTAAAATAAAAATATCTAAAATTTTCTAAACTTTGTTGGATTAAATAAACCAGAATAACTTTTACAGTAAACATTTTCATTAACCGTAGAAAACATTTTCTATTTTTGTCATAAAAATAAAGAAAAATCACAATGAACTAAATAGTCTAAGTGAGCCTGAAATAACGATCAGCCTCTATTAAATGGATAATTTTATCCCTAAAACCTAGTACTAAGATCACGTTTTCGCACGAAAAACTGTTATACTCCATATAAAAAACGTTAGCGCGGAATTAATTCGAAATCTTTGTTTTGCGCATTTTTAAACACATATTTAAACAACCCTGGATTTTTCGCACGAAAAAATAGGCAGGTATATTATTTCGAATAAATAAGTTAACATCCCTGCGTTTGAGACCCTATTTACGGATATAGATGAAGATATTCGTTTTTCGCAGAAACGAACTTAGTACTAAGCATAAAGGTGGATATTAAGTTCGGGTTTAGCCGCTAAAATCAAAAATAAATCCGTTAAAATGTATAAAATTTTACCTCTTTGATGCCAATTTTATTATATTTTTTATTTAAGTTTATTTGGTTTAAAATGGAAAATATGGCGCATTTAGCGGCTAAACTCTAACTTAATAGTCACCTTAATAACGGATAGGCAAATACAATTTTCGAAGACTTTTTTGAAATTTAATTCTCTATAAAATTCTTTCTTATTTCCTTTTTTTTACAGATTGAAGTCCATGAATATATTCACAATCTCCGTATATCGGATGGTGAACCCATGGATATGGCTCCAGCAATTTCTGTTGCCGTTAGCAATGTTATTTGCAGTATTTTAATGTCGGTACGCTTTAGCATAGATGATCCGAAATTCAGACGTTTCAATTTTCTCATTGAGGAGGGTATGCGTTTATTTGGAGAAATTCATACGGTGGACTATATACCCACTGTACAATATTTCCCCAGTATATTAACGGCCAAAAATAAAATAGCTAAGAATCGTGAAGAAATGCAAAGATTCTATCAGGATGTCATTGATGAACATAAGAAATCATATGATTGTGGAAATATAAGAGATTTAGTGGATTTCTATTTGGCAGAAATTGAAAAGGCCAAACAAGAAGGCAGAGATGAGGAATTATTCGATGGTAAAAATCATGGTAAGTTTTAATTTTTTTTCTAGAAAAAAATTACAAATAATTAATTTTATTTTGTTTTTCTTGTTTTCTATTCTTACAGAGGAACAAATTGTCCAAGTAATCATTGATTTATTCTCGGCCGGCATGGAAACCATAAAAACTACTCTCCTTTGGATTAATGTATTTATGCTACGTAATCCCGAGGCCATGAAACGTGTCCAAGATGAATTGGATCAAGTGGTGGGACGTCATCGTTTACCTTCCATTGAAGATCTACAATACTTGCCCATCACCGAGTCCACGATATTGGAATCGATGCGTCGTTCTAGCATAGTACCTTTGGCCACCACCCATTCACCCACAAGGTAATTATTAATAGCAAACAAAAAAAATCTATCTATTCTTAACACTTGTCGATTTCATTTCTAATCTTTTGTTGCTGTTTGCCTTCACTTTGTGTAGTTCATTAAACTTCTAAGTTTATCAATTGCGGCTGACGCTAAGCTTTGGTTATTGTTTTTTTTTTTTTTTTGTGCAAGCTTGCGTATTATGCCGTAAATCAAGAAATTCATTGTTAATTTTTTTTACATTTTCATGCACAAAAAGAAAAATAGTTTATGTTTTAGGAGGAGATGTATCAAAACAAATGCGTTTAGTTAGAATTTGGAAAATTCGTAAAAACTTACTTGAAGACCGACATACAGTGAAACCTTCAAGAAGTGAACACCCACTATTGCTTAAATTTTAGTTTGGGACGTGTCCAGTTATGAGAGGTTTATTTTAATTTGTTTATATAACGTCCCTACACATCACCCCTCTGTTTGGAGGAGCCCGGTTTTCAGAGTGTCCAAGTTTAAGAGGTTCTACTGTATCTCAGTTGGTTTTATGACTAGAATTTCCACCTGGCATATATTGAGCCATGGGTTTAATTTCTCTATTCCATCGACAAATCACAAAAAAACATATTTTTCAATGTGATTACGGTTGCTATGCATAGAAAAAATATCAATTAATTTTGTAATATTAATATAAAATAATAACAATTTTTTCAATAAAAAATTTTAATTGCATTTAAAAGAATAAATTGTTTGAAGAAAATTTATTAAATTTATTAAATTAAATTTTCAAATGGATATATTAAATCCCTACATATCACCCCTCTGTTTGGAGGAGTCCGGTTTTCAGAGTGTCCAAGTTTAAGAGGTTCTACTGTATCTCAATTGGTTTTATGACTAGAATTTCCACCTGGCATATATTGAGCCATGGGTTTAATTCCTCAATTTCACCGACAAATCATCAAAAAATATATATTTTTCAATGTGATTACGGTTGCGATGCATAGAAAAAATATCAATTAATTTTGTAATATTAATATAAAATAATAATAATTTTTTCAATAAAAAATTTTAATTGCATTTAAAAGAATAAATTGTTTGAGAAAAAAATTTATTGGTCGAAACTAAATTTTCAAATGGATATATAAATTTTGGTTTCGATAATTTTTATTATCAATTGGGTGATTGAAGCAATTTCAATTGAAAATTAAAAAAAAAAAAAAACATATTTTTTTTTTTTTTTAATTTTCAATTGAAATTGCTTCATTCACCCAATTGATAATAAAAATCATCGAAACCAAAATTTAAAAAACATTAATTTTTTTTGTTTGTGGAAATATTTAAGAGCTCTCGGTGGTGCATTGCAAACTTCTCCTATCCAGTTCCAAAAAGAATGGAGCAGGGTATAAACAGAGGCTTACATTTGTTATAATTTTTCTATAATTTATCAATTTTTTTTTAAACAATTGTGTTAAACCGTTTGTTTATGTTTAAATTAAAAAATTTTATATATTTTTTTCTCTGTGTGACAATTCTTTACCCCGTCCATCATCATTGGTAATGCTGTGAACAAAAATGCGTTTAAATGTCAGTTTTCTTTTTTTTTTTTTCTTTGCCTAGGCTTGACTATACTTTGTCCAGCACATGGCACAAGATGCGTCGTAATTTGTCCCACTTTTAGTGTGAGCTCTGCCATTTAAGTGTGCATTTTTTTTTCATAGTTATTTTATAGTCTGAGATTATATAGCATATGAGCATTTTGTGGTCATTTTTCACACCCATACTGGCTGCAACTAGTTATAATGCGCGTTAGTGTCGTTGATTTTTTTTAAATTTTTTGCTTCTTCCATTTTTGAAAATTGCACTTGATTTGTGGGCATAGTCAATGAAATGCAATCGTTTTGATTTTTTTTTTGCTATTTGCTTATACAATGGAAAGATATAATAGAGTTTTATAATAGGTGTTTAAGATTCGATGTTGTAATAATTTTAAAGAAATTTTCCAAAAGATGAGAGAATTTAAAAAAAAATTAATTGCGATATATATTTTTTTTTAGATACATAAGTTTACGTTTTTTTTCTTTGTTGCTTAAATTCCCTGTATGACATCCCTAACCTCCCAGGAAACACGTGAGCCACCTAGGCTTGGTTGAAATTTTCCATTTTGCTCTTATTCTAAGAAGTCACAATGAATTGTTTGCCATGATACCCATTTTTGGTTTGTTTTCCTTCACATTCAGATGTAGTGCAAGTAGCCAATGCCTTGCACTATGTTTGGGGCTCTGCTCTTGTTTGTGGCGTTGACTAGTTTTCTTCATTCACCGGCCGGCTTTTACGCTAAACAAAATAATTGGCAAGCGTTTTTTTCCGATTTTTTTTGCACTGTCTTCTAAATTGCCTCCAATTAGTATTATTTGTATGGTATACAAAATCTAAGTGGAGGTTATTGAACTCAAACAATATGCAAGTGCAATGTGGATGCAAATGGGGAATAGGTAAACTACCTCGATATATGTCATTTGTTAATTTTTTCAAATGGCAAAAACCCTTGTGGCGAGATTCAAGGTTATGGGATAGTACGATAATTTTTGAAAATAAATTAGATGGAATTTTCCTTTGCCGTGTGAAGAAAAAAAAAATCATAAAACTAATATTCATAGAAATAAATCATTTAAGGATTTCTTATGATTTCAGCTTACTTTTAAACTTTATGCTCAAACTCATCTATTTTGAAATTATGTGAATATAAGACCCAATGTTTTTGATCTCAGACGTTTCTCAAAATTGGTTTTCATTTTGAACTTATCGACAAGTTAAAACTCTAGAATTTTATTTGAATACAAATTGTTTTCAAATACAATTCAAAACTTCTTTATTAATAGTTCTTCAAACTTTAAAATTTTTTCTCTAACTATAAAAAGACCAAATATCATACTATCTCGCCTTAGTCTTTTTTTATCATTTAAGTGAAATGTTAGATTATCATTTCAATACAGCATGCTTTCAAATAAAATTCATAGCTTCCTTCTTAATGGTTCTTCAAAATTCTCAATTTTTTCTCTAACTATAAAAAGACCATATGTCAAAATTTCTCGCCTTAGTCTTTTTTTATCATTTAGGTGAAATGGTAGATTATCATTTGAATAAAACTTGTTTTCAAATACAATTCAAAACTTCTTTATTAATAATTCTTCAAAATTCTCAATTTTTCTCTAACTATAAAAAGATCAAATGTCATACTATCTCGCCTTAGTCTTTTTTATCATTTAGGTGAAATCTTATATTGTCATTTGAATACAACTTGTTTTCAAATACAATTCATAGCTTCCTTCTTAATGGTTCTTCAAAATTCTCAATTTTTTCTCTAACTATAAAAAGATCAAATGTCATACTATTTCGCCTTAGTCTTTTTTATAATTAAGGTGAAATGTTAAATTATCATTTGAATACAACTTGTTTTCAACTACAATTCATAGCTTCCTTTTTAATGGTTACTCAAACTTCTCATTTTTTTCTCTAACTATAAAAAGACCAAATGTCATACTATCTCGTTTTAGTCTTTTTTTATCATTTAGGTGAAATCTTATATTATCATTTGAATACTACTTGCTTTCAAATACAATTCATAGCTTCCTTCTTCTCAATTTTTTTTCTAACTATAAAAAGACCAAATATCATACTATCTCGCCTTAGTCTTTTTTTATCATTTATGTGAAATGTTAGATTGTCATTTGAATACAACTTTTTTTCAAATACAATTCATAGCTTCCTTCTTAATGGTTCCTCAATCTTCTCATTTTCTTCTCTAACTATAAAAAGACCAAATATCATACTATCTCGCCTTAGTCTTTATCATTTAGGAGAAATGTTAGATTATCATTTGAATAGAGCATGCTTTCAAATACAATTCATAGCTTCCCACTTAATGGTTCTTCAAACTACTCAATGTTTGCAATAACTGTGAAGAGCAAATATCATCCTATCTTTCTCTAGTTCTTATTTATCATTTACTCTTAACTTTCATAAACTAATTCGCAAATATATTTCTTTTTTTGCTTGTTACAGAGATGTTGAAGTAAATGGCTATAAAATTCCTGCCGGCTCCCATGTCATTCCCCTCATCAACAGTGTGCACATGGATCCTAATCTATGGGATAAACCTGAAGAATTTAATCCCCGCCGTTTCTTAGACTCCGAAGGCAAAGTATATAAACCCGAATACTTTATACCATTTGGAGTGGGTCGACGCATGTGTTTGGGTGATGTTTTAGCTCGAATGGAACTGTTCCTATTCTTTGCCTCATTTATGCACTCCTTCCACATTACACTACCCGAGGGACAACCCCTACCAAGTTTAAAGGGTAATGTGGGGGCTACCATTACACCGGAAGCTTTTAAGGTATGCCTTACACCAAGGCCCTTGCAATTAAATACGAATGCAGTGGAACCCCATCATATGCGTAATGTTGGCTCAAATTAAAGAGAACGAGATAGTGAGAGAGAGAGGGTGACATATCCCCCTACTAAAGGATCTTATATTCCCTATACAACGTAAAACATAGAGAATGAGAGAACAAACAAACAGCATGGATCTCTTGACAGTTTAACAGAATATCCGAATCCGAAGGAGAGAAAGCAAGACAAATGTAATGTAAACAGTAACAGTTTCTCAATTAAGAGAGAATGGTTTGGGATACATTGAGTCATCAGTGGCCACCAGAAAAAAAAGAAACAGAAAGAGAGCTTTGCTTAGGATGAAGCCTTTTCGTTGAAGAAATTTCCTATGGGAGAAATCAAGAGACGTTTTGAAGCATAAGCCTTAGAGAAAGTCAAACAACCTAAGGGAATCCCCAAAAAGGGATTATGCAGAGCACGGTTTAGTTCCTGAAAGATGTTTCTATTGAAATGACAACACAAACATAACTATATAAACGTCAATAATTCTCCATTATCAGAAGAAGAATCCATCGACATCATCATCATCACCACTAAAGAAAATCATAGTAAATTCGTTATCTACAAAATATTTGTCTTTTTCTGGAAAAGCTGGACATCTTAAATATGTCAATTCTGGTTAGATTCTTTCCTCAAACAAAGAGCTTCAGCTAACTCTAATGAGCAAAGGGCTAGAAGACCAATACAAATTCACCCCTAAGAGAGGCTCTCTTTTTTGTTGCAGCAAAACAACAACTGGCATTAGTTAACGCATATCTCTCAAGCTTTAAGCTAAACTCATCAACAACAACAACAAAAAGAACAGCATAGAGTGAAAAAGAAAATTTCTTTAAATTACTTTAAGCATCTTAGTTTATGTTTTCCCCCCGTAAGTGAGTTTTTTTTTATTGTAATCAAGTAACGAAAAGCTATATTTTGTTAGCCATTTTGTAATGCATTTGAGTTAAAAAAAAATATTTAAAAATCAATATCCATATTTATAGTTCAAAATACCTGCAAATGACAACAAGAATAATTACAAAAAAAAAAACTAATAGAAGAAGTAGAAAAACCAATTCTATTCTTTAACCCCCTAGAAGCTGTGTTCAATAACAACATGTATTTTTTTTTAGAATAACTTTAAGAGCTAAATGTATTTATATAACAAAACAAAAATCTGTGGTTTAGTATAGAAAGCACCCATTCCCATTCCTATCCCCATTTCCCATCCACACACACACACACATAAATGTTTTCCAGCAAAGTTAGTAAGAAATCCCCCCCTTGAGATAGGACACCAACCAAAAATGTCCAAAAAGAAATTCAAAATAAAGGCAGCTTACACCAAGAGTTTGTTGGGAGAGTTTATCTCTTTCTTTGTGTAACCAGTGAAGCTTTAAGTTCAACAATTATTCAACAGCATAACGTGATAAAGCTCAAAGCTCAAATTTTCTCATTCAAAAACAATGGAGCTTAGGTCATCATACCAAAAAAATTAGAAAAAGCTCCATTCAAATATCTCTTCATACGCTACTCAAAAGGGGATTCTTGTAATCTTTGCTGTTTGTAAATAAATTTTTATTCACATACAAACTCATATTATTTAGTTTTTGTAAGCTTTTGCTATAAGTCTTAGATAATTATGTAGCTTGTATAACAGTTAAAAAAAAGAACCCACATATAAATCTATAAGATTCATAGTGCCAACCACATTTCCATAAAAAACACACACACACAAAGTAAGCAACAAAAACAAATACACAGAGAAATATTTACGAAAAAAAACACCAAACCTCTTTTTCCCCCTCAACCCACAAAGTGTATATAGTAATTATAAGCTCCCCCCCTTTTATGTTTTAAGATCATATACGTGTTGTTTTTTCCATGATGATTGTTAAATAGTAATTAATTATTATTTTTATTTGCAAAAAATCTTAGATCTTAAGCCTAAATGTATTCTCCTTTTTTTTGTCCTAAGAAAACAAAAAATTCAAATTACAATTTAAAAATATACATATATATTTTTTTCAAAAAAATTAAAAACCAATTTTCTTTTTATTTTGTTATGGTTTTTATCTTTAATTTATAAGGCTTGGGCATAAGTGTTATACCACATTCACCTTGCCAATCTATAAATTCCTTGTCATCATCTAAATGAAATTCGAAATTTCTTAAGAGTAGCCCTGTATATAAAAGCATTAGCATTTTAGCTAAATCTTCACCCAAGCACATCCGCTTCCCCGTCTGAAATGGTATAAAATTGGGTGGCTGTTGATATTTCCCCTCTTCATTGAGAAATCTTTGGGGTTGAAATTCTTCGGGATTCGACCACATTTTGGGATCCATATGTACAGCCCATTGCAATGGTAAAATCATTGAATTCTTTGGTATACCATAACCACAGACCTTAACATCCCATCGACTGCCATGTGGTATGCCTAAAGGTACAACCGATCTGATGCGTTGTACTTCAGCTATACAGGCTCGCAGATAATCCATAGATTCCAGATCGTAGAGAGTTATTGTGTCCTTGGATAATTTCATTAAATCCTGAAGAGAGAGAGAGAGAGACAAAATCAATACTACACAGAATACAAAGTTAATTGTATTAAGGAAAAATGAAAAGAGAACAACAAATCATCAGTATTTTCCCAATTAAAAAATTTAATTAATATTTTAGTCAAAATAAAAATTAATCAGAAAAATTAATAGAATCAAGAATAATTGTTTGATTGGCATCAGTAATTAATTATCATTTCCGTAATTTAGAAAAATTCCAATTAAAAACAAGTAAGGAAAGTCTAAAGTCGGGCGGGACCGACTATATTATACCCTGCACCACTTTGTAGATCTAAATTTTCGATACCATATCACATCCGTCAAATGTGTTGGGGGCTATATATAAAGGTTTGTCCCAAATATATACATTTAAATATCACTCGATCTAGACAGAATTTGATAGACTTCTACAAAATCTATAGACTCAAAATTTAAGTCGTCTAATGCACTAGGGTAATATGGGAATATGGGAAACATTTAAATCTGAAGCAATTTTAAGGAAACTTTGCAAAACTTTATTTATAATTTATCCCTCGATATATATGTATTAGAAGTTTAGGAAAATTAGAGTCATTTTTACAACTTTTCGACTGAGCAGTGGCAATTTTACAAGGAAAGTGTTGGTATTTTGACAATTTTTTGTCGACATCAGAAAAACATATATATGGGAGCTAAATCTAAATCTGAACCGATTTCAACCAAATTTGGCACGCATAGCTACAATGCTAATTCTACTTCCTGTGCAAAATTTCAAGTAAATCGGAGTGAAAGATTGGCCACTGTGGTCATATGAGTGTAAATCGGGCGAAAGCTATATGTGGGAGCTATATCTAAATCTGAACAGGTTTCAACCAAATTTGGCACGCACAGCTAAAATGCTAACTCTACTTCCTGTGCAAAATTTCAACTAAATCAGAGCAAAAAATTGGCCTCTGTGGTTATATGAGTGTAAATCGGGCGAACGATATATATGGGAGCTATATCTAGGTTAGGTTAGGTTATGTGGCAGCCCGATGTATCAGGCTCACTTAGACTATTCAGTCCATTGTGATACAACAGTGGTGAACTTCTCTCTTATCACTGAGTGCTGCCCGATTCCATGTTAAGCTCAATGACAAGGGACCTTCTTTTTATAGCCGAGTCCGAACGGCGTTCCACCTTGCAGTGAAACCACTTAGAGAAGTTTTGAAACCCTCAGAAATGTCACCAGCATTACTGAGGTGGGATAATCCACCGCTGAAAAACTTTTTTGGTGTTCGGTCGTAGCAGGAATCGAACCCACGACCTTGTGTATGCAAGGCGGGCATGCTAACCATTGCACCACGGTGGCTCCCGAGCTATATCTAAATCTGAACCGATAAAATAAAAAATAAAATTTGGCACACTTGACTATAGTACTAATTGTTCTTCTTGTGCAAAATTTTAAGCAAATTAGGGTAAAACTCTGGCTTCTGGGACCGTATTAGTCCATATCGGGCGAAAGATATATATGGGAGCTATATCTAAATCTGAACCGATTTCAATAAAATTTGGCACACTTGACTATAGTACTAATTGTTCTTCTTGTGCAAAATTTTAAGCAAATTAGGGTAAAACTCTGGCTTCTGGGGCCATATAAGTCCATATCAGGCGAAATATATATATGGGAGCTATATCTAAATCTGAACCGATTTCTTCCAAAATCAATAGGGTTCTATTCTGAGGCAAAACACATACTTGTGCCAAATTTGAAGTCGATTGGATTAAAACTGCGACCTAGACTTTGATTACAAAATGTGTTCACGGACAGACGGACATGGCTATATCGACTCAGGAGCCCACCCTGAGCATTTTTGCCAAAGACACCATGTGTCTATCTCGTCTCCTTCTAAAATATCGAAAACAAACATGAGTTTTTTGTCCAGAAACAACCCAAAACTTCCCTGAAAATTGCAAGAAAATTGGGGAACTGTCCCTCCACTTTAAAAGTTTCGGGGAGTTACCGCTCACCGATGGAATATCGAAGAATAAAATAGAGGATCTCTGTCTAGACGCCGATTTCAACCTCCTCTGAAAATTTCAAGCAAATTGGAGAGCTTTGGTCCAATTTTCAAAAGGTCGGGCAAGGTCGGTCCTGTTCCGTCCGCACACCATAATAATTTCATAGACTACCCACACGTCCTGAGGTTCTTCACTATATTTTAAAAAATTAATTGGAGCAGGTCCCCTTTTTGAAATATGTCCTATTACAAGCAACGATGGCGATAATGGCTCTAAAGAGCCAAATTGGCTCTTTTTTGAACTACTTCTCTGGATCTTTTTTACTTTGGCCCCAAAATTGGTTCTATTTAATTTTTAAAATTTTCACTAATTACAGTGACTACATTGAAGGCAAAAAAGTGACAAAAAAATTTAAGCCAATGTTGGATCCAAATTTAGTGTAGCAACCATGTTAGAGAATAAAATCCTAAATCAGTTCCATTTGGATACGTTTGTTATTCTATGAATTTAGTTAACAAGACCACATTGAAATGTATACACAGAAAAAAAATCCATGTCCAATTCAAATTTTAATGGAATTTTTATACCTCCACCATAGAATGGGGGTATATTAACTTTGTCATTCCGTTTGTAACACATCGAAATATTGCTCTAAGACCCCATAAAGTATATATATTCTGGGTCGTGGTGAAATTCTGAGTCGATCTAAGCATGCCCGTCCGTCCGTCCGTCTGTTGAAATCACGCTAACTTCCGAACGAAACAAGCTATCGAGTTGAAACTCGGCACAAGTAGTTGTTATTAAGGTAGGTCGGATGGTATTACAAATGGGCCATGTCGGATCACTTTTACGTATAGCCCCCATATAAACGGACCCCCAGATTTGCTTTGCGGAGCCTCTAAGAGAAGCATATTTCATCCGATCTTCCTGAAAATTGGTACATAGTGTTGGTATATGGTCTCTAACAACCATGCAAAAATTGGTCCACATCGGTTCATAATTATATATAGCTCCTATATACACCTATCCTCAGATTTGGCTTACCGAGCCTCAAAGAGAAGCAAATTTCATACGATCCGGCTGAAATTTGGTACATGGTGTTGGTATATGGTCTCTAACAATCATGCAAAAATTGGTCGACATCCATCCATAATTATATATAGTCCCCCGTATAAAGCGATCCCCAAGATTTGACTTGCGGAGCCTTAAAGAGAAGCAAAATCATCCGATCCGGCTGAAATTTGGTACGTGATATTGATATATAGTTAGAGACCATGACAGAATTGGTCCATATCGGCCATAATTATATATAGCCCTTAAATAAGCCGATCCCCATATTTGACCTCTGGAGCATCTTGAAGGAGCAAAATTCATCCGATCCGGTTGAAATTTGGAACGTGGTGTTAGTATATGCCCGCTAACAACCATGCCAAAATTGGCCCATATCGGCCTATAGTTATATATAGCCGATCCCCAATCACACAAAATTTGGTCCATATCGGTTCATATTCGTGGTTGCCACTCGAGCCAAAAATAAAATACCAAAATTTTATTTCTATAGAAAATTATGTCAAAATTTTATTACTATAGAAAATTATGTCAAAATTTTATTACTATAGAAAATTTTGTCAAAATTTTATTTCTATAGAAAATTTTGTCAAAATTTTATTACTATAGAAAATTTTGTCAAAATTTTATTTCTGTAGAAAATTTTGTCAAAATTTTATTTCTGTAGAAAATTTTGTCCAAATTTTATTTCTATAGAAAATTTTGTCCAAATTTTATTTCTATAGAAAATTTTGTTTGGTTCATATTCGTGGTTGCCACTCGAGTCAAAAATAAAATACCAAAATTTTATTTCTATAGAAAATTATGTCAAAATTTTATTACTATAGAAAATTATGTCAAAATTTTATTACTATAGAAAATTTTGTCAAAATTTTATTTCTATAGAAAATTTTGTCAAAATTGTATTACTATAGAAAATTTTGTCAAAATTTTATTTCTGTAGAAAATTTTGTCAAAATTTTATTTCTGTAGAAAATTTTGTCCAAATTTTATTACTATAGAAAATTGTGTCAAAATTTTATTTCTGTAGAAAATTTTGTCAAAATTTTATTTCTGTAGAAAATTTTGTTAAAATTTTATTTCTATAGAAAATTTTGTCCAAATTTTATTTCGTTTTGTTTGTTATTGTTGGCTTCTCTTCAATCGTTATTGTTTTTTTTTTTTTTTTTTTTTTTTTTTTTTTTTTTTTTGATCTCAGCTTAAAGCCATGCATTGACTAAACTACAAGTGTAGCTTTACCAACAGAGGAAAAGTATGCTTGTCAAATTTATTTGGGCTAAGCCCTATAGACTGCAAATTTTATTTCTATAGAAAATTTTGTCAAAACTTTATTTGTATAGAAAATTTTGTCAAAATTTTATTTCTACAGAAAATTTTGTCAAAATTTTATTTCTACAGAAAATTTTGTCAAAATTTTATTGCTATAGAAAATTTTGTCAAAATTTTATTTCTACAGAAAATTTTGGCAAAATTTTATTGCAATAGAAAATTTTGCCAAAACTTTATTTCTATAGAAAATTTTGTCAAAATTTTATTGCTATAGAAAATTTTGTCAAAACTTTATTTCTACAGAAAATTTTGTCAAAATTTTATTTCTATAGAAAATTTTGTCAAAACTTTATTTCTATAGAAAATTTTGTCCAAATTTTATTTCTATAGAAAATTTTGTCAAAATTTTAATTCTATAGAAAATCTTGTCAAAATGTTATTTCTATAGAAAATGTTGTCAAACTGAATAATACACGCATTTAATCGGTCATTTTTTAGTTTAATATAAACCACGTATGGACTAACATACAATTTAGAAGACGTTTTAAGATACCTTGCCATCGGCAAGTGTTACCGCAACCCAAGTAATTCGATTGTGGATGACAGTCTTTAGTATAAGTTTCTACACAATCCATGGTGGAGGGTACATAAGCTTCGGCCTGGCCGAACTTAGGACCGTATATACTTGTTTTGTATTCTATTCCCTTTGTGAAATTAAGCTTACTTCACTTTCTTTAACTTACCTCTCTTAGCTTCTCCTGCACTTCCTGTTCCTTTGCTATGTACAAGAGGAACCATCTTAGAGTCGATAAAGTAGTATCTACACCGGCACCAAAAAGATCAGCCATAAGATGCCACAATTGGGATGAATTGAAATACTCATCACATTTCGTTTGATGATAAGGATCGGGATGATTCCTTAATTCTTCTCGTTGCTCCAAGAAAAATTCCAATATACAAGTATTTTTCATATTTTCTCGTGTTGGATTAAATTTTCGATTGCGTAATTTTTCCTCACATTTCCGTACAATATTATCGTAAATTTGATGAGTTTTTGTTTTACCATCAAGTAGAAATTTTATGTTATTTTGATTGGAAGGTAAAAATCTGGTAAATAGAAATTATAGGGAAACATAGGAAAAATATTTAGTAGGGTCTTGGAATTTAATATAAATTTGAAGATAAGTTTCATGATGGATTGGTCTAAAATTTCGTTTAGATAAATCTCTCATAAATCGTATACCTCGACACAAATATTATAATAGACTCTCAATTTGATGGTCTATTTTTAATCATAGGATGATTAACACTCTATTTTTTACTCCATTCTATTTTCTTTGCCATCATAGCCACTTCAATTTAGAAATTCTAACTTTTTGGTTCTTAAAAATTTCAAAGATAATCGCCAATAGCCATTGTCGGCCAAACTTAATTTCCTACGTTGTTTTTTGTGTTTTTTTTTGGTGAAGGCAATGTTCTTACCTACCCGCTAAACAATACTTTCGCTTTTTGTTTTACAGTTTACTGTCTGTCTGGTTGGTTGGATTCGTTGATTGTTCGATTAGCTGACTCACCTTAGGAATGGCAAAAAGTTTACAACTCCCGAGACGCCGATAAGTTTAACGCCTGTTTCCTGTAGTTCCTGCAAATATCGCCAAGTGACATCATCGCGTGCATAAGTGATGCCAAATACGAGATCATTCATTATATTGCCCAGAGTGTGTTGAAGAGCTGAAAGAGGATTCACGGCCACCGACAAATTCTCAGAATCGCTTTGAAGACACTGCAACAAATATGAGAAAAACAACAACAACAGGAACGTCAGCATGAATGATAAAGTTGCAATTATACAGACACAGAAGAAATTAGCAATACAATAGGTGTGTTTTAAATCTAGATGGATATACAGTATGTCAAGAAAGTCTTTTGACATTGCCAAATATTTCAAATTCTAGAAATAATTGAAATATTAAATATTTTATTAAATTTTTAATTCTGTGTACGTATGTATACTTTGCAAAATACATAATAAAATATTTTTTTTTTTAAATTTCATTATATTTAATTTTGGAACAAAACATAATTTTTATCCCATTGTCAAAACACTTTCTTGACAAACTGTAAATATCCACTATTTAAATTTTTTATTCCAAGCAAAAAAAAAAAATTGAAGCATTAAGCGAAAAATTGCAATATATGTTATATTGGATTTAGATCTTGAGTTTTATAAATAATAAAAGTATATAATATAATTGTTAAACTATTAAATTATTTAATAGTTTATTAAAATATTTAATAATTAATAACCCATCAATAATTATGGGTGGTTGTTTGAGGCCATATATTAACACCACGTACCAAATTTCAACCATATCGGATGAATTTTGCTCTTCCAAGGGGCTCCTGAGGTCAAAGCTGGGGATCGGTTTATATGAGGGCTATATATACACACAGAGAATAGAATGGGTGGAAATCGGTTGTAATAATTTAAATTCCATAGTTGGAACAATAAGTCGTTTGTCTCTACCTACTCTCTCTATTTTCAACTATATTTTCATCTACTCAACCATTAGACAACTGTTATAACAGATTTTCCTTCGTGTTTTACGATAAATAGTTGTAGCAACCAAATGTATCTATTTTGAAATTGTTTGGTAGAACCTTCCTTAATAGAATTTCATGGCTGTAATTTAGTAATTATACTTTACATACGGTTGCCACAGCCGAATATAAATTGAATATTTTCAAATGTCAATATTAAAATTTCTTAAGTCGAGAAAAGACATACAGTGGCGGACTTAAGTATTCACACAGCGACATTTTAAAGGAAAAGTTCCTTATAATTAATTTTTAAATAAAAGTCGTTAGGTCATTAATGTCTTCGAGAAAAATTTTATGCAATATATTACTTACTTAAATTTGAGGTAAAATTTAAGCAAAGTATAAACTATCAAAAAAGACAGCCCAAAAAAGTAAAAAGAGGACGATTTCAGATGGACTAAAGTATTCACACTCTCGTAGTTATGGTCTCAAAAACCCTTCTATCCGAATATAATTCGTTAAATATGGCAATAATTTTATGTGACGAAATAGGGAAACCCCCGTAGACTTCTATTATCAATTAGTGAAGTGTATTAAATAGGTAATGCTGGGAAAATGGGCCGAAAACAAAAGGAAACTACAGAAGCTGAAAGAAAAATTATTTTGGACCTCTATAAACAAAATAAATCGTATGCAGAGATCGGAAAAATTTTGAATCGAAGTCGTTTTACAATATGCAGCATTGTAAAACGTTTCAAAGACTCTGCAGATTTCACAAATATGGAACGCTCTGGACGGCCACGAAAGTTAACTGCCAGAGAAGAAGCTCAGATTGTGAGAAAAATTAAAAAGGACCCAAAAATAACTTCTACTCAAGTGGCTGCGGAGTGCTTAGAAGAGATGGATAAAGAAATACATCCAAAAACGGTGCGCAGGACCCTCCATCTTGCTGGTTATAGCTCTAGAGTAGCGAGGAAAAAACCACTCACCAGCAAAACAAATAAATCCAAACGGCTTAACTTCGCAAAAATGTATAGAAACGAGCCAGAGAACTTTTGGGATGAAGTTATATTCTCAGACGAGAGTAAATTTAACATTTTTCAATCGGATGGAAGAGTTCGCGTTTGGAGACGGCCGAATACGGAGTTAGAAAAATATAATGTGGTCAGCACGGTCAAACATGGTGGAGGAGGGGTCATGGTATGGGGCTGTATGTCGTCAGCAGGTGTGGGGAACTTGGTTTTCATCGATGGTAAAATGGATAAAACAGTATACCTCAATATTTTGAAAGAAAACCTGTTACAAAGCGCGGCGAAGTTGGGTCTTGGAGAAAGTTTCTACTTTCAACAGGACAATGATCCCAAACACACCGCCCACGACGTACGAAAAAAAATTTGCTTTTTTCTATTTATTTTCATTTCACAAATCAAATATTTCTTTAAATAAAGATAAATAATAAATGAATACGAAATTACGTTTAATATATTACTGGGCTATCTATTTTTATTTAAACAATTTTGAAGACAAAACATGAAATCTTTTACTCTGTGAATATTTTTGTCCGTCACTGTATGTTTATAAATAGAAAAATATAACGACGAATTTTCTGCCTGTCCTTTTCGGCATTTACTATGGATCTCATTAAAAAATATTATATGATAATCCACGGAATTTGCTTATATTATGTCAAATGGATTAATTTAATGTAATACACAAAACTTCATGGAACCGGCGAAGAACTCGAAAGTGAACTTCAGTATCTAATTTTATGAGGACCTAATGAAAAATACGCCCTAATGAATGTATAGAAGAACTTGCAAGGAGTTAACCGGTGAAGCAAATTGGGTAAGTTTAATTTGTGTTTATGTATTTGTCCATTTTAATGCAATGCACCAGTTTTGGTCAGAGTATAAATACTTTTATTCTCAACAAAATCTGGATACACCAAGTATCGTTTCTGACATGTTGAGATAGATTCTCTAGCGATCTATCTCTTCCTACCATTTATTCCTTTGGGAAGATCCTGCTAATCATGAATGGAAACTTTGGTTCCCATTTATGTATATCTCACAGATTTCAGATTACGATTAATTTACTTATGTCCCAGCAAAAAATACTTCCGCAGTAAGACTTTAGTTGCGCTTTTTTGCATACAACAACACACTGCATGAATCGGTGGCAATAACGTAAACGAGTAATCAAAGTAGGTTATGATCATTCGTTTACGTTATTACAACCAATTCATGCAGTATAGATGCATGAAAGGTAGTGCTATTTTGCTTCACGCCTTCAATGCTATACTGAATATTTTATATCACTTCTGACCAATATTTCTATTAAACTGAGCAATTATATCAGCGCTATGTAGAAGCTGTTCTAAATTGGGACATCGCCCACAAAAATCAGCGCTGATTCAGTTGTATTTCATGCAGTTGGTTCTGCCTCTCTCCCTTACAATCCTGCTGAAATAATGCTCCATTTTTTGCTGGGGTGGCATAATAATGGTCTAATATTTCTCAATTTTATTCCAGATTAAAGTTTTTCCTCAATGTATATATACCTCAATGTATATATTTTTTTTTATTTTAGAAAACTTATCTGCGGAGATGCTGATGACTCCTATCCCTGCTGGGTGGTATATATGGTACACTTTCTCAATAACAATTTTAATTTAGACTTTAACATATGTAAAATATTATATAATAGTATAATATGTGTGTATATTTATTTATATTCTAAAATAAATATATTTAAACTAAGTGTAATATTTTAATAAAATATAATATAATATTTAACTGGGTCAAAATTGGTTTTTAATTTGGTAACGAACACTATTAAGGTCGGGCAGCACCATCGAATGATGAAGGTAGCAACAACCGATATCGTCGACAGACCCAACCACCACCATATGAGATATTGGTTGTGTCGACCGAATCAGTCGGGTGGCACAACTGCCAACTGGTAGTTGCTACAACTGCCAAAAGGAGGTTGGCAATAAATTCGATTGTCACAATCAATCTGTATTCTCTGTGTAATTATGGACCGATTTCGACCAATTTTTGGATGGTCATTAGAGACCATATACTGACACTATGTACCAAATTTCAGCCGGATCGGATGAAATTTGCATCTCTTAGAGGCTCCGCAAGCCAAATCGGGGGGATCGGTTTATATGGGGGCTATATATAATTATTGACCGATGTGGATCAATTTTTGCATAGTTGTTAGAGACCATATACTAACACCATGTACCAAATTTCAGCCGGTTCGGATTAAACTTTCTTCTCTTAGAGGCTCCGCAATCCAAATCTGGGGATCGGTTTATATGGGGGCTATATATAATTCTGGGCCGATGTGAACCAATTTTTGCATGGTTGATAAAGACCATATACTAACACCATGTACCAAATTTCAGCCGGATCGGATGAAATTTGCTTCTCCTAGAGGCTCCGAAAGCCAAAACGTGGATCGGTTTATATGCACTGAAAAAACAGTGAACCCACCAGGAAGAATACTTTTGGTAAATTTTAGAAAATTTTTACTAAACAGTACTACAAACGCTGACATCACGCCGATATCACAAAATTAAGTAAATATTTTTCGACAAATTCAAGAAAATTTATTAAACATAATTAATTTTTTTCACTTGTTAAAGAAAATTTTGTAGCTTGAAGGAAAAAATTGGAGTTCAAAATTGCAAGAATGTCTTTAGTGATATATGAAGTTCATGGTGTACGTATTTGTAGTAAAATTTACAAACTTAAAGAAATAATGAACTATTTTGTGAGAAATACGAATTTAGTAAATCTTTATGCTTAATTCCTGTATAATTTTTTCCTGTTTTTTTAGTTCATTTAACTGTCGTACGCAAAAAATTATTGGAGTAAAGGACAATTTCTCCAAACATAATAATTCCATGAACTAAAATAAAGTTAAATTGGCTTTAGTGAAATAGATAGTTCACTTTTTTTTTGAGTGTGGTAGCTATATATAATTATGGACCGATGTGGACCAATTTTTGCATGGTTGTTAGAGACCATATACTAACACCATGTACCCAATGTCAGCCGGATCGGATAAAATTTGTTTCTCTCAGAGGATCGGCAAGCCAAATGGACCCCCAAGGTCCGTTTATATGGGGGCTATACGTAAAAGTGAACCGATATGGCCCATTTGCAATACCATCCGACCTACATCAATAACAACTACTTGTGCCAAGTTTCAAGTCGATAGCTTGTTTCGTTCGGAAGCGTGATTTCAACAGACGGACGGACGGACATGCTTAGCTCGATTCAGAACTTCACCACGACCCAGAATATATATACTTTATGGGGTCTTAGAGCAAGACAAAGTCATTGAGAACGATGGCAAAAATTCATGAATTGGGCTTCGAATTGCTTCCCCACCCACCGTATTCTCCAGATCTGGCCCCCAGCGACTTTTTCTTGTTCTCAGACCTCAAAAGGATGCTCGTAAGGAAAACATTTGGCTGCAATGAAGAGGTGATCGCCGAAACTGAGGCTTATTTTGAGGCAAAACCGAAGGAGTACTACCAAAATGGTATCAAAAAATTGGAAGGTCGTTATAATCGTTGTATCGCTCTTGAAGGGAACTATGTTGAATAATAAAAACGAATTTTGACAAAAAAAAATTGTTTTCCTTTGTTAGACCGGGGACTTATCAGCCAACCTGTTAATTGTGAACCGATGACCAGTTGTGATTTTTGGAGCTTCGCAGTTAGAATTTTGGCACGTGTTGTAACCATAACTATCATGGCAAAATTGACTTAGAAAATGTAAAAAAGTATAAAATAGTTGTTTATATGGAAATATATAAAAAACCAAAAATTTGAACAGGAACACAATATATGTGCTAGATATATGTTTTACCTCATAACCCTTTCATAAAATACATTTACTTTTGTTGCACTTGATATACGTTTTTTTTTTGTTGTTTTCTGATGAAAGCGAAAACAAAGTAAAACAACTGAAAAATAACCAGAAAAAAAATCAAACGTCTAAATGTAGTCTGATATACGACCAAAGTTATTTTTGCCAGACGACTATGAAAAGGATGAATCAACCGAAATGTTTGTGGAAAAAACGAATTACGCTTTGAACTCATTCATATCCACACCAATGGAGTCCCAAAGGAATGCCATTCAGTAATGTTTGGGGAACATTTATTTATTTATTCATTATTAAGTTACAATTGAAATTGATAACTTAAATGGCTTAATGGTTATGACAACTAAGGTCTTAAGCTCACAAGGTGTATTTATTACATTTATACTTTGTAATTATGGATAATTCTTTGTTTTATAGATAATGATACAATGATGTGTCTTTCAAAAATTTTAAGATTTTAGTTATGTTGTTAAATTTAGGAATTGAAATTAATTCGAGTGGATTGGGGAACATGAATTTAATATTAATTTTATACAATATGGTGTACCAACTAGACCAAACCATAAATATTGTTCAAGGTATATTTTTGCAAGATGAGAGATTAGTAAGAATGTCATTTGCACAATAATGGAATTAAAGAAAATTTTTTTGTATTGAGGAAAAAAAATAAAAAAACAGACACACATTCATATTTATGACAATGTATATCACTCAACGTAAAAAAAAGAACTTAAATCCTACACTGAAAAATAAGCATGCCCGGTTCCAAAGAGTTTGTCTTTATTTTAACAATTTTGATATTGATTCCGAGCCAAAGAAGCAGAGAATACAAGTAAGGATACTTTTAAGACACAATTCTCTTTTAAATTTGGGTTTTGTGACAAATTTTAATTTTTCGTTATTAGCTTTTTTTCTTCATATGCTATCAAAGTCCTTTAAAAATGAGTTAACGACAAGTTTATTTTCCACATTCAGACAGGAGAAGTTATGCTATGTTTCAAGTAAAAAACATCTTTAAAATAAAGTGTTTAAAAACATGTCCTATTTTTGAACGATTTTTTGCTTTGTAGTCAAGATGCAAACAGACATCATATATATAAAGACAATTTCATTAATTTTAAAGAATTTTTCTGAATTTTTAAAGTCAAGTTGACCTTACACCAAAAATTTTTTCTTTCATGTTATGACACCCATTTTAAAGTCAAATCACTTAATTATAAGGACAATACGACTTCATTGAAAAGTTCATCGACTTTTGGACAAGGAACAAAACTTTATATCAGAGAAATGCGTCTTCTATGCTAAGCGAAATTTGCATTCGTATTTTAAGGACATGCAATCTTTGGTCTCACGACAATATTTTTTTCAGTGTAAATACTACTAAGCAACATTGTATATTTTATTACGTATTGTTTAACGATTTCTTTCATAAGTAAATAAGAACCAAAAAGACGTACGAACCTGGATACATTCCTGGACACCTTTATGAATACGTTGCTCAAGGCCGGATCGAATTTCACCGAATTTCTTTGACATTCCTAATGATTTCAGCCAATCAATGGTGTGACGTCGTTGATCTCTCCACAAAGGGCCTTCAGCACATATTAAACCTAGAGAGATTAGGGATAAGGAAGTGAAGAAAAACAAAAAATAATAAAAACAAATAAACTTACACCTAAAAAATGTGAACCATTTAGGGCACTAAAGCTAATTTATCTCTATTTTAGTTAATGGAATTATTATGTTTTGTGAGAGTTTCCTCAACTTTAATAATTTTTGGCATACGTAAGTTAAATCAATAAAAAAGAGGGGAAGAAATTATGCACAAATGAAACATAAAATTTTACTTAATTCGAAATCCCTCAAAATTTTCAGTGTACTTCGTGTGGCGCTAAAGATTATTATTTTTTTATTTTTAACTGTATTTTTCCCTTAAACCTACGTCTAACAAAAAAAAGTTTTTTAGAAATGTTTATTTATTTTTGTGATATCGGCCGGTAAATAAAGTTCTTACACTTGAGTTAACATTTTTTAAATTAACCAAAATTAAAGAAAATTTTCCCTCCAGGTGAATTCATTGTTTAAAATACAAAAAAAAAAAAACTAAATGCCAATATTTTATTTAGAAATTCAAATTTTTATTAATATTAAAAAATACTTATTAATGTCTACATCTTAATTTCCAAAGCCATTAATAACAATAATAAAAAAATAAACTTACACTTAAAATATGAGCCATTTAGGGCACTAATGCTAATTTAACTCTATTTTAGTTTATGGATTTATTATGTTTTGTGAAAGTTTCCTTAACATTATTAATTTTTGGTGTATGTAAGTTAAATTAATAAAAACAAGTATATACGGCCGTAAGTTCGGCCAGGCCGAAGCTTATGTACCCTCCACCATGGATGGTGTAGAAACTTCTTCTAAACACTGTCATCCACAATCGAATTACTTAAGTTGTGGTGACGCTTGCCGATGGCAAGGTATCTTAAAACCTTCTAATACAGTCTTCTAAATTGTAATTAAGTCCATACGTGGTCTATATTAAATCAAAAAAGATCGATTAAATACGTATATAATTCAATTTGACACAATTTCCTATAGAAATAAAATTTTAACAAAATTTTTTATAGAAAAAAAATTTTAACAAAATTTTCTATAGAAATGATATTTTAACAACATTTTCTATAGAAATAAAATTTTGACAAAATTTTCTATAGAAATAAAATGTTGGTAGATTATTTTTGGCTCGATTGGCAACCATGATTATGAACCGCTATGGACCAATTTTTGTGTGATTGGAGACCGGCTATATATAACTATAGACCGATATTGACCAATTTTGGTATGGTTGTTAGCCTCGTTCCAAATATGAAGAAGATCGGATGAATGTTGCTCCTCCAAGAGGCTCCGGAGGTCAAATCTGGAGAACGGTTTATATGGTGGCTATATATAATTATGGACCGATATGGACCAATTCTAGCACGGTTGTAAGAGATCATATACTAACATCATGTTCCAAATTTCAACCGGATTGGAAGAAATTTGCTTCTCTTAGAAACTCTGGAGAACGGTTTATATGGGGGCTATATATAATTACGGACCGATATGGACCAATTCTAGCACGGTTGTTAGAGATCATATACTAACATCATGTTCCAAATTTCAACCGGATTGGAAGAAATTTGCTTCTCTTAGAGACTCCGCAAGCCAAATATGTGGATCGGTTTATATGGGGGCTATATATAATTATGAACCAATGTGGACCAATTTTTGCATGGTTGTTAGAGACCATACCAACATCATGTGCCAAATTTCAGGCGGATCGGATGAAATAGGTTTCGCTTTGGGGCTTCGCAAGCCAAATCTGGTGATCGGATTATATGGGAGCTATATATAATTAAGGACCGATGTGAAGATCGGATGAAATTTGCTTCTCTTAGAGGCTCCGCAAGCCAAATCGGGGGATCGGTTTATATGGGGGCTATATGTAACAAGGTTGTTAGAGATCGTATACTAACACCATGTACCGGATCGGATGCAATTTGCTTCTCTTAGAGCAATCGCAAATCAAATTTGGGGTTCCGTTTATATGGGGGCTGTACGTAAAAGTGGACCGATTTGGCCCATTTGCAATACCTTCCGACCTACATCAATAACAACTTGTGCCAAGTTTCAAGTCGATAGCTTGTTTCGTTCGAAAGTTTGCGTGATTTCAACAGACGGACGGACGGACATGCTTAGATCGACTCAGAATTTCACCACGACCCAGAATATAATAGCAAGTGCGTCAAGCTATCAATCAGCCCAGGCTGACACCAGAGTGACAAATAATCATCGATAGTATTTTATGAAACGCGTGCGAACTCTACAAACGGAATATACCCTCCCCCCCCACGGGGGTATATTAGGGAGGGTATAAAAAGAGGAGAAAATTATGCACAAATGAAACATAAAGTTTTACTTAATTCGAAATCCCTCAAAATAGTTAAGAATTTTTTTAAATTTGTTAATTTTGCCATAATTGCATCCATCGTGAACTTCGTGTGGCGCAAAAGAAATTTTTTAATTCTATTAATTCGAAAAATATACGTATATTTGTGATATCGGCGTTTGTACATTTAAGTTAACATTTTCTAAAATTAAACAAAATTTTACTTCCAGGTAGGTTCACAGTTTTTTGAGTGTAAGCAAATTAAAAATAAAAAACTAAATGCTAATATTTTATCTTAGAAATACAAATTTAAGATTAATTCCAATTTTTATTAATATAAAAAAAATGTTAATGCCTACATATTTTTTCCCTTTAAAGCTTCATCTAGCAAATTTTCTGGAATTTTTCGAAAAATATTTACTTATATTTGTGATATCGGCAGGTAATTGACGTTTATACATTTAAGTTAACAATTTCTAAAATTAAGCAAAATTTTCTAAAATTAAACAAAATGTACCTGTTTTTTTTTTTTTTTTTTTTTTTTTTAGTGTAAACAAATTTAAAAAAATAAATAAATTCCAATATTTTAGTTTCGAAATTCAAATTTATGATTAATTAAAAATTTTTATTAATATTAAAAACAATTCTTATTAATGTCTACGACTTAATTTACAAAACCATTAAAAAACAAAAAAGAAAAAAAATTAAGTTCGTTTCCTAAGTCTTTTGTTTTTCAACATTTCAATACTCACCATAACCACCCATAATGCCATGTGTTACATACAGTGGTGCTCTTGCCGTAAAGTCTTCTCTTTTAAGAAACTCTCTTACCAATGTAGCATCCGACACCACAATAGTGTTAATGCTACCCATTTTCAGTTTATAAATAGGACCATACTTCAAAGCCAGTTGCTGCAATGTTTTGTATGGCGTTTTAACGTCTATGAATGGTAAATAGCCTACAAAAGGTAAACCAATAGGTCCTGGTGGCTGATGACGCACACGTATAAATAGAGCCCATACCGCCAATGTGAATATGGCAACGATAATGCCAAAGAGTTGCTAGAATTAACAAAAGAAGGAAATACCAAACAATGAAAAGGACGATAATTTGCAGACATCAGGTAGATTCAGGCATTATTATGTTTAGCTGATGGAATTTTCTTACTACTTCTGGCTATTTCCTGGTAAATTATGCGTAAGCAGATCTAAGAACAATATTGGCACAATGTGTTTTTTTTAGTTTTCTGGGAAATGTCTTGAGCAAAATTTTTTCTGATCTTAGTCACTTTTAGAATTTAGAAGATTTCAATAAGCATCGCTGACTAACCTGTGGAAGTCACAGTAAGAGGCATTTTCAAGGAATTATTATTTTTTTTTTTTTATTATTTTTATTAGGAAATAACGCTACTTTGAAACGTTTAACTAAATATTTTGAAAAATGTACAATGCTTGTAAAATGGATTTAATATTTTTTCAACTAAATTAAAATAATTTGTAGTATTTTACTTTTTTTTCCCTGTTTTCAACCTATTTGAAATAAAAACAAGTATATACGGCCGTAAGTTCGGCCAGGCCGAATCTTACGTACCCTCCACCATTGCGTAGAAACTTCTACGAAAGACTGGCATACACAATCGAATTAATTGGGTTGTGATATCTTAAAACTTCTTAACATTGTTTTCTAAATTGTAAGTTAGTCCATACGTTGTAGAGAACCAGAATTGAAATATCCGGAGGTCAAATCTGGAGATCGGCTTTCGATTTTCGATCAATTTATGCATGGGTGTTTGAGGCCATATATTAACACCACGTACCAAATATCAACTGAATCAGATGAATTTTGGTCTTCCAAATGTCTTCCACATTAGTGAACTTCTCTCTTACCACTGAGTGCTGCCCGATTCCATGTTAAGCTCAATGACAAGGGACCTCCTTTTTATAGCCGAGTCCGAATGGCGTTCCACATTACAATGAAACCGCTTAGAGAAGCTTTGAAACCCTCAGTAATGTCACCAGCATTACTGAGGTGGTATAATCCACCGCTGAAAAACTTTTTGGTGTTCGGTCGAAACAGGAATCGAACCCACGACCTTGTATATGCAAGGCGTGCATGCTAACCATTGCACCACGGTGGCTCCCGACCATATACTAACACCACATACCAAATTTCAGCCGGATTGGATGAAATTTTCTTCTCTTAGAGGCTCCGCAAGCCAAATCTGGGGATCGGTTTATATGGGGGCTATATATAATTATGGACCGATGTGGGCCAATTTTTGCGTGGTTGTTAAAGACCATGCATGGGTGTTTGAGGCCATATATTTACACCATATACCAAATTTCAGGATCGGATGAAATTGTTAACGGCCATATATTAGCACAATGTACCAAATTTCAACTAACTCGGATGAAATTTGCTCCTCCAAGAGGCTCCAAAACCAAATCTCGTGATCGGTTTATATGGGGGCTATATATGATTATGGACTGATATGAACCAATTCCTGCATGGTTGTTGGATACCATATACTAACATACGTACCAAATTTCAACCCAATTGGGTGAATGTTGCTCTTCCAAGGGGCTCCGGAGGTCAAATCTGTTGATGGGTTTATATGGGGGCTATATATAAATATGCACCGAGGTGGACCAATTTTTGCATGGTTGTTAGAGACCATATACTAACACCATGTACCAAATTTCAGCCGGATCGGATGAAATTTGCTTCTCCTAGAGCAATCGCAAGCCAAATTTGGGGGTCCGTTTATATGGGGGCTATACGTAAAAGTGGACCGATATGGCCCATTTGCAATACCCTCTGACCTACATCAATTACAACTACTTGTGCTAAGTTTCAAGTCGATAGCCTGTTTCGTTCGGAAGTTTGCGTGATTTCAACAGACGGACGGACGGACATGCTCAGATCGTCTCAGAATTTCACCTCTACCCAGAATATATATACTTTATGGGGTCTTAGAGCAATATTTCGATGTGTTACAAACGGAATGACAAAGTTAATATACCCCCATACTATGGTGGAGGGTATAAAAAGTTAAAATTACCCATTAAAAATATGAAAATAGCGGGTTATAAACAATTGAATTGAATAAACTTCCCGTGTACGAGTAGTTAGAATAAAGAAGATTTTTGGAAGGTATTTTTTGGAAGTGCTTAACAAGTTGTTTCTTTAGAATAATTTCCAAATTATTTTACTGGGTAATTGCACACATACTGCATAATGTATGCGTTGTCTATTTGTAAACTAATATCTATTTATAGATCACTGTTTAATGCATACAAGCGCATTAAAAATATATATATTTAATGAAAACAAACAACTTTAGTTGATGGAGTTCCGTTAAGGCCCACTATTTATCGATGGTGTAGTGAATTTAACCGTGGTCATAGTTCACTGTAAGACGATTTGCATGAGGGTCGCCCAAAGTCAGTTGTTATTCCGGAATCCATTTATGCAGTGCGCTATTTGGTATTATAAGATAGTCAGGTTATCTATAGTGAGATTGAGACAACTTTAGGAATTTGTGGACCAGCATCAATTTAACATTAGAATTTTACGTCAACATATTTTTTTCGCGGTGGATCCCACAAAAAGGCCGCTACTATGTTCGGTTTTCGATTTGAAAATCGCATTACTTGCGCGATTACTTTCTCAAAACCAATTATACTTATAAATGAAAATCAATATATTTCTTTTAAATCTTGACGAAATGCAGATGAAAACAAGTAAGTAAAGTCTAAAGTCGGGCGGGGCCAACTATATATTATAAACTTCACCACTATCAAAATTTTTACCATCTCAACTTCTTCAAATTTGTTGGAAGTTTTATATTCTCATATACAAATATTTTAATCTTAAGAGACAATTGTTTGTACTTCTACAAAATCAAATACAACGTTAGTAAAAAAATTTGGCAAATATAAAGCTAGAGTCGACCAATCGAAAGGAATCGAGAATCGTGTGTGATTCAACGCAAGCAAATTTTGACTGCAATATTGAATGTATGTTGGTCCCACTAACAACATGACGATCTTGTAATATCAGTTGGCGCACATCATCAATGTTTTCTGGAGCAACTGACTTTGGACGACTTTCACGAAATTCGCTTTGGCGTGCACTATCGATAAACACTGGCTCTTAACGAAGCTTCTTGCAGATTTGGCTTGCAGCCTCTCTTGGAGGAGCAATATTCACCCGATCAGGTAGAAATTTGGTACGTGGTGTTAGTATATGGTCTCTAACAACCATGCAAAAATGGGTCCACATCGGTCCATAATTATATATAGACGCCATATAAACCGATCCCCAGATTTGACCTCCGGAGCCTCATGGATGAGCAAACTTCATCCGATCCGGTTGAAATTTGGTACATGGTGTTAGCATATGGTCTCTAATAACCGTGCAAAAATTGGTCCATATCGGTTCTTAATTATATATAGCCCCTATATAAACCGATCCCCAGATTAGGCTTGCGGAGCCTCTAAGAGAAGCAAATTTCATACGATCCGGTTGAAATTTGGTACATGGAGTTAGCGTATGGTCTCTAACAACCGTGCAGAAATTGGTCCACATGCGTCCATAATTATCTATAGCCCCCATATAAACCGATCCCCAGTTTTGACATCCGGAGCCTCATGGATGAGCAAAATTCATCCGATTCGGTTGAAATTTGTACATGGTGTTAGTATATGGTCTCTAACAACCATGCAAAAATTGGTCCATACGGTCTTAATTATATAAACCCCATTTAAACCGATCCCCAGATTTGACTTTCGTAGCTCTTGGAGGAGCAAAATTCATCCGATCCGGTTGAAATTTGGTACGTGGTGAAATGTGGTACACATTTGGCCAAAATTTGTCCGTATCGGTCTATAGTTATATATAGCCTATTTACAAAAGTAATCTACCAAAATTTTATTTTTATAGAACATTTTGTCAAAATTTTATTACTATAGAAAATTTTATTATTATAGCAAATTTTGTCAAAATTTTATTACTATGCAAAATTTTGTCAAGATTTTATTTCTGTAGAAAAATTTATCAACATTTTATTTCTATAGAAAAATTTGTCAAAATTTTATTGCTATTGAAAGTTTTATTTTATTTCTATTAAAATTTTTGTCAAACTGAATTATATACGTATTTAATCGGCCTTTTTTTTATTAATATATACTCCGTATGGACTAACTTACAATTGAGAAGACGGTGTTAAGAAGTTGTAAGATACCTTGCCATCAGCAAGTGTTACCGCAACCCAAGTAATTCGATTGTGGATGACAGTCTTTCGTAGAAGTTTCTATGCAATCCATGGTGGAGGGTACATAAGATTCGGCCTGGCCGAGCTTACGGCCGTATATACTTGTTTTATTTTCTTTTTTTCACTTGACCATCATTAAATGTAGGTATCAACAGAGATCTCTTTGTTTGTATTGGCATCATCAGTATTTGCATATAATTGAGAGTGCATTAGGGAATATCTTTGTTTGTGGCACTAATCATATTGACATGTAATTGAGAGATGGAGGCATGCAATGAGCAAGGTTAGACGCCAAAGTATGTTTATCTCACACTTGAGAGAATGGAAGAGATTTGAGAAGTAGCAAAATGTATAGAATTATCAACAATCTTAGATCGTAGCTTACAGATGAACATTTCTCATGAGAGAGTATATAAGGAAACTAGCACTTTGCACGTGTCCATACAAATAAAGAAACTGAACACTCGAATACATCATAAGAGAGTAAGGTTTTGATGAACGCTGTTAACTTCAAACATTTTAATGAAATTTAATAACTCTGGCGTTTCTCATAATGTTATGCATTAATCAATAGCATTTTGTTTAACTTACCAATGAAGACAACTCCATGACTTCTGGCGACTACTGATTACAAATTGGGACCAAAAACTTTCTAAAAAATCACCAAAAAAATAAAAAGTCAATTAAACAATCATTGATGGCACGGTTAAATAATTATTTAATATTTTACTTCCCAAAAAAAAAGTAAATAAAAAAGCCTCAAAATCAAATAAATACCATTACTCACCTTAGTTTTGTTGTTTTTTCTTTCTTCAGTGTTTTATTTTTACACACAAACAAAACCGAAAGAAATTTAAATACGTTTTCAAATGAAATGCACAGACAGCAGTATCAAGTACCGGTAACTTCAGTTGTCACACTAACACTGATTCTACTTAAAAATTCGAAATGAGTCGGGACTAAAGGCGGGATGGCATTAACAACAGCAACAACAACAAAATTAACAAAATAATACAAAACCACAAAATACTTGGACACATACACTTAGGAAAAAAAGGCCAAGCCATTTATGACAGCCATTATCGACAAAGGGTCATAGGAAATCCAAATACAAACATATGGTTTACAATTCATCAGTTGGTGTTAAGTGGTTGATAGAATAATTAGCCGAGTCAAAATATGATACCTTATTGGTAATTACGAAAAATTCTATATTATTGTCAAAAGCCAAGGGATATGAGATTGTAGGATTCGAATATGAGATTGTTTTTTTTTTTTTTTTTTGTTTTTTAGAGAGCAAAGCATTTTCTTACAGTGTTATTTCTTGAAAATTATAATTCAGTTTTTTTGTATCGTATTCTGTTTGGATTTTTATTTATAAATTTACAAATTGGATTTGAATCGTTAAGAACACACCCTACATGTGGCTTTTTAGAATTTGAAACAAATTTGACAGCTTCCCTGCAATCACGCAAAATCTCTTCAGTTGATATGAAATTCGATTTATTTATTTACAAAATCTCTTGAAATATATGCATATGTGGCAATTAAGGTGATCTGATATTCGATTTATTCATTTACAATTTTATGTAAATGTTTAGCAACGATAAAAACAAGAAAACATTTGAAATAAATTAGTTTTCTGGTTCCTTGGTTATTTAATATACACAGAGTTTCTATTTGGATATTTTTATGAATCAAAGCTATTAATTCACTTGTAATAAAAAAAAATAACAAAAGCAAGCAAGCCCTTATATTGATAACAAAATCATTGGAATTGAATTTCGTATAAAATATGTAACCTTTCACAGACAAACCTAAGCGAACAAAGAAACCAGTAGGTGTGGAAACACAATCATGTCGAGTGACGATAGGCGACGAATAAATACAATAACCTTTTTGTCAAAAACAAATTTGAATTAGAATTTAAAAAATCTAAACCATAAATTTCAAATGTATTCGCCTACCGTCATGATTGGGTTTAAACGTATAGCAGAAACATGGTTGCCACGATCATATTTGAAAAGCGAATTAATATGATGGAAGTTAACACTTTTAATGTAACCACCCAGCAAAAAAAAAATTGGAAGTTCTTCTAAAGGCACAACTTTAAAAGCACTTCGAAACATGTCCTCCCTAAGATGTTCTTTAGTTTAACTGCACAGGAAGTTTATTGGAGTCCATTTTTTATAACTCGCCTTTTAATTTTTTTAAATTTAAAATTTTATTGTTTCAAATAGGTTAAAAACTGATTAAGAATTAATAAAATAGTGCAAATTATTAAAATTTTGCCGAAAAATGCTAAATCCTTTTTAGAAAAATTGCGATTTTTTGAAAATATTTGATGTCAAACGTTCCAGACAAGCGTTTGAATGCATTAAAAATCATAAAAAATTTGAAAAATTTTTTATTAGTGAAAATATCACAAAATTTCTTAATTCACATCCAAAACATTGGATTCGCTTCACACAGTAAGAAGTGATGCAAATTCAGTGCAACGGGTGTTGAAATGGCGGACATCCGTCCTATGACAAGCCCATGTTAAATGCATCGCTTCTGCGTCAATTTGGCACCACTTCCGGATCCAAAAAGAACAGTTTCACTGCTTTTTTGGCGACGAATTTTTTGCCGGGCATGTTCTCCCAGTGAACATAGTGCCAGCAAAAAAAAGCGTCGTCAAAAATGTAGTGAAAATGTTCTTTTTGAACTGGTCCAAAATTGGCGCAGAAACGATAAATTTAACATGGGCTTGTCATAGGACAGATGTCCACTAGAGGTGTGCACGTGACACGAAATTGTCGTGACTCACGCGTGAGTCGAAGATATTGTTTTCGTTACGCTCACGAAAATAATCCCGCTCTCCAGCATAATACGCTTAAAACTTAAATTAATTTGCAATTTTAGTGACACCTAGGATGTTAAGAGTTTAATAACGCTCTCGATTTTAATCTTGCTCATGATTTCAGACATGTCCCTCAGGTAAATTACTCATAAAATTATTCGTGAGTCACGACATATTTCGTGAGTAACGATATTTTTCGTGAGTCACGGTATTTTTCGTGAGTCACGACATTTTTGTGCGTGAGTGTGCGTGAGTACAAGTTTTCTTGTCGTGACCTACCAAACAATATCGAGACCTACCAAACAATATCGTGCGTGAGTGTGCGTGAGTAAGATATTTCCGTCGTGAGTGTGCGTGAGCGTGAGTAAAATATTACTCACGTGCACACCTCTAATGTCCACCACACCCAGAGAAGGAATATGATCACCTCAAACATGTTTCAAGAGCAAAATGTTATTTTTGGACGGTTCTCGCCATAAGATAGATAATTTTCGAGAAAATAAAATTTTTGCGACAAACATATAACATGTTCCTCGTCCAAAAATACCATTTTGCTCTTGAAACATGTGTGAGGTCATCATATTCCTTCTCTGGGTGCATTTCAACAGCCGTTGCATTAAATTTGCATCACTTCTTACGGTGTTACTCGAGTTCAGTGTTTTGGATGTGAATTAAAAAAAATTGTAATATTTTGCCAAATAAATAAATTTTAAAAAATTTCTTATGATTTTTAATGCATGCAGACAAGCATTAGTCTCAAGCGTTTGACTTTAAATATTTTCAAAAAGTTTGCATTTTTTTCGAAAAAAAAAACAAAAAATATAAATTTGTTGCATTGAATTTGCATCACTTCTTAAGGTGTTATTCAGTGTATTGGATGTGATATAAAAAAAATTTTTAATATTTTGCCAAATAAAAAATTTTTAAATTTTTTTATGATTTTTAATGCCTGCAGACAAGCGTTAGTCTCAAACGTTTGACTTTATATACTCAAAAATTTTGAATCTTTTTCGAAAAATTTTTTTATAAATTTGCACCATTTTATTAATTTCTAATCTATTTTTAACTAATTTGAAACAAAACAAGTATATACGGCCGTAAGTTCGGCCAGGCCGAAGCTTATGTACCCTCCACCATGGATTGCGTAGAAACTTCTACTGAAGACTGTCATCAACAATCGAATTACTTGGGTTGCGGTAACACTTGCCGATGGCAAGGTATCTTAAAACTTCCTAATACCGTAATATATATCACGTAGTCCATACGTCGTATATATTAAACTTAAAAAGGCCGATTAAATATGTATATAATTAAGTTTGACAAAATTTTCTATAGAAATAAAATTTTGACAACATTTTTTATAGAAGTAGAATTTGGACAAAATTTTCTACAGTAATAAAATTTTGACAAAATTTTCTACAGTAATAAAATTTTGACAACATTTTCTATAGAAATAAAATTTTCTATAGAAATAAAATTTGACAAAATTTTCTATAGAAATAAAATTTTGCTAGATTATTTTTGGCTCGAGTGGCAACCATGATTATGAACAGATATGGACCAATTGTTGTGTGATTGGGGATCGGCTATATATAACTATAGACCGATATGGACCAATTTTGGCATGGTTATTAGCGACCATATACTAACACCACGTTGCACATTTGAACCGGATCGGATGAATTTTGCTCCTCCAAGAGGCTCCGAAGTTCAAATCTGGGGATCGGTTTATATGGGGGCTATATATAATTATGGACCGATGTTAGAGACCATATACTAATACCATGTACCAAAATTCAGCCGTATCGGATGAAATTTGCTTCTCTTTGAGACTCAACAAGCCAAATCGGGGGATAGGTTTATATGGGGGCTATATATAATTATTGACCGATATAGACCAATTTTTGCATGGGTATTAGAGACCATATATATTTGCTTCTCTTAGAGCATCCGCAAACCAAATCTGGGAATCGGTTTATATGGCGGCTGTATATAATTATGGACCAATATGGACCAATTTTTACATGGTTGTTAATAACCATATACTAACACCACGTACCAAATTTCAACCGAATCGGATGAATTTTGCTCTTCTTAGAGGCTCCGGAGTTCAAATCTGGGGATCGGTTTATATGGGTGCTATATATAATTATGGACCGATATGGACCAATTTTTGCATGGTTGTTAGAGACCATATACTTATACCATGTACCACATTTCCGCCGTATCGGATAAAATTTGCTTCTCTTTGAGGCTCCGCCAGCCAAATCTGGGGATCGGTTTATATGGGGGCTATATATAATTATGGACCGATGTGGACCAATTTTTGGAAGGTTATTAAGGACCATATACCAACACCATGTGCCAAATTTCAGCCGGATCGGATGAAATTTGCTTCTCTTTGAGGCTCAACAAGCCCAATCGGGGGATCGGTTTATATGGGGGCTATATATAATTATTGACCGATATGGACCAATTTTTGCATAGGTATTAGATACCATATACTAACACGACGTACCAAATTTTAGCCAGATTGGATGAAATTTGCTTCTATTAGAGGCTATGCAAGCCAAATGTGGGGGTCTGTTTATATGGGGGCTATACGTAAAAGTGGACCGATATGGCCCATTTGCAATTCCATCTGACCTACATCAATAACAACTACTTGTGCCAAATTTCAAGTCGATAGCTTGTTTCGTTCGGAAGTTAGCGTGATTTCAACAGACGGACGGACGGACGGACATGCTCAGATCGACTCAGAATTTCACCACGACCCAGAATATATACTTTATGGGGTCTTAAAGCAATATTTCTATGTGTTACAAACGGAATGGCAAAGTTAATATACCCCCATCCTATGGTGGAGGGTATGAAAACGAGAATAAAAAATTGAATTAAAGGAACTTTCTGTGTAGTTAAAACAGGAACGTTCTTGGGAAGACATTTTTGGAAGTGCTTTTAAAGTTGTGTCTTTGGAACAACTTCCAATTTTTTTTGCGTTAATACAAATAACATGGTTGCCATCTACACAGAAAAAGATGTCACGAGAACTTTATCAATTAAAATTTTAATTGAGTTTTAAAAAATACTCAATTAAAAATTTAATTGATTCAAAAAAAGTTTTTAATTCAAACAAAAAAAAAAAAAAATTAATTGTCCTTTAATTAATTTTTCAATTGATACTATCATTTCTGTGATTGAAGACATTTCAATAAAAAATTTTATTGGATCAATTAATTTCGTGATTGATTTTTTTGTGTGTGTAAGATTTTATCATACTGATGAAAAACATTTTGTTTGAATTAAAAGAACATGGTAGCCATCCAAAAAGGCTTTACCTTCTTCAAAAATGCTTTTCTCCCAGTTAAAAGAACATTGTTACACTCAAAAAAAAAAGTTTACTTGGATCCAAAGATTTTGACCTTCCTTTAAGGATTTTGGTATTGATTCCGAGCCAAAGACGCGGGTTCTTTAAAATAAGGAAATTTTTTTGCAACATATCTGGCTTTAAATCTAGGATCTATAAAATTAAAATTAGGATACAGATCTCATTTATTGAATTTTCATTGTATTTTTCCGGTATATTAATAAAGCTATTCACGTACAAACAAATGCCAGTTTAAAAATCAAAAATTATGATGGATATTTCGGAGTGAAAAATGTTTTCTTAATTCCAAAATAACTTTAAACCAATGAAGCCAAATCCTCAAAATAAGTCTTAGCCTATATTTCAAGCGTTCTTATCTTAAATTTAGAGATTCAATATTTCAGTTAATTTAAGGACGATTGACCTTCCTTTAAGGATTTTGGTATTGATTCCGAGCCAAAGACGCGGGTTCTTTAAAATAAGGAAAATTTTTGCGACATATCTGGCTTTAAATCTAGGATCTATAAAATTAAAATTAGGATACAGATCTCATTTATTGAATTTTCATTCTATTTTTCCGGTATATTAATAAAGCTATTCACGTACAAACAAATGCCAGTTTAAAAATCAAAAACTATGATGGATATTTCGGAGTGAAAAATGTTTTCTTAATTCCAAAATAACTTTAAACCAAAGATGCCAAATCCTCAAAATAAGTCCTAGCCTATATCTCAAGCGTTCTTATCTTAAATTTAGAGATTCAATATTTCAGTTAATTTAAGGACGATTTCTTTAAATCAAAAATGTGTTTCTTTACTTTAACGAAAATTTGCCTTAGTTTAAAGTCATGCAACTTCAACGAAGGGATGCAAATTTTCAAAGTGTGTGTACTAAATTTAATGGAAAAATTTTTGAAGCAAAGAGTATAAACTTTCTTTTAATTAAAATTTCATTATTTTAAAGAAATTTGTTCTTAATAGTGTGTAAATTGCGCATCCTAAAATTGAGGTTGCGTAATCTTTAATATCACGTAAATATTTTTTTCAGTGTGCCATCTAAAGAGCTCACCATAGCAAAAAAGTAAAAAAGTAAAAAAATACAAAAATGAAAAGTCACAAAAAATTAAAGTTCTCGACCATGTAATGGTCGCAAATTCTAAGATTTATATATAAAAAATGTTTAAAGTACTTGGGGACCATTTAAATGCTTATTGCCATTTGAAAACAAAAATATATTGAACTGGTACCACTTCGTGTCAGCCATTCTGTATAATAACAAAATATATTATGTTTCCTAACCACTAACATAATTTCTGATTTCATTTCTTATGGGTAGCGTTACTTTTGATTCGCATTTGCCCAATTGATTTCCTTATATCTTGGCTTTCAATGACGACGTTATATGCATTTTAATGATTCTTTGTTTTCATTGAGGTACATAATTGGTGAATTGAAAAGTCGACATATTGAAATGTGTTACGTATCATGTGGCAGGCAAATCAAATCAAAAGGGCACATTTCTATATGAAGTGCTAAGGAATTTTGTTTGTTTTTTGTTTTTTTTTTTTTTTTCATTTTATTATATTTCTAAACATTATTGACTTGCATTATATGAAGAGATTTTTTATTATGTAAATAAAATACAAACATGGTTTAATTAGCGAATGACAAAGCTGAAAAAACAATCGGATTAGAATGCAATGCAATTATTGAATGTGGCAAAAATTATGATTCAATTGACGTGGAGTCTCTCTTAATTAAATTTATTCATTTTTAAAGTTTTTCTCATACACCGGAAGATGATATCTGGAAGATATCATCTATTTTATTTTAATATTAAAATAAAATACAAATAAGACTGTATCCACTTTTGCACTTTATCATTCAAATCAAAAGTTTTCGTATATAGATATTATAGTCCTTTGTTTCGAATTACGGTTTTAAGTCGTCTTAATATACTTGCCTCTATTCTCTCTCGCGCTCTCTGACGTTTTTAAATATATATACAGTGGGGTGCAGAAAAGAGTACATAATTCTTATTCTTATTATTATTTTTTCAATTCTAAACGAAACACAAAACAATTTTATTTTTCCTTTATTCCTTCTTCAATTCTAAATAAAACAACAAAAAACTCAAAACAATAAGTAAAGAATTCAGAGAGATACTCATGTACTCAATTTTGCACCTTTTGATGTACTCAGCATAAAACCAAAATATACCGTTAGTTTTGTATTTATACCCTGCGCCACACTGTGGAACAGGGTATTATAAGTTAGTGCATATGTTTGCAACACCCAGAAGGAGACGAGATAGACACATGGTGTCTTTGGCAAAAATGCTCAGGGTGGGCTCCTGAGTCGATATAGCCATGTCCGTCTGTCCGTGAATACATTTTTGAAACCAAGGGATTAGGTAGTAATTTAAGCCCAATCGACTTCGAATTTGGCACAAGTATGTGTTTTGGGTCAAAGTAGAACCCTATTGATTTTGGAAGAAATCGGTTGAGATTTAGATATAGCTCCCATATATATCTTTCGCCCGATATGCACTTATACGGCCCTAGAAGCCTGAGTATTACCCCAATTTGGTTGAAATTTTGCACTAGATGTACAATTGGTAGTATAGTCAAATGTGCAAAATTTTATTGAAATCGGTTCAGATTTAGATATAGCTCCCATATATATCTTTCGCCCGATATGGACTAATACGGTCCCAGAAGCCAGAGTTTTACTCCAATTTGGTTGAAATTTTGCACAGGGAGTAGAATTAGCATTGTAACTGTGCGTGCCAAATTTGGTTGAAATCGGTTCAGATTTAGATATAGCTCCCATATATAGTTTTCGCCCGATTTACACTCATATGACCACAGAGGCCAATTTTTAACTACGATTTAGTTGAAATTTTGCACAGGGAGTAGAATTAGGATTGTTGCTATGCGTGCAAATTTGGTTGAAATCGGTTCAGATTTAGATATAGCTCCCATATATAGCTTTCGGCCGATTTACACTCATATGACCACAGAGGCCAATTTGTAACTCCGATTTTGTTTGAAATTTTGCACAGGGAGTAGAATTAGAATTGTTGCTATGCGTGCCAAATTTGGTTGAAATCGGTTCAGATTTAGATATAGATCCCATATATAGATTTCGCCCGATTTACATTCATATGACCACAGAGGCCAATTTTTAACTCCGATTTTGTTGAAATTTTGCACAGGGAGTAGAATTAGCATTGTTGCTATGCGTGCCAAATTTGGTTGAAATCGGTTCTGATTTAGATATAGCTCCCATATATATGTTTTTCTGGTTTCGACAAAAATGGTCAAAATACCAATATTTTCCTAGTAAAATCGCCACTTCTTAGTCGAAAAGTTGTAAAAATGACTCTAATTTTCCTAAACTTATAATACATATATAACGAGTGATAAATCATAAATAAATTTTTGCGAAGTTTCCTTAAAATTGCTTCAGATTTATATGTTTCCCATATTTTTTTTACTAACATTGTGTTCCATCCTAGTGCATTAGCAGACTTAAATTTTGAGTCTATAAATTTTGTAGAAGTCTATCAAATTCTGTCCAGATCGAGTGATACTTAAATGTATGTATAGCCCCCAATACATTTGACGGATGTGATATGGTATCGAAAATTTAGATCTACAGAGTGGTGTAGGGTATAATATAGTCGGCCCCGCCCGACTTTATATATGGGAGCTATATTCTGACCCAGATTAGGAACATGTGCCAAATTTGAAGGCGATTGGACTTAAATTGCGACCTAGACTTTGATCACAAAAATGTGTTCACAGACAGACGGACGGACGGACGGACGGACAGACGGACATGGTTATAACGACTCAGGGATCCACCCTGAGCATTATTGCCAAAGACACCATGTGTCTATCTCGTCTCCTTCTGGGTGTTACAAACATATGCACTAACTTATAATACCCTGTTCCACAGTGTGGCGCAGGGTATAAATATGGGAAACATTAAAAACTGAATCAATTTTAGGGAAACTTCGCAAGATTTTATTTATGATTTATCGCTCGATATACACGAATTAGAAGTTTAGGAAAATTAGAGTCATTTTTACAACTTTTCGACTAAGCAGTGGCGATTTTACAAGGAAAATGTTGGTATTTTGACCATTTTTGTCGAAATCAGAAAAAATATATATGGGAGCTATATCTAAATCTGAACCGATTTCAATTCTACTCCCTGTGCAAAATTTCAACTAAATCGGAGTAAAAAATTGGACTCTGTGGTCATATGAGTGTAAATCGGGCGAAAGCTATAAATGGGAGATATATCTAAATCTGAACCGATTTCAACCAAATTTGGCACGCATAGCTACAATGCTAATTCTACTCCCTGTGCAAAATTTCAATTAAATCGAAGTAAAAGATTGGTCACTGTGGTCATATGAGTGTAAATCGGGCGAACGATATATATGGGAGCTATATCTACATCTGAACCGATTTCAATAAAATTTGCCACAATTGACTATAGTACTAATTGTTCTTCTTGTGCAAAATTTTAAACAAATTAGGGTAAAACTCTGGCTTCTGGGGCCATATAAGTCCATATCAGGCGAAATATATATATATATATATATATATATATATATATATATATATATATATATATATATATATATATATATATATATATATATATATATATATATATATATATATATATATATATATATATATATATATATATATATATATATATATATATATATATATATATATATATATATATATATATATATATATCTAAATCTGAACCGATTTCTTCCAATATCAATAGGGTTCTATTCTGAGCCAAAACACATACTTGTGCCAAATTTAAAGTCGATTGGATTGATTAACAAATCAAAAGTCGTGCGTGAGCGTGAGTCACGAAAATAATTTTTTCGTTAGTGTGCGTGAGTAACGAATTTCGGAAAAACACGCTCACGAAAAAAATCATGCCCACGGACATAAAACACTTACGAGATGAATTCATTTACAATTTTAGTGACACCTGGGATGTTAAAAGTTTAATAACGCTCTCGATTTTAATTATGCTCATGTTTTCAGACACGTCGCTAAAGTAAATTAGTCATAAAATTATTCGTGAGTCACGACATTTTTCGTGAGTCACGATATTTTTCATGAGTCACGACATTTCGTGCGTGAGTTCAGATTTTCTTTTCGTGAGTGTGCGTGAGCGTGATTCCAACCAAACAATACCGTGCGTGAGTGTGCATGAGTAAAATTTTTCCGTCGTGAGTGTGCGTGAGCGTGAGTAAAATATTACTCACGTGCACACCTCTACTCAGGAGCCCACCCTGAGCATTTTTGTCAAAGACACCATGTGTCTATCTCGTCTCCTTCTGCACGGATGAAAAAGACTGTTTTTCATATGTTTGGCTATAAACATTATATGTTTGGAACACAATATTTTTGAGTGCAAGCATATAATGTTCATAAACTAGCATAACATGTTTGGGACATATATGTTAATATGTTAGAACATATTATGTTTGGGACATAAAATGTTTGTAAATATAATATGCTTGGATGCAAACATATATTAATTTAGAAATAGCCTATAAACATATATATGTTTAGTAGCTTGGAGCGCTATTTAACAGGGAACGATATTGAATTAAGTTGGTGGTTGTTGCTTGTTATTACAAAATTAACATTTTATTTTTCCTTGGGCAATTGATCAGCTACTTCTTTGATCCTTACAAACTGTGTGGTCCGCTGTTCGAATCCCCGTCCGGCAAAAGGTAAAATTAAAATAAAAAAATCATACAATTGAATAATTTCTTCTACAATGTTTGTATTACAGAAAAAGGTGCTAAGAATTAAAAAATCTCGTGGAAGTGAGAAAGATGTGGGGGAATATACAATTGGGCAGAAACAAAATTTTGAGCATTCAGGTCGAAAACCTATGTTGTTAGCACCTATATTACCTGTTTATTTTCATAATTCATTATGATTGTAAATATATAAATAAAATTTTGAGCACAATATTGTTTGGAGAATTTTTTTTAAGCATATAATATTTTTGGGTGCAAAATGCTTCCAAACATATTATATGTTCACATAATAACATATTGTTTTTTGGAAGACAACATTATTGAATTTGGATGCAAAAATACAAAATGTTTGGAACTTAGACTACCCAAACATATATTGTTTAGACCAATATGCTTTCAAACATATTATATATTGGTAGAGATTCAAACATATAAATGTTTGGGCAATACCCAAAAATGTATATGCTTGAAGCAAAATATGTTTGGGAGTATATGTTACAGAAGCGATTTTTGTGAGCGTGTGGGTGTTGCAAACATATGCACTAACTTATAATAATAGGGAGCCACCGTGGAGCAATGGTTAGCATGCCCGCCTTGCATACACAAAGTCGTGGGATCGATTCCTGCTTCGACCGAACACCAGAAAGTTTTTCAGCGGTGGATTATCCCACCTCAGTAATGCTGGTGACATTTCTGAGGGTTTCAAAGCTTCTCTAAGTGGTTTCACTGCAATGTGGAACGCCGTTCGGACTCGGCTATTGAGCTTAACATGGAATCGGGCAGCACTCAGTGATAAGAGAGAAGTTCACCAATGTGGTATCACAATGAACTGAATAGTCTAAATGAGCCTGATACATCGGACTGCCACCTAATCTAACCTAACTTATAATACCCTGTTCCACAGTGTGGCGCAGGGTAAAAAAATACTTACTCTGCACGCCATTGTATGTCCCAAACATGAACTAGTTTATGAACACCATAAGTTTGTAATGAAAAAAGTGCCGAACAACCAGGATTCGTTGTACATTTATTTTTTTCTTTCGGTGTAGTCGGGATGTCCCTCTTTTTGCCAAATTCAAAGCTGGCTTCTTTCCAACTGCGGTGGAGTTTAATGGGCTTGAAAATTAATCCATTGACCTCTTGTCGGCCAATGAATGCAATTAGGGTAAATCGTCCTTGAAATCAACTAACATCTTGATATCGAGGACTCGGCACAGGAAACTTTTTCAGTATTTTTGAAACAACTTTTGATCGACTCTATTTGCGGTTTGGCTATATAGAACATACAAATTCTAAGAACTTCACCTATTAGTTTTTTTTTAACGGCAACTTCACTAATACGACACATTTAATTCAAATCGTATAAAGAATATATCACTTAGAAGGTTCAACATTTATGATTATAGCAATTTGTTTTGATTTTGGATGTTATTAAATTTAATTGCACTGATGCGAATACATTCTATTCGGAGAAATTATCTGTTTGCACCTGCTATTATTATGGCGTTTATGACTATGATGATTATCGCTAATCTTTCATGACTGTTGGGCAAAGCCCTTTTAGGATGTTTAACAACTTCCATGCCAATATTCATTTATTTTTAGTTAAGCTCTGTTGCCATCATTGAGCCTTGTTTAACTACTTTGAACATCGTTTTGTATTATCTCCAAGGCATGCCTCATGATCAGTGTTGCCAGGTTTGGGGTTCCCCCAAATTTAGGGGGTTTTATCACATTTAGGGGGATTTTAGGGGTAACATTTATTTGGGGGGATTTTTGGGGGTAAAAAAAATATTTTAAACCTTGTAAAGTGGAGCAATTCTGGAATGAATTTTGAGAAAAAAAGTCGACCCAAAATTCCTAAATAGAAGCAAATATGTCACAGCATTATCTTCGTTATATTTTTCAAACGCTTCTGTCGAAAGCACATTTTTAAAATTTGACACATTTAAAACAAATTAAGAAATCATATTCTTGGCAGCTCATAGCATTTGAAGAATTATTGGTCTCATAATGCCACGCCTACAATTATGGCGAATAATGTATATATTTATTGAATTTTAATTTTTATTTCCTTGTTTATTTCTATTATTTATACTTTATAAACCTTCTTTTTTATACCCTCCACCATAGCATTAACTTTGTCATTCCGTTTGTAACACATAGTGTTTACCCAGTGCTTACCCAGTTTTTGCTGGGATACTCCATAATTTGTTCTCTTGCCATATAATGGTGACAAATGACTACATTGTGTACGTTTGATCTATTATCTCGAGGGCGTTGTAATTCGGCGTTTTTATACCCTCCACCATAGGATAGGGGGTATATTAACTTTGTCATTCCCTTTGTAACACATCGAAATATTGCTCTAAGACCCCATAAAGTATATATATTCTGGGTCGTGGTGAAATTCTGAGTCGATCTAAGCATGTCCGTCCGTCCGTGTGTTGAAATCACGCTAACTTCCGAACGAAACAAGCTATCGACTTGAAACTTGGCACAAGTAGTTGTCATTGATGTAGGTCAGATGGTGTTGCAAATAGATGTATGCAGAACTAAATACAGAATTGCATGCGTTAATGCTTCCGTTGATTGAAGAGTTAAATTTTCTCTTTGAAAGCAACAGTTTTGTTAGAGTGATTCAAACTAGGAAAAATCAGTCCTTCCATTAATGCGCACGTAACTCAATCTTTAGAAAAAAAAAAAACACTTTTTCCTTTTTCTTATGCTAGGGTCACACTGGGCAAATATTTGACAGAATTCGAAAAAGAATCCGTCGCCACAGCCAGACCAGCAAACATTTTGAGCTCATATTGGATATATACTACCATGGTACGGTTATTTTCAAAAAACCGTATCCAGATATTTGGAAAATGGTTCTGGAAAAATGTTTGACACTCATTTTGGTAAAATATTTGCCTAGTGTGACCATAGCCTTAGAATATTGATAAAATCTATTTTCCAGTTTAGAGTGGACTTCTTTTAAAAATGGAAGAAATCGATTATTAATTTTTCCAATTAGAATTCAGAACTTTAAATCTTATGAAAGTCGAAGAAGATCACTTTTAAATTAAGTTACTTTGAATAACACAAATGTTTAAATGAATAAGAGAAAAACTTAAAACCATTCTTATGAGCATGAAAAATATCAAAAGGGTCCAGAAAAAATTATCACTAACAAACAATCTTGTTAGTAACCAATTTGGAACTAGTTCACTAGCTAATTCAAAAAACCGTCTAAGCGTGTTCTATTACTGAATAAACATGCCTTTTGGTCTTAATTCCACGCCAAAGAAGCGAATAATTGAAGTACGGATACTTTAAGTGCAGGGACATCCGTCAAAATCTTTCAATCTCAATTAAATTTTAATTTACAAGTGCGATTTAAAATTTTTAAAAGGCAGAATACAAATATCCTTGTATCTCCAAAAATTAACATGTGACAATGAACTGCAAAAAAGCTTTGAACTAATCGGTCCACTTTTATGTATAGCCCCCAATAAACCGATCCCCAGATTGGGCTTGCAGAGCCTCTAAGAGAAGCCAGTTTCATACGATCCGGCTGGAATTTGGTACATGGTGTAAGTATATGGTATCTAACAACCATGCGAAAATTGGTCCACATCGGTCCATAATTATATATAGCCCCCATATAAACCGATCCCTAGATTGGGCTTGCAGAGCTTCTAAGAGAAGCAAATTTCATTTGATCCGGCTGAAATTTGGTACATGGTGTTAGTATAGGGTCTCTAACAACCAATCAAAAATTGGTCCATATTGGTCCATAATTATATATAGCAAATTTCACCCGATTCAGTTGAAGTTTTGTGTTTTGTGTAACTATATGGGCACTAACCGCTATGCAAAAATTAGTCCATAATTATATATAGCCCCCATATAAACTGGTCTCTAGATTTGAACTCCGGAGCCTTTTGGAGAAGCAAAGTTCATAAAATCCGGTTGAAACTTGGTACGCGGTGTTAGTATATGGTCTTTAACAACCATGTCAAAATTGGTACATATCGGTCAATAGTTATATATAGGTCTCAGATAAATTGATGTCCAATCACACAAAAATTGGTCCATGTCGGTTCATGGACCATTTTTTGTAAAGCGACCCCCATATTTCAATTTTGGCTCTTTAATTACCGCGCAAAAGTCCATATCGGTTCGTAATTATTTGTAGACTTACTTATATATACATTTTGTGTCCAATATATACCACGTATGGTATATATTGGACACATCCAGGTTGGCTGATAAGTCCCCGGTCTGACACATAGATGGCGTCGCTAGTATTAAATGCATATTATTTTTATATAGTACCAACCTTCACATGATTCGTGTGAAAATTTGACGTCTGTAAGTCAATTAGTTTGTGAGATAGAGCGTCTTTTGTGAAGTAACTTTTGTTATTGTGAAAAAATGGAAAAAGGAATGTTTTGATAAAATACTGTTTTCTGAAGGGAAAAAATACGGTGGAAGCAAAAACTTGGCTTGATAATGAGTTTCCGGACTCTGCCCCAGGGAAATCAACAATAATTGATTGGTATGCAAAATTCAAGCGTGATGAAATGAGCACGGAGGACGGTGAACGCAGTGGACGCCCGAAAGAGGTGGTTACCGACGAAAACATCAAAAAAATCCACAAAATTACTTTGAATGACCGTAAAATGAAGTTGATCGAGATAGCAGAGGCCTTAAAGATATCAAAGGAACGTGTTGGTTGTATCATTCATCAATATCTGGAAATGCGGAAGCTCTGTGCAAAATGGGTGCCGCGCGAGCTCACATTTTACCAAAAACAACAACGTGTTGATTATTCTGAGCGGTGTTTGCAGCTGTTAACTCGTAATACACCCAAGTTTTTCCGTCGATATGTGACAATGGATGAAACACGGCTCCATCACTACACTCCTGAGTCCAATCGACAGTCGGCTGAGTGGACAGCGACCGGTGAACCGTCTCCGAAGCGTGGAAAGACTCAAAAGTTCACTGGCAAAGTAATGGCTTCTGTTTTTTGGGATGCGCATGGAATAATTTTTATCGATTATCTTGAGAAGGGAAAAACCATTAACAGTGACTATTATATGGCGTTATTGGAGCGTTTGAAGGTCAAAATCGCGGCACAACGGCCCCATATGAAGAAGAAAAAAGTGTTATTCCACCAAGACAACGCACCGTGCCATAAGTCATTGAGAACGATGGCAAAAATTCATGAATTGGGCTTCGAATTGCTTCCCCACCCACCGTATTCTCCAAATCTGGCCCACAGCGACTATTTCTTGTTCTCAGATCTCAAAAAGATGCTCGCAGGGAAAAAAAATTGGCTGCAATGAAGAGGTGATCGCCGAAACTGAGCATACAAAAATTGGCCCATGTGTAAAGCGACCTCCATATTTCAATTCTGGCTCTTTAATTACCGCGCAAAAGTCCATATCGGTTCGTAATTATTTGTAGATTTACTTATAGATATACCTTTTGCGTCCAATATATACCACGTGTGGACTAACTTACAATTTAGAACACGATGTTAAGTATTACCACAACCCAAGTAACATATGTTAATTCGATTGAGGTTTCTCGTAGAAGTTCCTACGCAATCCATGGCGGAGGGTACATAAGATTCGGCCTGGCCGAACTTACGGCCGTATATACTTGTTTTTAATTTTTGTCTTTAATGTTCTCAGGGACGACATTTTAGAATAACGAAATTCCCTTTGGTTATAAAATATTTCTTAAAGAGTAAATTTTTGTTTTTTCTTTACATATATATCATGTTAGCGTGATACCCAAACAGGCAATTGACGTCCAAATGCATTATATCTAATTATTTTTCGAGCTTTATGGACAGATATAGATTAAGGAACATGGTTAATAGAGCCATTGAAAAGAAAACGCCAGATACAAATCTATACACGCCTGGACTGTACATGTTTCGGTTCGGGCGAATGAACCTTTCCACAGCCTTTAGTATAGATCTGGCTGGGAGAGATAACTCAATTTTGGGCCCTTTATGCTAACTCCTTATGGAGAAAACATTTGGGAAATTTCCTCTTACAAATTGAATCATCTTTTCTCCCACTGTACATCATCTTTTCATATTGTTGTTGTATCCTGGAAACCAGTTTCTGTAAGTTGTCACATGTTGTTGTAGTTGACTGTAGAAACAATAAGCATTGTTCGACTCTTCACCACTTAGGTGAATTCTAACAAATTAGCTTTCTAAAAATAAATTTCGTGTTGTTGCATTACTATGTAACAAAACGAAATAAAAAAACAAGTATATACGGCCGTAAGTTCGGCCAGGCCGAAGCTTATGTACCCTCCACCATGGATTGCGTAGAAACTTCTACTGAAGACTGTCATCCACAATCGAATTACTTGGGTTGCGGTAACACTTACCAATGGCAAAGTATCTTAAAACTTCCTAACACCGTCTTCTAAATTGCAAGGTAGTCCATACGTGGTATATATAACTAAAAAAGGCCGATTGAATACGTATAGAATTAAGTTTGACAAAATTTTCTATAGAAATAAAATTTTGACAAAATAAAATTTTGACAACATTTTCTATAGAAATAAAATTTTGAAAAAATTTTCTATAGAAATAAAATTTTGACAAAATTTTCTATAGAAATAAAATTTTGACAAAATTTTCTTTAGAAATAAAACTTTGACAAAATTTTCTATAGAAATAAAATTTTGACAAAATTTTCTATAGAAATAACATTTTGACAAAATTTTCTAAATGTTCAAAATGTTATTTGACAATGTTTTCTATAAAAATAAAATGTTGGTAGATTATTTTTGGCTCGAGTGGCAACCATGAATATGAACCGATATCGACCAATTTTTGTGTGATTGGGGATCGGCTATATATAACTATAGACCCATATGGACCAATTTTGGCATGTATATTAGCGGCCTTATACTAACACCACGTTGTAAATTTCAATCGGATCGGATGAATTTTGCTCCTCCAAGAGGCTCCGGAGATCAAATCTGGGGAACGGTTTATATGGGGGCTATATATAATTATTGACCGATATGGACCAATCCTTGCATGGTCATAAGAGAACATATACCAACACCATGTACCAAATTTCAGCCGGATCGGATGAAATTTGGTTTTCTTAGAGGCTCCGTAAGCCAAATCGGGGGATCGGTTTATATGGGGGCTATATGTAATTATGGACCGATATGGACCAATTTTTGCATGGTTGTTAGAGACCATATACTAACACCATGTACCAAATTTCAGCCGGATCGGATGAAATTTGGTTTTCTTAGAGGCTCCGTAAGCCAAATCGGGGGATCGGTTTATATGGGCGCTATTTGTAATTATGGACCGATATGGACCAATTTTTGCATGGTTGTTAGAGACCATATACTAACACCAAATTTCAGCCGGATCGGATGAAATTTGCTTCTCTTAGAGCAATCGCAAGCCAAGTTTGGGGGTCCGTTTATATGGGGGATATACGTAAAAGTGGACCGATATGGACCAATTTTTACATGGTTGTTAGAGACCATATACGTAAAAGTGGACCGATATGGCCCATTTGCAATACCATCCGACCTACATCAATAACAACTACTTGTGCCAAGTTTCAAGTCGATAGCTTGTTTCGTTCGGAAGTTAGCGTGATTTCAACAGACGGACGGACGGGCGGACATGCTCAGATCGACTCAGAATTTCACCACGACCCAGAATATATATACTTTATGGGGTCTTAGAGCAATATTTCGATGTGTTACAAACGGAATGACAAAGTTAATATACCACCATCCTATGGTGGAGGGTATAATAAGATTAAGGGACTTGTAAGTTATATGAAAAGATGATGTATAGTGGGAGAAAAGATGGTTCAATTTGTAAAAGGAAAATTCCCAAATGTTTTCTCCATAAGGAGTTAGCATAAAGGGCCCAAAATTGAGTTATCTCTCCCAGCCAGATCTATACTAAAGGCTGTGGAAAGGTTCATTCGCCCGAACCGAAACATGTACAGTCCAGGCGTGTATAGATTTGTATCTGGCGTTTTCTTTTCAATGGCTCTATTACCCATGTTCCTTATATCCTTATATCTGTCTATATCTGTCCATAAAGCTCGAAAAATAATTGTATAATTAGATTTTTTCTGTACTTCAAAAGAAAATTTAGTTTGTCTAAAATTTCGTTGCTCTGAAAAGAAAACTCTTCTTTCCTTTTTGCCGTTAATTTTTAGGGGTTTTGGAAACAAGCCTAAACCATTTTAGGGTTTTTTTTTCGTAAGATTTAGGGGTAAGAATCAAAAATCAGCTGGCAACACTGCTCATGATTCTCCTGGCCAGTCAGCCAGGACATTGCCATTGTCCACGGCTGAAGATCAACAAAGCAAAAAAATAAAAACGTAACCACAGACTTAAAAGTTGATTGAACCATAAGCATTTCAAGAACGTTCAGCGAACCTCCTATTAGAGCAAGTAGCGTAGTGTCGGATATTTTTTTTTTTGCAACGAAATCATTGTTTGCCATGCCATCTAAACAGACATACAAATTTTAGAGATTAGAAACTACTGCTGGACTGGTGGACAGCGGACAGCAGCCAACCAATACTGTATTATAAGCCCTGGCAATAAAAATACAATTCGACTTGAACAAAAATCAGTGGAAAATTTCAATGGTTTATATGTTTGGCTGGCATGTGTCCGCTCAATTCTGAGCTGAATTTCTTAGATCCATGGCTACCTCGGCTACGACAAGGTCCATGATCTTGTATAAGGATCGTTGCTCTTAAGGGTTTATTGAACTGTCTGCGTGTTCTGGCTTCTGTATGCCATCCATTCTCAATTGACTCCCTTGTGCGTTGTTGTGCCTTTTTTGCCACATATTCTTCTAATATCCGTTGGCCAAATGACAATGAACCCTTTTTTTTTTTTTTGTTTCGCTCTAAAGGATATTCTGCACGAGCTATAGAAAGCAAAAGAGTTGTCTAGAAATTTAGTTTTGCTACTGACAGTTGTTATCGTTTTTTATTTCTTTTAGCTATGCGAAGACGTTAACGTCTACGATCGACCACAGCAGGAGGCAATGGACGCATTCGAAAGGTAATGAATTTCTCTGATGCCATTCACACACTTCATTTGTCTGCAGCTATAGATTTTTTTATAGGTTCTTCAATTCTTTGTCGGTTCGGATCTTAACCCTTTGGGGTGCTACATTAATTTAAGACAAAGATAATATATAACATTGGTAAGACAGTAAAGATTCCTTTTCTTGAAAATGAATATTGGATATTCCAAGGTTGCATTTTATTTCACAAGATTTGGCAACTCTGGTATTACAATCTGGCAACTGTTAACTGTGTTTTAAAGATTGACATTTTTGAGGATTTAAAATAATTAGAAGCTTAGTAACTTAACAGATTCACTTCGATCCTAACATGGAATTAAATCGTGCTATTATTTTGGTATAACTTTTGACCGGCATAAGTGACTATAAGAAAATTTGTTCGCTTTGGATTTCACACAATTTGTTACTGGCTCCAAAAAAGACTGGTGTGGAATAATTTGAGAGCGCAATTTAAAAATGTGGGGGCAACCTCTGTGGTAATACACGGATACCGCGATGCAAAAATCGATCGATCTTTTTTCTTATTCCACGAATAGAGTCATGTCTTCATAAGCACGAAAATGCTGATCAGCTAGGTCATGCGTCATCGATCGGCACACGTTGTAATCAGAAGGGGAAATGTCTCTGTTATACATCGGTTGGGATAGCACTTCCCATTTGAGTGTTTCCAAATAAGTTTTTACGGTTTTGCACGGCTCAAAGGCACCAATTCAGTTCTATGTAGAGCTTCTGTGATCGTTTCACTCGGTTGCAGTAGGTCATAATACATCACATTTGAGATTGTTATAGTGGATCCACTTTTCATCAGCAATAACTAAAACAAATTTTCTAGAATTTGAATCATTTCCAATAGTTTCAATCAATGAGAAATGGCTTGGTATGTATCTTCGAAATATTTGGAAAGTTTTTCTGTAGCATCTTAAAACTTCTTCGGTTGAAACGGGCAAACCAGCTATCGCACGTTAAAACCGAAAGACAACGCTCCCGATAAGCGTCGAAGGATAAACGATTGCGATTCAGCTGATCTTTAAAGAAGTAAATCAAAACGGCGTAATGAATATCGGCCCCAGGAAAATGAGCCGCAAAACGCAAATGAAACAGGGTCATAAATGGGGGTCGTTTCATAAACAAAACTTAAGAATTAGGGTTCATTTCCTGTTTTGATTTAAAAGACCATGTAAAAATGAAAAGATAATGGAAACAATTTGTAGAAAAAAACAAGGGCGGGGCCGACTATATTATACCCTGCACCACTTTGTAGATCTAAATTTTCGATACCATATCACATCCGTCAAATGTGTTGGGGGCTATATATAAAGGTTTGTCCCAAATACATACATTTAAATATCACTCGATTTCGACAGAATTTGATAGACTTTTACAAAATCTATAGACCAAAATTTAAGTTGGCTAATGCACTAGGGTGGAACACAACTTTAGTACAAAAATATGGGAAACATTTAAATCTGAAGCAATTTTAAGGAAACTTCGCAAAAGTTTATTTATGATTTATCGCTCGATATATATGTATTAGAAGTTTAGGAAAATTAGAGTCATTTTTACAACTTTTCGACTAAGCAGTGGCGATTTAACAAGGATAATGTTGGTATTTTGACCATTTTTGTCGAAATCAGAAAAACATATATATGGGAGCTATATCTAAATCTTAACCGATTTCAATCCAATTTGGCATATATGACTATATTACTAAGTGTACCCCTAGTGCAAAATGTCAACCAAATTGGGCCAAAACTCTGGCTTCTGGGGCCATATAAGTCCATATCGGGCGAAAAATTTATATGGAAGCTATATCTAAATCTGAACCGATTTCAATCAAATTTGGCACACATGACTATACTACCAATTGTACTCCTTGTGCAAAATTTCAAGCTAATCGGGATAAAACTCTGGCTTCTGGGTCCATATAAGTGCGAAAGATATATATGGGAGCTATATCTAAATCTGAATCGATTTCAACCAAATTTGGCACGCATAGCTACAATGCTAAATCTACTCCCTGTGCAAAATTTCAACCAACTTGGGCCAAAACTCTGGCTTTTAGGACCATATTAGTACATATCGGGCGAAAGATATATATGAGAGCTATATCTAATTCTGAACCGATTTCAATCAAATTTTGCACACTTGACTATACTACTAATTGTACTCCTAGTGCAAAATTTCAACCAAATCCGGCCAAAAATCTGGCTTCTGGGGCCATATAAGTCCATATCGGGCGAAAGATATATATGGGAGCTATATCTAAATCTGAACCGATTTCAATCAAATTTTGCACACTTTACTATGCGACTAAGTGTTATGTTTGTACAAATTTCAAGCAAATCGGTATACAACTCTGGCTGCTTAGTGCATATCGGACGAAAGATATATATGGGAGCTATATCTAAATCTGAACCGATTTCTTCCAAAATCAATAGGGTTCTATTCTGACCCCAATTAGGAACATGTGCCAAATTTGAAGGCGATTAGACTTAAATTGCGACCTAGACTTTGATCACAAAAATGTGTTCACAGACAGACGGACGGACGGACAGACGGACATGGTTATATCGACTCAGGGACCCACCCTGAGCATTATTGCCAAAGACACCATGTGTCTATCTAGTCTCCTCCTGTTCCACAGTGTGGCGCAAGGTATAATTACGGCTAATTTTCAGTTTTGACCATGTAAAAATGAAAAAAAAAAATATAATGGAAAATTTGAAATTTTAAGAAAAAAATGAGTATATGTATTTCCGAGTATGAATCTCTCTTGAAGTGCGTTTGTACATTTTGGACCCTTTCCATAGGTGAAAGTCTTAAATCCCGCGGAAGTTCGGCCATGCAAAAACCAACTCTGCACCGAAAGAATTTTCTTCGTAAAAAGAACGAAAAATTTCGTTAAAAGTACGAGATTTGTCATTGTTTTACAACCAAACGAACTTTTAATTAAAAGTAAAAAATATTTCGTACTTTTTACGAAGAAAAGTTCCTCCAAAATTGTCGTTGTTTGTAAGAAAAAAATTCTTACTTTTTATGAAGAATCTTCGTACTTTTCATGAAAAATCTTCGTACTTTTTATGAAACAATTTCGTTCTTTTTATGAAAATGTTTCGTACTTTTTATGAAAAATTTTCGTAGTTTTTATGAAAAATTTGCGTACTTTTTATGAAAAACTTTCGTACTTTTTTTTAAAAAATGTTTTAGAAAAACATTTATAGTCGAAAGTGCATTTGGTTGTAGTTACAAGTGTAAAAAATTACATCTTAAGTTTTTGAATAATTTTTAGTTTTATTGCTTCACTTTTATTCATAGCGCGCTATTACCCAAATGAGAAGTAGCATAGACTTGCATAAAGAAATAGAATAAAGGAATACACTCAAGCACATTATAAAAGACAACTTAATGCCGCGAACGGAAATTTTACAACTTCAATGAAACTTCTTCGTTATTTCAAAGAAAATGTTTCATACTTTTTATGAAGAAATTTTAACGCAGAATGTTTCGTAAAATATTCGTAAAAACTTCTTCACAAAATTCATGAAATTTGAAGAAAGTTTCGTTAAAAGTACGAACTTTTTACGAAGAAAAGTTAACGTAGGATATTTCGTAGAAGTTTCGTATATTCGTAAAATGTTCTTCGTAAAATTTACGAACATGAATGAAAATTTCGTTATTTTAATGAAGAATTCACGAAGAATAGTTAATGAAGAATTTTTCGTAAAATTATCGAAGAGAATTCTTTCCGTGTGGTGCGATGCAATGATATTTAGAAATTTCCACCCTTTGTCCAATCCCAGAGTACGAAATAGTACGAAATCCCAAAAATAAAATTTGGGATTAAATTTAATTTCTAATACTTGGGGTTTATTGTCAATTCGAAACGGGCTACAAAACAAAAAGAACCCAAAAAGAAACATAATAATTTGGTGCTTTTTTTTGAAGCTTATATTCATAGCGCCAATCAAAATATACTGCGAATATTGTTTTGTAGGCCAGAAATATGATATATTACGACGCAAAACCAACTATGTTGTTTATACTCCGGGCAAATGGTACATACTGAACAAGAAAGTATAGAACGAGACTTTGACTTGAATATGGTTTTACTATTATCTTAGTCCATTTTTGCTCTACAATTTGCAGGTGTTATTTTGGATCCCTTGGAAATTATGTAGTATGGGCCATTTGGGTCAGTTCGGAATATAGACCTCCACGTGATTGAGTAAAAGTATTGCTCTGTATCAACTTTCAGGTGGGCCTTCTTAGAAATGTCACCATCAAGTTAGATAAAAAGCCTTCTCAGCAAAAAACGAGCTTCCAAAAAAGGAGTTTGGATCCCCAATGTGTGATCCGGAAGTAGTGCAAACTTGGATCGTTTTCAATGAATTTTATGTCATAGGACGGCAGTACTCCATTTTTGGATCCTTTGCATTGCTTTAGAAGTTGTGTCTTGGAAATTCATTTCGATGAAGAAATAAAAATTTTTTTTTTCCAATTGCACTTTTTCTTTTTATGAGTATTTTTTATTACACTTTTATTTTCTTATTATCTAATTTTTGCAAATTGAAAAACTTCTTCGCTTCAACCGGTGGGTTCAACCTGGGTCTGTGACACCATAACAAGACGCTATAGCACACCCTGGCACAAACGCCATTGAACACTCAACAGCAAAAAAACTATTCAAATGTTTGAATATGACACCACGGCATGACATTCTAACTACTTCCTGAGATGTTCTTTGTTATTTTGAATAAAACTTTAAAGAACGCTGGTTCAAATCTCACCAGCGGCAATTTTTTTATTAAATATTTTTCTCTACAGAGAAAAAAAAACTGTAATATATGAAAGCTTTATTCCGTTTTCCAAAGATTTTATTTTGTTGGTACTGTTAATTTTTTAAAAGGAAACCACTGCACCATCTGCACTATAGTTGCTTAGATATCATCAAGATTTTGTTCATTTGATTAAAGTCTCTGCTCCGTAACATTTCAACATTATTGATACCTCAATACCACAACGTCCTTCAAAGGTTTTATAGAAAACAATTTTTTTTTAACTCTGTTGTTAATTTTTTGTTTTTCATTTTGTCGGTCAAAGCCATCTCTATTTCTGAGAAGGGTCATATAATTCTTTTACTTAGCAACCACATCCACTTTTTTATACTGGAAATTCTTTAGGGCTTAAATTGCAACAACAACAACGACAACGGAAGAAGACACCAACGAAAAATCCCATCTTTATGAGACTATGCCGGCAGAAGATGTTCATTCTCGTTTAATGCTTCATTACATTTTCAAAAAGTTATTGTGTCCTACCGGCCACCATCACCGACGTAGTAACTGAAAGTCGCCAACCTAAGGAAACTAAAAATAAATGGCGGAAACTTGTGAAACAGTTGTGGCTACTATTAGTCACATGCAAACATATGAATAGGCCCTTACACCAACGGCGATCAGAGGATTCAATATGCGTATTGTCTGTAGGTCCCCCCCCCCAAAATACTAAACGAGGATAGTCACAGCATCATGGGGAGAGGCGACAAAGAAGTTTCTTTTGTCTCTCGAAATATCTTCTCTTTTTTGCTTGCTTCCATCGTAGTGTTTTTTTTTTCCCAGATCCGATCATTGTCAGTTGTGCTGAACGAATATTCCTTTGGCCCTCTAGGATTTACTATAATAGTCCATCCTCATAATTTTTTGCTTTTATTTTATTGGTCTAGAACATGTATACGTCTGGCTTAGTATTAGCAAAACAAACCAGCTTTTGTGTCGTTGTGGCACATGATTAAATCATATTGTGAAATACGTATCAGGTTGACGACACAAAATTCGTTATCCTACAATCATTGACCTTACTTCATATTGCGAAATATCAGCCCCTCAGTGTTTGTTTCTGACAAAATTTTCTATAAAATTAAAATGTTCACAAAATTTTCGATAGCAATAAAATTTTGACAAAATTCTCTATAGAAATAAAATATTCACAAAATTTTCTATAGCTATAAAATTTTGAAAAAATTGTCTAAGAAATAAAATTTTGACAACATTTTCTATAGAAATAAAATATAGACAAAATTTTCCAAAGAAATAAAATTTTGACAAAATTTTCTTTAGTAGTAATTTTTTTTACAGAAATAAAATTTTGATAAAATTTTCTTTTTTTGCCAAATTTTGTAGAGAAAAAAATTTTGACAATATTTCCTATAGAAATAAAAAGTTGACAAGATTTTCTTTAGGAATAAAATTTTGACAACATTCTCTATATAAATTAAATTTTGAAAAAAAAAATTACAAAATTTTTATATATACAAAATTTTCCATATAAATAAAATTTTGAAAAAAATTTCTATAGATATAAAATGTTGATAAAATTTTCTATATAAATAAAATTTTGACAAACTTGTCTATAGAAATAAAATTTTGATAAAATTTTCTATAGATATAAAATGTTGATAAAATTGTCTGTATAAATACAATTTTGCCAAAGTTTCTAGAGAAATAAAATTTTGACAAAATTGTCTATAGAAATAAAATTTTGACAAAATTTTCTATAGAAATAAATTTTTGACAAAATTGTCTATATAAATAAAATTTTGCAAACATTTTCTATATAAATAAAATTTTGAAAAAATTATCTATAGAAATAAAAATTTTACAAAATTTTCTATAGAAATAACATTTTGATAAAATCTTCTATAATTATTTTCTATTCTATAGAAATAAAATTTTGAGAAAATTTTCTATAGATATCAAATGTTGATAAAATTTTGTATATAAATAAAATGTTCACAAAATTTTCTATACAAATAAAATTTTGACAAAATTTTCTATAGAAATAAAATTTTGACAAAATTTTCTATAGAAATAAAATTTTGACAAAATTTTCTATAGAAATAAAATTTTATTTGTTGTGTTGATCTCAGCTTTAAAACCGTTGTGTCGACTAAACTACAAGAGTAGCTTAACCAACGGAGGAAAATAATGTTTGTCAAATTTATTTGGGTAAAACCCTTTAGACTGCAAGATGATTGGATGGACGCAAGTTTCGGAATTACCACATTCCTCATCAGCTCCTCTACTTTTTGACAAAATTTTCAGTAGAAGTTAATTTTGACAAAATCTTCTTTAGTAATAAAATGTTGCCAAATTTTTACAGAAATAAATAAAATTTTCACAAATTTTTCTTTAGTAATACAATTTTGCCAAAGTTTCTAGAGAAATAAAATTTTGACAAAATTGTCTATAGAAATAAAATTTTGACAAAATTTTCTATAGAAATAAATTTTTGACAAAATTGTCTATATAAATAAAATTTTGCAAACATTTTCTATATAAATAAAATTTTGAAAAAATTATCTATAGAAATAAAAATTTTACAAAATTTTCTATAGAAATAACATTTTGATAAAATCTTCTATAATTATTTTCTATTTTATAGAAATAAAATTTTGAGAAAATTTTCTATAGATATCAAATGTTGATAAAATTTTGTATATAAATAATATGTTCACAAAATTTTCTATACAAATAAAATTTTGACAAAATTTTCTATAGAAATAAAATTTTGACAAAATTTTCTATAGAAATAAAATTTTGACAAAATTTTCTATAGAAATAAAATTTTGACAAAATTTTCTATAGAAAAAAAAATTTGAGAAAATTTTCTATAGAAAAAAAATCTATAGAAATGAAATTTTGCCAAATTTTCTATAGAAATAAAATTTTAACAATATTTTCTTTAGTAGTAAAATGTTGCCAAATTTTCTACAGAAATAAAAATATAGAAATAAAATTTTCACAAAATTTTTCTTTAGTAATAAAATTTTGCCAAATTTTGTACAGAAATAAAATATTGACAAAATGTCCTATAGAAATAAAATTTTGACAAGATTTTTTTTAGGAATAAAATTTTGACAAAATTTTCTATAGAACAAAATTTTTTACAAAATTTTCTATATAAATAACATTTTTAAAAAATAAATAAATTTTGGCAAATTTTTCCACACAAATAAAATTTTGGAGAAAACAAAATTTTGTTTCTATAGAAATAAAAGCTCGCGAAATTTTTTTCGTAGTAACATTTTGCCAAATTTTCTACAGAAATAAAATTTTGACAAAATTTTCTTTAGTAGTAAAATTTTGCCAAATTCTCAACAGAAATAAAAGTTTGACAAAATTTTCTTTAGTAGTAAAATTTTGTCAAATTTTCTAGAGAAATAACATTTTGACAAAATTTCCTATAGAAATAAAATTTTGGACAAAATTGTCTATAGAAGTAAAATTTTGACAAAATTTTTTATATATACAAACTTTTCTATAAAAAATAAAAATTTGGGAACATTTTCTACAGAAATAAAATTTTGAGAGCATTTTCTATAGAAATGAAATTTTGACAAAATCTATACAAATAAAAATTTTCTTTAGTAGTAAAATTTTGCCAAATTTTCTAAAGAAATAAAATTTTGACACAATTTCCTATAGAAACAAAATTTTGACAAAATTGTCTATAGAAATAAAATTTTGACAAAATTTTCTATATAAATAAAATTTTGATAAAATTTTCCATAGATATAAAATGTTGATAAAATTTTCTTTATAAATACAATTTTGACAAAATTTTCTATAGAAATAAAATTTTGACAAAATTTTCAATAGAAATAAAATTTTGACAAAATTTTCATTAGAAGTTAATTTTCACAAAATTTTCTTTAGTAATAAAATGTGGCCAAATTTTTACAGAAATAAAATTTCTATAGAAATAAAATTTTCACAAATTTTTCTTTAGTAATACAATTTTGCCAAATTTTCTAGAGAAATAAAATTGTGACAAAATTGTCTATAGAAATAACCTTTAGACAAAATTGTCAATAGAAATAAAGTTTTGACAAAATTTTCTATATAAATAAAATTTTGAGAACATTTTCTATAGAAATAAAATTGTGCTAAAATTTCCTATAGAAATAAAGATTTGACAAAATGTTCTATAGAAATAAAATTTTAAAAAAATTTTAATAAAATTTTCTATTCTATAGAAATAAAATTTTGAGAAAATTTTCTATAGATATAAAATGTTGATAAAATTTTCTATATAAATAAAATTTTGACAAATTTTTCTATAGAAATAAAAATGTGGGAACATTTTCTACAGAAATAAAATTTTGACAGCATTTTCTATAGAAATGAAATTTTGACAAAATTTTCTATACAAATAAAAATTTGACAAAATTTGCTATACAAATAAAATTTTGAAAAAATTTTCTATAGAAATAAAATTTTGAAAAAATTTTCTATAGAAATAAAATTTTGATAAAATATTCTATAGAATCAAATTTTGATAAAATCTTCTATAGAATCAAAATTTTGACACAATTTTCAATAGAAGTTAAGTTTGACAAATTTTCTTTAGTATTAAAATGTTGCCAAATTTTCTACAGAAATAAAATTTTGAGAACATTTTCTATAGAAATAAAATTTTGACAAAATTTTCTAAAGAAATAAAATTTTGACAAAATTTTCTATAGAAATAAAATTTTGACAAAATTTTCTATAGAAATAAAATGTTGATAAAATTTTCTATAGAAATAAAATTTTAACAAAATATATTTTCTACATAAATAAAATTTTGGAAAATAAGATTTTTTGTTTTCTAGTAAAATTATAGTAGATTATTTTTGGCTCGAGTGGCAAACGTGTCTACAGCAATTGACTCCACTTAATATTCGAATTATTTTGGTAAAATGTATGATTATGCCATGTTTATTATATGCAAGATAAGATGCTGCAAGCAAAACAAAAATTTTAATTTTTTTTAAGATATGTCTTTAGAAAATTTGACGAAATGCAGGACTCTGGTATTTCTCCTTAAAATTATCTATACTCAGAAACCTTTTATCTCTTTGAGAAACAAGATCTAATCGGAGAAGAAAATTAACTTTAAATCGATACTAGTCTCTACTTTCGTGCGACCAATGAACGTTGTTTAGTTTCAAAAAACAATTTTAACTAAATAAAAAATTCGTTAGTAGAATTTTGTATGAAGTCGGTGGTGGTACAAATTTTTCTACTTCAAAGACATTTGATTTGCCTAAGCTTAACAGAAAATTCTTTAAAAAAAAATTAAAAACCTTTAGGTTACTTATAATATTTTTATACAAACAAATTTTTTATTACTGTGTAAATTTTGTATTTTAAAATACCTTTCATATTAAATTGTTTTTTCAGCTAGCCAATTAATGCGAGATTTTTTTAACCGAAGATACGAAATGAAGAAAAAGAGCAATCATTTATATTTCGTTTTGTGTCGACTTATATAGTAAATGCTATTTACGTTGTTAAATGATTCAAAACAACGTCCTGCAAAATGTGGGAAACAATTTTCCATCTAAAAAACAAAATTCTTCGAGCAATTCCTTGAGCATTTTAAATACCAACTCTGTATTGGCTTAATGCAAGTGCATATCTATATAATAGTTGTTGTGATTTATCTAACAAGCAAAAATCCCCGTATTTTAGTTTTTAAGATCAATTCCATATTCTAGAAATCAGTGTTTGTGGTATTTAGAAAAACTAGAAAAAAACAACCATCACGGATACATTAATGGCATATACGACGATAAACATCATTATAGTTGGAGTTGTAGAACGAGCACGTTACTTTAAAGTGACTTTGTGAAAGTTTACATGCTGCACTTGCTGGGTATCACAGCACCGGGTTCAATGTCCTTCAATAGCCTTCAAAATCAATCTGGCATATCTCTATATATGTAAATTCTATCTTTGCGTTGCGGTTTCGTTTTATTTATAATTATTTATTTTATTATTTAACTAATGCTTAGAGATCTCTAAAGGTTTTTTGTTTACAATTGCAAAAAAATCACATAAACTACAAACCGCAGAAATTAAAATAAAGTTGTAAAACAAATTGTCTCATGACTTGAAGTGTATAATTCTATACCGGCGATATTAACAAGAAAAACACTAGAGTGCCAAGTAAATCTTAGCAGCAATTACGAGTAAAGTGTTAGTAAAAAACACAATCATTTTTGGTTTAAATGAACATAAATTGAGACATTCACATATGTGCTTGCATTCTTATGTGAATTTATATGAGACATTGCAAGATAAATTTAATTTTCTGCGCAACGATAAATTTATAATATGAAGCATAGTTACTTGAAACCTTTTTCAAATCGAATGGACCGTTTTTCAAATTCAATGAAACCTTTTTATACCCTCCACCATAGGATGGGGGGTATATTAACTTTGTCATTTCGTTTGTAAGATATCGAAAGATTTGTCTAAGACCCCATAAAGTATATATATTCTGGGTCGTGGTGAAATTTTGAGTCGATCTAGATATGTCCGTCCGTCCGCCCGTCTGTGGATATCATACTAACTTCCGAACGAAACAAGCTATCGACTTGAAACTTGGCACAAGTAGTTGTTATTGATGTAAGAGGTTGGTTGATAAGTCCCCGGTCTGACACATAGATGGCGTCGTTAGTATTAAATGCATATTATTTTTATATAGTACCAACCTTCAAATGATTCGTGTCAAAATTTGACGTCTGTAAGTCAATTAGAAATCGCGGCAAAACGGCCCCATATGAAGAAGAAAAATGTGTTGTTCCACCAAGACAACGCACCGTGCCACAAGTCATTGAGAACGATGGCAAAAATTCATGAATTGGGCTTCGAATTGCTTCCCCACCCACCGTATTCTCCAGATCTAGACCCCAGCGACTTTTTCTTGTTCTCAGACTCAAAAGGATGCTCGCAGGGAAAAAATTTGGCTGCAATGAAGACGTGATTTTGAGGCAAAACCGAAGGAGTACTACCAAAATGGTATCAAAAAATTTGTCGTTATAATCGTTGTATCGCTCTTGAAGGGAACTATGTTGTTGCTCAGGGGCCGGCCCTGAGCAATATTACCAAAGACACCATATGTCTGTTTCGTCTCCTTTTGGGTGTTGCAAACATATACACTAACTTATAATATCCTGTTCCATAGTGTGGCGCAGGGTATAAATACATCAGAGAGTATTAAGAAAACAAGAGAACGAAACTGTCAAGCGAAACTGCGACAGTAGGTGGCAGTCATGAGGAATTGTCATGCAGTTTTTGTCGGCGCTTTTCTCAAATATCATACAGTTTGCGTCGGCGTCACTCAGTTCAGTTCTCTGCCGGCCTTATGAAAATAGGATTTACCTCCTATTTTGTAATAACAAATGTTCTTTTATATAAATCTTTTCATTCTATTAAATTTTTTGGCAGACAATTTGAAATTATAACTGCCGATGCCTTAATAAAGAATTTATCAAAACAGCGCTTCAACCGCATCGTCGGTTATACCGAAGCTGCAGGCATTGTGCGACATCTATATGAAACAAGCTATCGACTTGAAACTTGGCACAAGTTGCTATTGATGTAGGACGGATGGTATTGCAAATGGGCCATATCGGTCCACTTTTACGTATAGCCACCATATAAACCGATCCCCAGATTTGGCTTGCGGAGCGTCTAAGATAAGCAAATTTCATCCGATCCGGCTGAAAGTTGGTACATGGTCATGGTAATGGTCTCCAACAACCATGCAAGAATTGGTCCATATCAGTCCATAATTATATATAGCTCCCATATACAACCACGCAAAAATTGGTCCATATCGGTCCATAATTATATATAGCCCCCATATAAACCGTTCCCCAGATTTGATCTCCGGAGCCTCTTGGAGAAGCCAAATACATCCGATCCGGTTGAAATTTGCAACGTGGTGTTAGTATATGGCCTCTAATAACCATGCCAAAATTGGTCTATATAGGTCTATACTTATATATAGCCGATTGGGGAAATCACACAAAAATTGGTCCATATCGGTTCATAATCATGGTTGCCACTCGAGCCAAACATAAGCTACCAAAATTTTATTTTTATGGAAAATTTTGTAAAAATTTTATTCCTATAGAAAATTTTGTCAAATTGTATTTCTATGGAAAATTTTAGCTAAATTTTATTTCTATAGAAAATTTTGTCAAATTTTATTTCTATGGAAAATTTTAGCAAAATTTTATTTCTATAGAAAATGTTGTCAAAATTTTACTTCTATAGAGAATGTTGTCAAAATTGTAATTCTCTTAAAAATTTTGTCAAAATTTTAATTCTATAGGAAATTTTGTCAACATTTTATTTCTATAGAAAATTTTGGCAAAATTTTATTACCATAGAAAATGTTGTCAAAATTTTAATTCTAAAGAGAATGTTGTCAAAATTTTAATTCTCTTGAAAATTTTGTCAAAATTTTAATTCTATAGAAAATTTTGTCAAAATTTTATTTCTTTAGAAAATTTTGACAAGATTTTATTTCTATAGAAACTTTTGTTAAAATTTTATTTCTATAGAATATGTTGTCCAAATTTTATTTCTAAAGACAATGTTATATTTTTATTTTGTCAAAATGTTATTTCTATAGAAACTTTTATCAAAATTTTAATTCTATAGAAAATTTTGTCAAAATTTTATTTTTATGGAAAATTTTAGCAAAATTTTATTCCTATAGAAAATTTTGTCAAATTTTATTTCTATGGGAAATTTTAGCAAAATTTTATTTCTATAGAAAATGTTGTCAAATTTTTACTTCTATAGAGAATGTTGTCAAAATTGTAATTCTCTTAAAAATTTTGTCAAAATTTTAATTCTATAGGAAATTTTGTCAACATTTTATTTCTATAGAAAATTTTGGCAAAATTTTATTACCATAGAAAATGTTGTCAAAATTTTAATTCTAAAGAGAATGTTGTCAAAATTTTAATTCTCTTAAAAATTTTGTCAAAATTTTAATTCTCTTGAAAATTTTGTCAAAATTTTAATTCTATAGAAAATTTTGTCAAAATTTTAATTCTATAGAAAATTTTGTCAAAATTTTATTTCTCTAGGAAATTTTGGCAAAATGTTATTTCTATAGAAAATGTTGTAAAAATTTTAATTCTATAGAGAATGTTGTCAAAGTTTTAATTCTCTTAAAAATTTTGTCAAAATTTTAATTATATAGAAAATTTTTTCAAAATTTTATTTCTTTAGAAAATTTTGACAAGATTTTATTTCTATAGAAACTTTTGTTAAAATTTTATTTCTATAGAATATGTTGTCCAAATTTTACTTCTAAAGACAATGTTAAATTTTTATTTTGTCAAAATTTTATTTCTATAGAAACTTTTATCAAAATTTTATTTCTATAGAAAATTTTGTCAAACTTAATTATATAGGTATTTTGTCGGCCTTTTTTAGTTTAATATATACCAAATATGGACTACCTTGCAATTTAGAAGACGGTGTTAGGAAGTTTTAAGATACCTTCCCATCGGCAAGTGATACCGCAACCCAAGTAATTCGATTGTGGATGACAGTCTTCAGTAGAAGTTTCAACGCAATCCATGGTGGAGGGTACATAAGATTCGGCCTGGCCGAACTTACAGCCGTATATACTTGTTTAATTTAATTTTCTTCAATCACGAAAGTGATAGTATGAATCAAAGAATTAATTAATGGTATGACTACTAATTATTTCCGAATAATATTTTGAATTTTTGAAACGTAACATAATTCAGCTTCAATCAACATTTTGTTTGGAAATATTTTTTTGTGATATTTTTTTCTGTGTACGAAATTTCTAAATTAATATATAATAATAAAATAATAAACACTATCTGCCTTGTTCCGATATTCGGAATCGCAATAATTCGATTTTCCTATAAAGAAAAAAATCTTATGAGAATAAATCAATTTGTATTTAAACTTTTTTTTAAAGAAATGTGTTGCAAAAATTTTAATTAATATGCTTTAGGGCTAAGAAAATATCGCAGTATATTATAACTAAAGGGTTATACGGTCAAAATTTGGTCAAGGGAAAACGCGTGTAAATCGGTGAAATGGTTTATTTAAAAAATCAAATTAAATTTCTTTTTCAAGTTCAATTAGTATAAAATTCAGGAAAAATATTCAGTTAGGCTTTCGCTTTTCCAAATCCGAATTGCCGGGCCTCACGCTTGACACCTGCCATCAGATTTTGTACAGCCACCTTGTCCACCTTCTTCGCCCCAGAAAGCCAGTTTGCCTTGAACTGCTGCTCGTCCTTAGCAGTTTTTTGGTCTTCTTTAGGTTCCGCTTGACAATAGCCCAGTATTTCTCAATTGGGCGGAGCTCTGGCGTGTTGGGAGGGTTCTTGTCCTTGGGAACCACCTGCACGTTGTTGGCGGCGTACCACTCCATGGCCTTTTTACCGTATTGGCAAGATGCCAAATACGGCCAAAACAGTACGGAACAACCGTGTTTCTTCAGGAAAGGCAGCAGACGTTTATTCAAACACTCTTTCACGTAAATTTCTTGGTTGATAGTCCCGGAAGCTATGAAAATGCTGCTTTTCAAGCCACAGGTAAACCAGATATTTCTTTGCGAACTTTGACAGTTTTATGTGCTTGAAAATATCTGCTACCTTTCCCCTTCCTTTTGCCGTATAAAACTCCTGTCCCGGAAGCTGCTTGTAGTCGGCTTTGACGTAGGTTTCGTCGTCCATTACCACGCAGTCAAACTTCATCAGCATCGTCGTGTACAGCCTCCGAGATCGCGCTTTGGCCGTCGTATTTTGGTTATCATTGCGATTTGGAGTCACTACCTTCTTGTAAGTCGATAGTCCGGCTCGTTTTTTGGCTCGATGCACGGTTGTCGACGATACACCCAGCTTATTTGCGGCATCTCGGAGAGAGAGAGAGGTTAGGGTTTCGCTTGAAACTACCGGCAACTCTCTTTGTCGTCTCAGCGGCTTCCGGTTTTCGATTTCCCCCCGATCCAGACTTCCTGGCTGTCGACAAACGTTCATCAAACACTTTAATTACATTTGTAACGGTTGATTTGGCAACTTTTAGCGATTTTGCCAGCTTTGCGTACGAGTAGCTCGGATTTTCGCTATGCGCGAGCAAAATTTTGATACGCTGCTCTTCTTGCTTGGACGGCATTTTGACAACTGAAGAGTGAATTCCAAAATCAAAACAGGAGCAACATTCTACACACACACACACCTTCCAAATGAGGGGTGTTTAAATGCAAAATTGAAAAAAATATGTCAAGTTTATATTGACCAAATTTTGACCGTATCACCCATTATATATTTTTTATGATGGCCAAAAACATATAGAAATATATTTTTTATATGAAAAAGTGTGAAAAAAGATTTCCCATGAATATAAGAAAAGAAAACCCCGGGAATGCCCCCTCGTGTGGGAGAATAACACACTGAAAAAAGTATTGTCGTGAGGCCAAAGATTGCATGTCCTTAAAATACGAATGCAAATTTTGCTTAGCATAGAAGACGCATTTTTCTAATATATTTTTTTTTCCTTGTCCAAAAGTCGATAAACTTTTCAATGAAACCGTATTGTCCTTATAATTAAGTGATTTGACTTAAAAATGGGTATGATAACATGAAAGAAAAAACTTTTGGGCTATAGTCATCTTGACTTTAATAATTCATAAAAATTCTATAAAATTATAGAAATTGTCTTTAAATTTGTTGTCTTTTTGCAACTTGACTACACACAAAAAAAAATTTTCTGATTCAATCACCAAATTAATTGATCCAATTAATTTTTTAATTGAAATGTCTTCAATCACGAAAATGATAGTATCAATCACAGTTTTAATTGGGCATAAAAAAAATTCTTGATTAAAGAATTAATTGATTTTTTCAGCAAATTTCAATTAATTTTTTAATTGATTCAATTAAAAATTTAATTGATGTTGATTGCAAAACTCAATTAATTTATTAATTAAAAAAGGTAACTATTTTTAATTACTTTCTGAATTGACTTTTTTTATTTGGATTAACAAATCATTGTTTGAAATACATTTTTAATTAAAAATTAAAAAAAAATCAGCACTTTTTTTAACTGAATAAGTCTTCCGAATTTGATTAAAAAGTTAATTGTATCAATTAATTTTTTAATTAAAAATTTTAAAATTTTCAATCACTGGCTTAATTAACTTAATGTTTCTATCATGATTAAAAAGTTAATTATATCAATTAATTTATTAATTAAAAACATTTTCAACTTCAATTAACTTTTTAATTGGAAATATTTTGGTGATATTTTTTTCTGTGTACAAAGAAAAAAATCATTCAAAAATATGACATGTTTTCCAACCCTTTATTTTAAAGACGTTTTTTTACTTGAAACATAGCATAACTTCTCCTGGAAGTCGAGTCTGAATGTGGAAAATAAACTTGTCGTTAACTCGTTTTTAAAGGACTTTGATAGCATATGAAGAAAAAAGCTGAAAAAACGAAAAATTAAAATTTGCTTCCTAGAAGCAAGTACACAAATCCCAAATTTAAAAGAGAATTTTGTCTTAATAGTATCCTTACCTGTATACTCCGCTTCTTTGGCTCGGAATCAAAACCAAAATTGTTAAAGTAAAGACAAATTGTTTGGGACAGGACATGCTGTTTCTTCACTGCACAATTGCTCCATAAATAGTGTTTCTGCAATGATTCCGGTAAATTCACATGCCACCACTGCCCATGAAATCTCCCATATGTCAAGCGAATATCATGTAACCACATTGTCGCCGAGAGTTATAAGGTAGATTTACAATTAACAAAAAGATAAATATTGTTCTGCATCTCGATCTAAAACGCAAAAGACAACAACTTTGGTTATTTGTTCTTTTTTGTTTTTTGTTTCAATTTTAGTTTTCTGCTTGCAAGCTAACATCAAAACCGCCATGCATTCATGCAAACACTTTGTTGTCGTAGTTCAATGGCTTTTGAGCCATTTTGAGATCAATGCACCTGAACTGAGCTGATCTTAGCTTTGCGTGGCTCAACTAACTTCAATACTGACAGACAGACAAACAGAAAGACTTAAACGCCGACACATATGCGTAATAAATGCACATACGTGCACTCCCCCCCCATCCTTCATCGCATCTCAGTAGCAACAGTCGTAGTTTAGACCACCTCCGACCATACCTCTCGAACAATATGTAAGTCAGCAAACTTGGCTTAAACCAATAGGCCAATGGTTATGTAGCTTCTGTATTAACACCACTACTATGTTTTTTTTTAATGCAGATAATTTTTTCATCATTTCGCTATTGGCAAAGTGATCTTGTCGCTGCTGCCATAACTGCCTCCTGGTAGTAGCAACATATTTTCGTAACTTGCTTCAACAACAGACATTGCTGTTGTAAGTGTATCCCCCCACAAGCGGACACTGCCAGAAGCTAGTCAGTCAGGCACCTATGACAGCATCGTTTTTGTGGCGTTAACATTTTGTATTGCTTTATGGCGGAGGTGGTGGTGGGTGATCTGCTGGCATCACCTGCTGCTGTCGGCGCGTCAACTATGAGAGAAGTGAATTGAAATCGAGATCGTGTTGTAAAAAACCTTGCGCATGAACGAATCCATGGACATTTCGATGGTTCGATGGCAAATGTGGCTGAACACACATCTACTCACATCGGCCACAATATTTACATATGTGTTGGTCATATATATATGAATAAATGAGCTGGTATTAGTTGTGTGCTTGATTTAATTTAAGCAGGGACGTAGATTTATTTTATGCAAGTGCATTATTAGATTTTTGGATTCAATTGGAATTGGTTTGCATAAGATTATCAATGCGGATTCTAGTTAATAAAAAAACTTAGATAATACAACGTTCCAGATCATTTTGAATTTACTAATTTATTACATCTATTAATTATGATGAATTGAATTACTTGATTAATATGAAGTGAATAATATTGACCTGTTGCTATTGCGTGATTTACTAACTTATTAAACTCTTTGAATTAAATTGTAATGAGTTGAAATTGCCAATTAGGAATTAAAAAAAAAACACTAAGCGTTAACCATAACGAATGATTTACTAAAATTTCGTGAGAATTTTTTTGTAGAAAATTATGTCATAAATTTTATTTCCGTCAAAATTTTATTTCTATTGAATTTTTTTTTCTATAGAAAATTTAGTTCAAAATTTTATTTCTGTTGAAATGTTTTTCAATTTTTTTTTATATAGAAAATTGTGGTCAAAATTTTATTGTCTATATACAATTCCGTCAAAGTTTTATTTTTATAAAAAATTTTGTCAAAAATTTTCTTTCTATAGAAAACTTTGTCAAAATGTTATTTTGATTGAAAATGTTGTAAAAATTTTAATTCTTCAGAACATTTTGTCAAAATTCTATTTCTAGAGAAACTTTTATCAACATTTTATTTCTATAGAAAATTTTGTCAAAAATTTTATTTTTATAGAAAAAATTTTGTCAAAATTTTATTTTTATAGAAAAAATTTGTCAAAATGTTATTTTTATAGAGAATTTTGTCAAAATATTATTTCTCTAGAAAATTTTGTTAAAATTTTGATTTCTGTAGAAAATTTTATTACATTTTTTAAAACTTTATTTCTAGGGAAAATATTGTCAAAATTTTATTTCTATAGAAAATTTTGTCAAAATGTTTATTTCTATAGAAAATTTTGTCAAAATTTTATTTCTATAGAAAATTTTGTCTAAATTTTATATCTATAGAAAGATTTTGTAAATTTTTTTTTCTATAGAAAACTTTGTCAAAATTTTATTTCTATTGAAAATGTTGTAAAAATTTTAATTCTTCAGAATATTTTGTCAAAAATTTTATTTCTATAGAAACTTTTGTCAACATTTTATTGCTATAGAAAATTTTGTCACAATTTTATTTTTATAGAAAGATTTTGTCAAAATTTTATTTCTATAGAAAATATTGTCAAAATTTCATTTCTATAGAAAATTTTGTCAAAATGTTTATTTCTGTAGAAAGATTTTGTAAAAAATTTATTTCTATAGGACATTTTCGGGAGGTTCAAGTGGGGTTTACTTTTGGTTTAGTGAACTACCTGAAATTATTCTGATAATTGGTTGATAGTTTTTGTCGAAATTTCATTTCAATAGAAAATTTTGTAAAAATTTTATTTTTAAAAAAATTTTTTCAAAATTTTATTTCTATAGAAAATTTTGTTAAAAATTTATTTTTATAGAAAATTTTGTCAAAAATATATTTCTATAGAAAATTTTGCCAAAATTTTATTTCTATAGAGAATTTTGTCACAATATTATTTCTATAGAAAATTTTTCAAAATGTTATGTCTATCGAAAATTTTGCAAAATTTTATTTCTATAGAAAAATTTGGCAAAATTCTATTTCCATAGAAAATTTTGTCAAAGTTTTATTTCTATAGAAAATGTTGTCAAAATTTTTTTACTATAGAAAATTTGATAAAAATTCTATTTCTATAAAAAATTTCGTTAAAATTTTATTTCTATAGACAATATTGTCAACATTTTATTTTTATAGAGAATTTTGCCAAAATATTATTTCTCTAGAAAATTTTATTAACATTTTGATTTCTGTAGAAAATTTTGTTAAATTTTTTAAAACTTTATTTCTGTGGAAAATTTTGTCACAAATTTTGTTTATATAGAAATTTTTGTGAAAATATTACCTCTAAAGAAAATTTGATAAACATTTTACTTCAATAGAAAATTTTGTCAAAAATTTTATTGCTATAGAAAATATTGTCAAAAATTTTATTTCTATAGAAAATTTTATCAAAATTTTATTTGTATGGCAAATCTTGGTCACGTTTTATTTCTGTAGAAAACATTGTCAAAATTTTATTGTCTATAGACAATTTTGTCATTTTTTTTTTCCGTCAAAATTTTATTTCTATTGAAATTTTTTTCAAAATATTATTTCTATAGAAAATTTAGGTCAAAATTTTATTTCTGTAGAAAATTTTATCAAAATTTTATTTCTGTTGAAATTTGTTTCAAAATTTTATTTATATAGAAAATTGTGGTCAAAATTTTATTGTCTATATACAATTTCGTCAAAATTTTATTTTTATAAAACATTTTGTCAAAAATTTTATTTCTATAGAAAACTTTGGCAAAATTTTACTTCGATTACAAATGTTGTAAAAAGTTTAATTTTTCAGAACATTTTGTCAAAATTTTATTTCTAGAGAAACTTTTGTCAACATTTTATTTCTTTAGAAAATTTTGTTAAAATTTTATTTTTATAGAAAAAATTTTGTCAAAATTTTATTTCTATAGAAAATATTGTCAACATTTTATTTTTATAGAAAATGTTGTCAAAATGTTTATTTCTATAGAAAATTTCTATAGAAAATTTTCGGAAGGTTCAAGTGTGGTTCACTTTTGGGTTTAGTGAACTGCCTGAATTTATTCTGATAATTGGTTGATAGTTTTGCTGCAAGAAGAGGATGCTGATGAGGAATGTGGTAATTCCACAACGTGCGTCCATCCAACCATCTTGCAGTCTATAGGTCTTTGCCCAAATAAACTTGGCAAACATTATTTTCCTCTGTTGTTTAAGCTACACTTGTAGTTTAGTCAATGCATGGTTTTAAGCTGAAATCAAAAACAACAACAATGTTTTAAGAAAAAAAAAACAAAAATGAAAATTTGGTGTCTATAAAAAATTTAGGTAACAAATTTTGATTTCTATAGAAAAATTTGTCAAAATTTTATTTCTATACAAAATTTTGTTAAAATTTTATTTCCATAGAAAATTTTGTCAATTTATTTCTATAAAAAATTTAGGTGAAAATTTGATTTCTATAGAAAATTGTGGTCAAAATTTTAGTCCTATAGAAAATTGTGGTCAAAATTTTATCTCTATAGAAAATTTTGTCAAAATTTTATTTCTATAGAAAATTTCGTCAAAATTTTATTTCTTTAGAAATTTTTTGAAAATAGTATTTCTACAGAAAATTTTTCCAAAATTTTATTTCTATAGAAAATTTTATCAAAATTTTATTTCTATAAATATTTTCAGAATTTTACTTATATAGAAAGTTGTGGTCAAAATTTTATTGTATATATACAATTTCGTCAACATTTTATTTTTATAAAAAATTTTGTCAAAAATTTTTTTTCTATTGAAAATGTTGTAAAAATTTGCTAATTTCGAAACGTGCGTCCATCCAATTATATTGCAGTCTATAGGGCTTTGCCCAATTAAAGTTGACAAACACTATTTTCCTCTGTTGTTTAAGCTACACTTGTAGATTAGTCAATGCATGCTGTTAAGCTAAAATCAAAAACAACAACAATGATTAAAAAAAAAAACAATAACAAAACGAAAATTTTGTGTCTATATAAAATTTAGGTAACAATTTTGTCAAATTTTTATCTCTATAGAAAATTTTGTCAAAATTTTATTTCTATAGAAAATTTCGTCAAAATTTTATTTCTTTAGAAATTTTTTGAAAATAGTATTTCTACAGAAAATTTTTCCAAAATTTTATTTCTATAGAAAATTTTATCAAAATTTTATTTCTATAAATATTTTCAAAATTTTACTTATATAGAAAGTTGTGGTCAAAATTTTATTGTATATATACAATTTCGTCAACATTTTATTTTTATAAAAAATTTTGTCAAAAATTTTTTTTCTATTGAAAATGTTGTAAAAATTTTAATTCTTCAGAACATTTTGTCAAAATTTTATTTCTAGAGAAACTTTTGTCAACATTTTATTTCTAGAGAAACTTTCGTCAACATTTTATTTCTATAGAAAATTTGGTCAAAATTTTATTTTTATAGAAAAAATGTTGTCAAAATTTTATTTCTATGGAAAATATTGTCAAAATTTTATTTCTGTATAAAATTTTGTAAAAATGTTTATTTCTATAGCAAATTTTGTCAAAATTTTATTTCTACACACAAAATTTTTTTTTTCTGATTCAATCACGAATTTAATTAATCCAATTAATTTTTAATTGAAATGTCTTCAATCACAGAATTATAGTATCAATTAAAAAATTAATTGAAGGTCAATTAAAAAGTTAATTGATCCAATTAAAAAATAATTGATACTATTATTTTTGTGATTGATTTTTGTTTCAATTGAAAAATTTGTTGAATCAATTAAATTTTTAATTGAATATTTTTTCAAACTCAATTAAAATTTTAATTGGAAAATGTTCGTGAAATTTTTTTGTGTGTATAGAAAGATTTTGTAAAAATGAAATTTTTTCAAAATTTTATTTATATAGAAAATTGTGGTCAAAATTTTATTGTCCGTATACAATTTCGTCAAAATTTTATTTCTATAGAAAGATTTTGTAAAAATTTTATTTCTATAGAAAACCTTGTCAAAATTTTATTTCAATTGAAAATGTTGAAAAAATTTTAATTGTTCAGAATATTTTGTCAAAATTTTATTTCTATAGAAACTTTTGTCAACATTTTATTTCTATAGAAAATTTTGTCAAAATTTTATTTTTATAGAAAAATTTTGTCAAAATTTTATTTGTTTAGAAAATATTGTCTAAATTTCATTTCTATAGAAAATTTTGTCAAAATGTTTATTTCTATAGAAAGATTTTGTAAAAATTTTATTTCTATAGAAAATTTTCGGAAGGTTCAAGTGTGGTTCACATTTGGGTTTAGTGAACTACCTGAATTTATTCTGATAATTGGTTGATAGTTTTGCTGCAAGTGGAGGATGCTGATGAGGAATGTGCTAATTTCGAAACGTGCGTCCATCCAATTATATTGCAGTCTATAGGGCTTTGCCCAATTAAAGTTGACAAACACTATTTTCCTCTGTTGTTTAAGCTACACTTGTAGATTAGTCAATGCATGCTGTTAAGCTAAAATCAAAAACAACAACAATGATTAAAAAAAAAAAACAATAACAAAACGAAAATTTTGTGTCTATATAAAATTTAGGTAACAATTTTGTCAAATTTTTATTTCTATAGAAAATTTTGTTAACATTTTATTTCTATAGAAAATTTTGTCAAAATTTTATTTCTATAAAAAATTTAGGTAAAAATTTTATTCCTATAGAAAATTTTATCAAAATTTTATTCCTATAGAAAATTTTATCACAATTTTATTTCTATAGAAAATTGTGTCAAAATTTTATTTCTATATAAACTTTCGTCAAAATTTTATTTCTTTAAAAATTTTATTGCTTTAGAATTTTCTTGAAAATAGTATTTTGTAGAAATTTTTTTTTAAATTTTATTTCTATAGAAAATTTTGTCAAAATTTTATTTCTATCGAAAATGTTGTAAAAATTTTATTTCTATATCAACTTTTCTGAAAATTTTATTTCTATAGAAAATTTCGTCAAAATTGTATGTCTATCGAAAATTTTTTTCAAAATTTTATGTCAATCGAAAAATTTTTAAAAATGTTTATGTTTATAAAAAAGATTTCCATTGCTGTTTTTGGATTCGTTATTTTGCCGAATACTTGAGAATAGTACTTTTCATGATATTTATTTTATTTTCTTATTTTTGAATTTTTTTTTTCTCTGTTTAGGTTAGTTTGCACTTTTAATTTTTTCCCCATTTTGTTCTTACCAAAAGTATTTCTATTTTTAAAATATTGTGTCGTTTTTGATATATAGAATTTTATGCTATTTAAAAAAAAATAAAATTTCTGAATTAGATAAAAAATTTCAAACACTCTGACCCACTATATCGCACTTCACCAGGCCTGGTCGGACCCCAATGAGGAGTTCCTGAGTTTTCCAATAGAAGTGGCTGATCATGTTTTCTTCAAATTTTATATGGAGAGGGTTCCTAAGATGAGGGTGTTTTTTAATAGATGGAGGAATAACACCGAGTAGGCATCCATCTCTCCATCCACATTTGATGGTAATTTTTTTCCAATCCAAAGCTTTCTTCATACTAAAATTTAACTATCAATTGCCGTGGTGCAATGGTTAGCATGCCCGCCTTGCATACACAAGGTCGTGGGTTCGATTCCTGCTTCGACCGAACACCAAAAAGTTTTTCAGCGGTGGATTATCCCACCTCAGTAATGCTGGTGACATTCTGAGGGTTTCAAAGCTTCTCTAAGTGGTTTCACTGCAATGTGGAACGCTGTTCGGACTCGGCTATAAAAAGGAGGTCCCTTGTCATTGAGCTTAACATGGAATCGGGCAGCACTCAGTAATAAGAGAGAAGTTCACCAATGTGGTATCACAATGGACTGAATAGTCTAAGTGAGCCTGATATATCGGGCTGCCACCTAACCTAACCTAACTATCAACAAATAATTTGTTTACCATGAAATTAAGTTAATTAAGCGTTAGTTTAGCTGCGGATTTTTTTTCGGTGTATCAAATAGTCGACTACTGTACAATAGTACCACCTTTGCGATTTGTATCATAGTCTTTAACTACTGTATTACATTAAGAAAATAATAAAAATATTTTTCTTAGTCTTAATTGTGGGCGCTTACGTCGGTGGCTTACTTTCTTGCCGGTCATATGCGAATCCGCCCAAGGAAATTATACATTACATATGCTTAAATAAATGACTTCAATATTTTCCATAAATTAACGGAAATTAATTTACTTTAACCTACTGAAATTTCAATTAATGTTCATTTTAAATGAATTTTCGTCATCATGTTTTCGAGTTTAATTGAAACCTAGTTTCAGCAATCAAAAATGGTTAATCAAAATTATTAATGAAGCAGGTGTATGTACATAAAATTTAATTTCCGAAATAAAAGATTAATAATAATACAAATTTTTTGGGAAATAAAAAAAAAGTTAATTAAAATCCATTAAGAAATAGCTTAAATTTGTCTAAGTGGCTATATGACATGAGTGAAGGGAGCCACCTTGATGTAATGGCTAGCATGCCCGCCTTGCATACACACAAGGTCGTGGGTTCGATTGCTGCTTCGACCGAACACCAAAAAGTTTGTCAGCGGTGGATTATCCCACCTCAGTACTGCTGGTGACATTTCTGACGGTTTCAAAGCTTCTCTAAGTGGTTTCACTGCAATGTGGAACGCCGTTCGGACTCGGCTGTAAAAAGGAGGTCCCTTGTCATTGAGCTTTACATGGAATCGGACAGCATAAGAGAGTGATAAGAGAGAAGTTCACCAATATGGTATCACAATGGACTGAATAATCTAAGGGCTGCCACCTAACCTAAACCTACTGAATTGGAGACGTTTGGGGGCTGCTATGGTATTGCATTTAATTTCAAAATCGATAGTCTGATAGGTGACAGTTTTATTCCATTGACATTTCATTTTATTGTTTACAGCATTACAAAAGCATTTTGATTGTATTCATCAATTAAGTTATTCGTAATACAATTCAAACGTATGATTGCCCAAATAGCTACCGTTAGAGCACTTCAGCTCGCAGTGTTGCACCGCGTCCAAAAAGTTAACAGAACAAAACGGTAAAAACACCTGAAATTATCCCAAATTGAAGGGAGCCACCGTGTTACTCGGCTATAAAAAGATGGTCCCTTGTCATTGAGCTTAACATAGAATATCACAATGGACTGAATAGTCTAAGTGAGCCTGAAATATCGGGCTGCCACTATACCTAACCTAACGCAGTCATCCCAAAGTAAGTGTCAGATTTTATCGAAATCCACGCAGCAGAAATAGAAAACTTGCTTGTGATACCGGATGCAAACAATTTTGAAAAGAATGGAACAAAGCCATTAATGTTCCAAAAAGTGCAAGAACTCACCGATGCCCAAAAAAAGTTAGACTGGAAAGGATGAAGGAATTGCTTTGCTTGTATGATGGTGCCCATGAACAAATAAAATGATACCTACCAAATTGGTCAGGTGAAAATGTACACCTTCGATTGGCCACCACTACTCAAGTGCCGCCGACGGTAATGGTTCCTGCCTGCTCGAATTCATGGACCGTGTTAAAATAAATACCGAATATTATCCGGAAAATGTCCTAAAGACAGCATTGAAGGCTTAAATAGACAAATATTTCAACCCAAGACCATGGACATTCCAACAGTACGCCAACTCATCGCACTCAGCAAGCTTCTACAGAGAATGGTTTAAAATAAGACTTTAACAAATTTTTTTCTAAAATTAATTTTTGACAAAATTTTGTATAGAAATAAAATTTTGACAAACTTTTTTATAGAAACAAAATTTTGACAAAATTTTTTATAGAAACAAAATTTTGACAAAATTTTCTATAGAATTAAAATTTTGACAAAATTTTTTATAGAAACAAAATTTTGACAATATTTTCTATAGGAATAAAATTTTGACAATATTTTCTATAGGAATAAAATTTTGACAAAATTTTCTATAAAAAATAAAATTTTGACAAAATTTTCTATAGAAATAAAATGTTGACAAAATAAGATTGTTTTGTTTGGTAGTTTTTTGGTAAAGTGTTCTTCAAATTTTGGTAGATTATTTTTAGCTCGAGTGGCAACCGTGATCTCACTTTAATCGATGTATGGATTGAATTAAAAGACAAGTAGGGTTTTCATCACAGTGTTCGTATTTTTCCAGAAAGATGGTGGCTAGCGATGGTCAATACTTCTATTGATCAGTCTGTTAGATTTTCTTCAAAATAAATTATGAAAAATTTATAGAAAACGTATTTGTAATTTGTACTCCCAATAATTTCATATTTCCAAATATACTAATATCAGATTTATCTGTCTATATCTATTAATTAATCTAGACATGAAATAAAAAAAAATCCCCTAGCAAAAAATCCCCGCAATTTTTTCTTACAATACAATCATACATTGTAACATAACATTGCCTAGATTAGAAAAGAATAAGTAAATGGAATTCCATGCATATAAATTTGGCAATAATTCAACTAATTTTTATCTACATTTTTGTCATTCTTTTTGTTTTTGCATTTGGGGATATACATATGTAGGCACGATTCTCGCCAGTGTTATGCAAATGAGCTCATTTTCATATGCAATTGCATTTATGCGCATTTTAATACGCTTTTTTGTGAGTTGAAAATGTTGCTTTATTTGACATATCGAGGTGTTGCAATTAATTACTAATAACTTGTATTGAATTCCTAACTAATCGAGAATATCAATTTGCAATGCAATCCATTAATAACGAAAATTCTGTGTGTAAGAAATCTAGACAAATAACAAACAAAAAAACAAAAACCAAATTAAAATTAAAATAAAATAAAATAAAATGTGTCTATAAGAATAGATTTACTTATGGTTAGAACCCAACAAGATTCGCACATTACTTAAAAAAATCATTTGCATTCAATGTCATTTGCTAAATAAGTCACCGACATTTCACTCCTATTTCAAATGGCTCACATCAAAACAATGTTGCTCGAGAGGAAGAAAGAAATGTAGGATTAGGTTGACTTCTATGCTCGCTATTTAATGAGTATCGGGTTCAATCTCATTTGAACTGTTTTTATTACTCGGAATATTTAATTGAACTGTCATCGCAACAGGCACTTGTTTTCAAGTTCCCTTTGCTAATAATGAAAATATTGATAATAATGGCGATTTCGATTTCATTACAAAAACGCAATATATCCAAAATTATTTGCAAATTATAATCGGTTAGTGTATTGAGGGCAAAATAATGTAACACAAGTACAACATATTTTTTATAGAAATAAAATCGCCCTAAGATCCACTCAGGATTCAATAAACTATGATATTCCGAGCAAACAAAGGGTCACAAGAAACAAATGGTAGTAAAATGTTTTTATTTAGATTCGGAAGTGGTGCAAATTTGGCAAGGAGCGGTCATCACGGTTGCTACTCGAGTCAAAAATAATCTACCAAATTTGACGAAAATTTTACCAAACATCTACCAAATTTAAAAAAAATCAATTTCTATTGAAATTCTTTTACTTTATTTCTATAGAAAATTTCCTAAAAATTTTATTTCTATAGAAAATTTTATCAAAATTATATTTATATAGAAAATTTTGTCAACATTTTATTTCTTTAGAAAATGTTTTCAAAGTTTTAATTCTATAAAAATTTTGTCAAAAATTTATTTCAATAGAAAATTTTCTCAAAATTTTATTTCTATAAAAAATGTTCTCAAAATTTTATTTCTTTAAAAAGTTTTCTCAAAATTTTATTTCTATAAAAATTTTTCTCAAAATTTTATTTTCTTAAAATTTTATTTTTATAGAAAATTCTCCCAAAGTTTTATTTCTATAGAAAATTTTCTCAAAATTTTATTTTTATAGAAAAAATTTTCAAAAATTTATTTCTATAGAAAATTGTATATCTTTAAAATGTCAAATCAATAATGTTTAGTTTCTATGGTAAATTTTGTCAAATTTTTTTCTATAGAAAAATTTGTCAAAATTTTATATCTTTAGACAATGTTGTCAAAATTTTATATCCATAAAAAATTTAGTCAAAATGTTATTTCTATAGAAAATTTTGTCAAAATTTTATTTCCATAGAAAATGTTGTCAAAATTTTATTAACATCGAAATTTGTTTCAAAATTTTATTTCTATAGAAATTTTGTCAAAATTTTATTTCCATAGAAAATGTTGTCAAAATTTTATTTCTATAGAAAATTTTGTCAATTTTATTTCTACAGAAATTTTGTCAAAATTTTATTTCTATAGAAAATTTCGTCAAAATTTTATTTCTATAGACAATTTTGTCAACATTTTATTTCTATAGAAAATGTTGTTCAAATTTTATTTCTATAGAAAATGTTGTCAAAATTTTATTTCCTTACATCATTTTGTCAAAATTTTATTTCTATAGAAAAAATTGTCAAAATTTTATATCTATAGAAAATATTGTAAAAATTTTATTTCTATTGAAAATATTGTCAAAATTTAATTTTTATAGAAAATTTTGTTAAAATTTAATTTCTATGGAAAATTTTGACAAACATTTATTTCAATGGAAAATTTTGTCAAACATCTATTCTATGGAAAATTGTGTAAAAATTTTATTCTGCAGAAAATTTTTTTTTTATAAAAATTTTCTCAAAATTTTATTATTCTATAGATTATATATAGATTATAGATTTTATTATTCTATCCTACTCGAGAAGAATTAATGACCTGAATTCTTCATATTTTATAAATAATCAGGAGCTGCTAAAGGTTGATCATGTTCGTGATTTGGGGGTAGTTTTTGATGCTAAATTTTCCTTCAAATTGCATATAGATTATATAATGCCAAAGGCTTATTCGATGTTGGCATTTGTTAAACGGAATTCTAAGGAATTCGTAGATCCATATACAAGAAAAATACTTTACACTAGCTTTGTGAGATCTAGGCTGGAATATGCTGCCATTGTTTGGAATCCCATATATACTGTCCATTGCGATCGAATTGAAAAATTGCAGAAAAAGTTTATAAAGTTTGCATTATTGTCTGTGCCTTTTACTGATCCTTTGCCTTCATATGAAGCTAGGTGTAGGCTAATTCATTTGGATTCTCTTCAATCGCGTAGATTAAAGTTTTCAGTTTTGTTTATTTATAAAATAATTAATGGATTTATAGATTGTCCGTCTCTTTTAGAGTTGATTGGTTTTAATGTACCAATACATTGTTTGCGAAAGCATGATTATTTTGCAATTCCTGCTCATAGAACAAACTATGGATCTTCGGAACCTATTTTAAGATCTCTTAAAGAATTTAATAATTTAAATAATAACTTTGATTTAGATTTTTCAATTTCCCTAAATAGTTTTAATTCTATTTTAGACTTAATTTATTTTAAGAATTGCTAGTCTGTAAGGAATGTATTCCATAGACTGAATAAATAAATAAATAAATAAAATTTCGTCAAAATTTTATTTCTATAGACAATTTTGTCAACATTTGATTTCTATAGAAAATGTTGTTCAAATTTTATTTCTATAGAAAATGTTGTCAAAATTTTATTTCCTTACATCATTTTGTCAAAATTTTATTTCTATAGAAAAAATTGTCAATATTTTATATCTATAGAAAATATTGTAAAAATTTTATTTCTATTGAAAATATTGTCAAAATTTAATTTCTATAGAAAATTTTGTTAAAATTTAATTTCTATGGAAAATTTTGACAAACATTTATTTCAATGGAAAATTTTGTCAAACATCTATTCTATGGAAAATTGTGTAAAAATTTTATTCTGTAGAAAATTTTTTTTCTATAAAAATTTTCTCAAAATTTTATTTCAATACAAAATTTTCTCAAAATTTTATTTCAATACAAAATTTTCTCAAAATTTTATTTCAATAGATAGTTATCTCAAAATTTATTTATTTTAATATTTTTTTTGCCAAAAATTTATTTCTATAGAAAATTTGGTCCAAATTTATTTCTATAGAAAATTTTGTCAAAATTTTATTTCTATAGAAAATTTTGTCAAAATTTTATTTCTATAGAGAATTTTGTCAAAATTTATATCTATAAAAAATATTGTAAAAATTTTATTTCTATAGAAAATATTGTCAAAATTTAATTTCTGTAGAAAATTTTGTTAAAATTTAATTTCTATGGAAAATTTTGACAAACATTTATTTCAATGGAAAATTTTGTCAAACATTTATTTCTGTGGAAAATTGTCTAAAAATTTTATTCTGTAGAAAATTTTATTTCTATAATAATTTTTTCAAAATTTTATTTCAATACAAAGTTTTCTCAAAATTTTATTTCAATAGAAAATTATCTCAAAATTTATTTCTTTTATTTATTTCTATATTTTTTTGTCAAAAATTTATTTCTATAGAAAATATGGTCAAAATTTATTTCTATGGAAAATTTTGTAAAATTTTTTTTTCTGTAGAAGATTTTCTCAAAATTTAATTTCAAAAATTCAAAAAATCAATTTCTATAGAAATTGTTTTACTTCATTTCTATAGAAAATTTCCTCAAAATGTTATTTCTACAGAAAATTTTGAAAAAATTTTATTTCTATATAAATTTTTTTCAAAATTTTATTTCTATAAAAAGTTTTTTATTTTAGTTCTATAAACATTTTTATACCCTCCACCATAGGATGGGGGTATATTAACTTTGTCATTCCGTTTGTAACACATCGAAATATTGCTCTAAGACCCCATAAAGTATATATATTCTGGGTCGTGGTGAAATTCTGAGTCGATCTGAGTATGTCCGTCCGTCCGTCTGTTTAAATCACGCTAACTTCCGAACGAACCACGCTATCGACTTGAAACTTGGCACAAGTAGTTGTTATTGATGTAGGTCGGACGGTATTGCAAATGGGCCATATCGTTCCACTTTTACGTATAGCCCCCATATAAACGGGCCACCAAATTTGGCTTGCGAGGCCTCTAAGAGAAGCAAATTTCATCCGATCCGGCTGAAATTTGGTCATTGGTGTAAGTATATGGTCTCTAACAACCATGAAAAAATTGGTCCATATTGGTCCATAATTATATATAGACCCCATATAAACCGATCCCCCGATTTGGCTTGCGAGGCCTCTAAGAGAAACAAATTTCATCCGATCCAGCTGAAATTTGGTACGTGGTGTTAATATGAGGCCTCAAACACCCATGCAAAAATTGGTCGAAATTGGTCCATAATTATATATAGCCCCCATATAAACCGATCCCCAGATTTGACCTCCGGAGCCTCTTGGAAGACCAAAATTCATCTGATTCAGTTGAAATTTGGTACGTGGTGTTAATATATGGCCTCAAACTCCCATGCAAAAATTGGTCGAAATCGGTCCATAATTATATATAGCCCCCATATAAACTGATCCCCAGATTTGACCTCCAGAGCCCCTTGGAAGAGCAAAATTCTTCCCATTCGGTTGAAATTTGGTACGTGATGTTAGTATATGGTATCCAACAACCATGCAGGAATTGGTTCCTATCAGCCCATAATTATATATAGCTCCCATATAAACCGATCCCCAGATTTGACCTCCGGTGCCTTTTGGAGAAGCAAAATTCATCCGATCTGCTTGAAATTTGGTACGTGGTGATCGTATATGATATTTAACAACCATGCCAAAAGTGGTCCATATCAGTCCATAATCATATATAGCCCCATATAAACCGATCCCGAGATTTGGTTTTGGAGCCTCTTGGAGGAGCAAATTTCATCCGAGTGAGTTGAAATTTGGTACATTGTGCTAGTATATTGTCGTTAACAACCATGCCTAACTAGGTCCATATCGGTCTATAGTTATATATATCCCTCAGATAAATCGATTTCCAATCACACAAAAATTGGTCCATATCAAGTTCATAATTGTACATAGCCCCCATATAAGTGACCCTCATATTTCAATTCTGGCTCTCTACGTACCGTGCAAAAGTCCATATCGATTCGTAATAATTTGTAGACTTACCTATTCATAACTTTTTTGTCTAATATATACCACGTATGGTCTCACAATTTAGAAAACGATGTTAAGAAGTTTTAAGATACCACAACCCAAGTATTTCGATTGTGGATGGCAGCCCTTCGTAGAAGTTTCTACGCAATCCATGGTGAAGGGTACATAAGATTCGGCCTGGCCGAACTTACGGCCGTATATACTTGTTTTTAATTGTATTTCTATGGAAAGCTTTGTTTCAATTTTATTTCTATAGAAAATTTTCTCAAAATATTATTTCTATTAAAAATCTTCTAAAAAATTGTATTTCTATATAAAAATTTTAGTTCTATAAACATTTTTTTAAATTGTATTTCTATGGAAAGCTTTGTTACAATTTTATTTCAATAGAAAATTTTCTCAAAATATTATTTCTGTTAAAAATTTTCTAAAAAATTTATTTCTATCGAAAATTTTGTCAAAATTTAAATTCTATAGAAAATTTTGTAAAAATTCCTGTTCTACAGAAAATTTTGTCGAAATTTTATTTCTATAGAATATATTGTCAAACTTTTATTTCTATAGAAAGTTTTCTCAAAATTTTATTTCCATAAAAAGTTTTCTCAAAATGTTATTTCTATAAAAAGTTTTCTCAAAATTTTATTTCTGTAGAAAGTCTTGTTACAATTTTATTTCTATAGAAAATTTTCTCAACATTTTATTTCTTGGAAAATTTTCTCGAAATTTTATTTTTATAGAAAAAATTTTTTTTTAGAAAATTTTATTTCTTAAAAAATTTTGTCAAAATTTTATTTCTATGGTAAATGTTGTCAAAATTTTATTTCTATGGAAAATGTTGTCAATTTTTTTTTTCTTTTTTTTAATTATTTCTATATTTTTTTTTGTGCCAAAAATTTGTTTCTATTGCCAATTTGGTCAAAATTTTATTTCTATGGAAAGTTTTCTAAACTTTTTTTCTGCAGAAAATTTTCTCAAAATTTAATTTATATAAAAAATATTCTCAAAATTATATTTCTTTAAAAAAATGTATTATTTCTATAGAAAATTTTGTTAATTTTATAGAAATTTTTGGTATAGTTTTATTTCTATTGAAAATTTTCTCTAAATTTTAAAATTAAAGTACCTCTTAGTTGGAGACGCAAAATCTACCAAAACATCAAGAATTCTACCAATCTACCAAACAGTGAAAATCTACCATTTTTGGTAGATTTCTACCAACTGTGGCAACCGTTTTACCTTTTTTATGACTTTTTTCCTAGATTCTTGCGCTTGTCTGCAACCTTTGCCCTCAAATACTTAAGATTTTCTTAGCGAAAATTTTAATAATTTATACAATTTTATTAGTGTTTAATCTCTTTTTTTTAAGTATTTGAAACAATGAAAGTAAACATTATTACACAGCAGTTGTTGTAAAGGCACAACTCTACAAGTACTTCTAAAAATGTTCTCCCAAAGATATTCTTTATTTAAACTAAAATTTTTTTTAATTCTTTTTTTTTTTTTGGGAAAAATTTTTTTGTTTTTAATTTTTTGTTTCAATGTTTTTTTCATATGAGAGTAGGGTATCAAAATGGCAAGCGAATATCAATATTCTTATCGCTTTGATTATTTTATGTAAATTTTACATTTTATTAAGAATTGTGGTTAACTCGAAATGAATGTTTTCATTGTATATTTCTGTGTATTGTTTTTTTCGTGCTGGCTCTTGGTTAAATGTATGTATCTATGTATGTAGATGCTAATCTACTGTGACAAATTTGTCAATCGGTTAGAAAATGCATTTGTAATCACTGGTCGAGTGACAATACCCAACAGCATGGTTACGCATCAAAAAAAAAATTGATGTTTGAATGATTGGCTGTTGCATTGTCAATAACCGCCAGTCACTCTCACATACGAAAATATTATAATCCTTGAGAGAGTACATAAGCGCCAACAATAGTTGGTAGCCAGTGTCAAAATTGTATTTCTATAGAAAATTTTGTCAACATTTTATTGCTATAGAAAATTTTGTCAAAATTTTATTTCTATAGAAAATTTTCTAAAAATGTTGTTTCTAATTTTTGTTCTATAAAAATTTTATCAAAGTTTTATTTCTATAGAAAATTTTGTCAAAATTTTATTTTTATAGAAAATTTTATCAAAATGTTATTTCTTTAGAAAAATTTCTCTTAACTAAAGTGGAATATTTAAAAATCTACCAAAATTTTATTTCTAAAGAAAATTGTGTCAACATATCATTTCTCTTAATTAAAGTGGAATATTTCTATAGAAAATTTTGTCAAAATTTTATTTCTATAGAAAATTTTGTCAAAATTTTATTTCTATAGAAAATTTTAAAACTTTTTATTTCTAAAGAAAATTTTGTCAAAATTTTATTTCGATAGAAAATTTTGTCAAAATTTAATTTCGATAGAAAATTTTGTTAAAAATTTTATTTCTATAGAAAATGTTGTCAACATTTTATTTCTATTGAAAATTTTGTCAAAATTTTATTTATATAGAAAAATTTTTAAAACATATTATTTATAGAAAATTTTGTTAAATTGTATTTCCATTGAAAATTTTGTCAAAATTTTATTTATATAGAAAATTTTGTCAAAATTTTATTTCTTTTATTTATTTAATTATTTCTATATTTTGTTTTGCCAAACATTTATTTCTATAGAAAATTTGGTCAAAATTTTATTTCTGTGGAAAATTTTCTAAAATTTTTGTTCTGTATAAAATTTTCTCAAAATTTAATTTCTATAAAAAATGTTCTCAAAATTATATTTCTATAAAAAATTGTATTGTTTCTATAGAAAGTTTTGTTATTTTTATAGAAAATTTTGTCAAAATTTTAGTTCTATAGAAAGTTCTGTTAAAATGTTATTTCTATAGAAAATTTTGTCAAAATTCTATTTCTACAGAATATTTTGTCAAAATTTTATTTCTATAGAAAATTTTGTCAAAATTTTATTTCTATAGAAAATTTTGTCAAAATTTTATTTATATAGAAAATTTTGTCAAAATTATATTTTTATAGAAAATTTTGTCAAAAATTTATTTCTATAGAAAATTTTACCAAAATTTTATTTCTATCGAAAATTTTGTCAAAATTTTATATCTATTGAAAATTTTGTCAAAATTTTATTTATATAGAAAAATTTTTAAAACATATTATTTCTATAGAAAATTTTGTTAAATTTTATTTCCATTGAAAATTTTGTCAAAATTTTATTTATATAGAAAATTTTGTCAAAATTTTATTTCTTTTATTTATTTACTTATTTCTATATTTTGTTTTGCCAAACATTTATTTCTATAGAAAATTTGGTCAACATTTTATTTCTGTGGAAAATTTTTAAAAATGTTTGTTCTGTATAAAATTTTCTCAAAATTTAATTTCTATAAAAAATGTTCTCAAAATTATATTTCTACAAAAAATTGTATTATTTCTATAGAAAGTTTCGTTATTTTTATAGAAAATTTTGTCAAAATTTTAGTTCTATAGAAAGTTCTGTTAAAATGTTATTTCTACAGAAAATTTAGTCAACATTTTATTTCGATAGAACATTTTGTCAAAATTTTATTTCGATAGAAAATTTTGTCAACATTTTATTTCGGTAGAAAATTTTGTCAAAATTTTAACATTTAACATTTTTAAAACTTTTTCTTTCTATAGACAATTTTGTTAGAATTTTATTTCAAAATTTATTTCTATAGAACATTTTGTCAAAATTTTATTTCTTTAGAAACATTTTTAAAACTTTTCCTTTCTATAGAAAATTTTGTTAAAATTTTATTTCTGTAGTAAATTTTGTCAAAATTTTTTCTCTATAGAACATTTTGTCAAAATTTTATTTTTATAGAAAATTTTGTCAAAATTTTATTTCAATAGAAAATTTTGTCAAAATTTTATTTCTATAGAAAATTTTGTTAAAATTTTATTTCTACAGAAAATTTTGTTAAAGTTTTATTTCTATAGAAAATGTTGTCAAAATTTTATTTCGATGGAAAATTTTGTCAAAATTTTATTTCTATAGAAAATTTTGTCAAAATTTAATTTCTATAGAAACATTTTTAAAACTATTTTCTTGCTATAGAAAATTTTGTCAAAATTTAATTTCTATCGAAAATTTTGTCAAAATTTTCTTTCTATAGAAAATTTTGTTAAAATTTAATTTCTATAGAAAATTTTGTCAAAATTTGATTTCTATAGAAAATTTTGTCAAAAATTTATTTCCATAGAAAATTTTGTCAAAATTTTATTTCTATAGACAAATTTGTCAACATTTTATTTATATACAAAATTTTGTCAATATTTTATTTCTATAGACAATTTTGGCAAAATTTTATTTCTCGTTATTAAAGTGGAATATTTGGAAAAACCAACAAAACATCAACAATTCTAAAATTGTAATAATATTTAAATAATTGGCATCGTCCATTGTTATGGCATCAGCAGTTGCCAATACTGGTAGTGGCTGCCACATCTGCTCCGCTGACACTAATTTCAGTGGTCGTTATTTCAGCATATTGGCTACCACCTAAATCTTAATGAAATGCAAGAACGTTTTATAAAATATTATGTGCAAAACAAAAGAATGCACATGAATTAGATTGAAAATGCAGTATTTATTTGGTTGATTTTTTCTAACTATTGGCGGTCTACAAAAGACGCATGTGAAACAACGTGATTAACCAACAATAAAAATATTGTGGTTTTAATTTTTTGGGTCTCAACATATACTTGGCTATTGAGCTTTCATTTCTGTTTTATTCAAAAATAAGGAAGCGCTAACGCCAATTTAACTTTATTTTAGTTGATGACAATTAATTTATTTGAGTTAAATTTTGCACAATGTAAGCAAATGTTCCTTATTTTATAAATGTTTGCTTACTTTAATGAAGTGAACTCTAGTACACAGTTTCACGAAAAAATCAAATAGTTCATATTTTTCTAAAATGGGAGGAGTTTGCTTAAATTGAATTCAAAAGTCTCTCAAATGAGTAAATTTTACTAAAATTGTACCTGTCTTGAAATTCGACAGTTTTAAACAGTTTTCAAATCCAATTTTTCCTTCAACATACACTGGTAGAAAAAGTTTCGTTATATTAACGAAATGTGTCATTAAAAGTGAGCCTATGAAACAAATTCGTTAATACAACAAAAATTTTCGTTATTATAACGAATTTTCTGTTAACTAACGTAACGTTTCGTACTATTAACGAATATTTTCATTGTATTAATGAAAATGTTTCATTATATCAATGTAAAATTTTCGTTGGCTCAATTTTAATGAAATTTTCTTTGTGTATAAGAAATTTTTTTATACAACAGAAAAAAATATTTTTAATAAATTTTCTTCATTTTGACAAAAAATATTAATTTATTTATAACATGCTGCAATTAGAAAACTAGTTTAGTTAAAATTTGCTAAAATAAAATTACATTTTCTTTCATTGTGCGTTCACTTTTTAAAGGGCTAGAATTTATCGTGACGGTGCCTTCCGATGATGAGGTTAACGTTGTATCGATATGACAGTGAGGAAAAGTGAGGCTTTTAGTCTGATTTTAATTATGGTTCAATTTACTGTAAGCACAATGATAACATTTCACATTTCATGGTCCTCAAGACACTGAATTTTATGTGTTTAGAATATTATCTTAATGTTAATAAATTACATTTTAATGTTTAAAAATTAAATAAGTTAAGTGCTGCTTCCATTTACTACAATTTATGCGAGAGGACACAATTGTAAAATTTATTTAAATATGCGAGAATTAATTCAAGTTTGCATTTGGAATCGTAGCAACGGAGATAACTGAAGCATTAAACAGGGTCATGAGTACACAAAAAAAAAAACAAAACGAAATAGTCATAAAGGCATGAAATATCTATCGTTTACATTTAATTAATTAGAAATCACATCTCAAGAACAAGGAGAAATTCTACGTAAATAAATATCGCCTAAGGTGATATAATGCAATGACCTTAAGACTAATGGAATATCGTTAAGAGATAGAAATTAGCAACAATATTCCCATATGGGAGATATGGTGATCTGTTCATCGCAGCCATTTAAAAATTATATTGCTCATATACAGGAGAGGGGATGGATATGTAATGCAATTAAGTAAAGCGGTAGATTTTTTGCTAGATTTTACAAATTATTCTTCTCCAACGAAGATGTACTTCCTAATTTTTCTATAGAAATACAATTTTAATAAAATTTTCTATAGAAATAAAATTTCGAGAAAATTTTCTGTAGAAATAAAATTTTGAGAATATTTTCTATAGAAAATAAATATAGACATACATTTTTATAGAAATAAAATTTTCAGAAAATATTCAACAGAAATAAAATTTTGACAAAATCTTCCGTAGAAATAAACATAAATTTTCTGTAGAAATAACAATAAAAAACAAAAGACGAATGAAGTAAGAGGAAGCACGCTCAAAATAAACCCAGCCAACTGCACTCAAATCGATGATTTGATGGTGACAAAGGAAAAGAGAAATCTTTGTAGCCTTTTTTCGGAAGGTTCAAGTGTAGTTCACCATGGGTTTAGTGAACTGCCTGAATTTATTCTGATAATTGGTTGATAGTTTTGCTGCAAGTAGAGGATGCTGATGAGGAATGTGGTAATTCCGAAACGTGCGTCCATCCAAGCATCTTGCAGTCTACAGGGCTTTGCTCAAATAAATTTGATAAAAATTCTTTTCTTCTGTTGGTTAAGCTACTCTTGTAGTTTAGTCAACACAATGGTTTTAAAGCTGAGATCAAAACAACAAATATGATTGAAGTACAAACCCACAATAAAAAAAAAAAAAAAAAAAAAAAACAAAACACGAATGAAATAAAATTTTGACAAAATTTTCTATAGGAAATAAATATTGCCATAATTTTGTATAGAAATAAAATTTTTAGAAAATATACTTCAGAAATAAAATTTGCTGTAGAAATAAAATTTTGAGAAAATTTTCTATAGGAAATAAACGTTGCCATAATTTTTTATAGAAATAAATTTTTTAGAAAATATTCTTCAGAAATAAAGATTTGACAAAATTTTCTGTACGCCCAGAAAAAAGTGACCCCTTCTTTAAGTTAAAATGAACTCATTGTGAAGAAAGTTGAACTTCGTATAGCGCCAAAGACATTTTTATTTGTTTGAACGATGTGATTTTCGTAGAAATTAGGTATAATGCATTCCATATATTAGTTAACATTTTCCTATATTTATGTACCACTATACTACAGAATGAAAAAATTTAACTGATTTGAATTCATATATGGAATGATTTTATTGAAATTTTTTCATTCACATGGACAAATCTTACACACTTGTGGTAAAACTTTTCATAATTAGAACTGCTTACCTTCGTTTTTAAATACAATTTTATTTATTTATATAAGCAATTTTATCTTCAATAAAAGACATGTTTTATTAATATATTGAATATATTTATTAAGAATCAACTGCATCGAATCTCCTTGAAATATTAGTTTATTATTCCGCTGTTTCCAATTTCCATGTGATATTATCAACTGTAAAACGCACTTTTTCTTCTTCTTGTACTTTTCACTTTTAATAAGTTGCTGCCTAACGATTTTGTCCTCCTTTTACAATTTCAATACCTACAAATATAAAAAATCATAAAACATTTTTGTTGCAAAAGGTTAGCGTCACTGAATATTATCTGATAATTGAAGATTCCAAAATGAAGACAAATGAAAGGGTTGTTATTCTGCTGGTGTTTTCTTTCTTTATACACTATCACGAACATTGATAGATTTATTTAAAAAAAAAACGAAAATTTTTCTCACTAATTTAAAATAACAAATATTTTATATATTTTATTTGTTATTTATTATATTATTTTACCATATTATTTTTTAACAATCTCTCCGAAACAACGCGATTCCAACTAAAAAAACAACCGACGCGCAAATATATCGATTACACCCACGCGCAAACACATCGATTACGATGACAGGTATCGATTACAGGTAGACAATAGAAATTTAGGAACATTTCCTATATTCTAACAAGTGTGTTTCCTTAAGTTTTGAAAGGATTGCATACTTCTTAGTACGAATGAACTAAAATATTTTTCTATGCCAAGTGTTGTTCGTATGTATGAAAAACTTTCTATTATAAAGGAAGTCGCAATTATCATTTTATAAGAAATTTTACTAATTTTGAAGAAACTTGGTTTTAGTTTGGTTTTTGTTTATTTTTACGAATGCTTTGTTATCGGTGAATAAAATTTTCTTTTTCAGTAGTAAATTCTTATACCCAGCGAAGAAAATAGTATGAGTAAAATTCCATGCCTTATTCTAGTTAATGAACTATTCCTAACTGCTTACAGTTTAGGATTTTTTTACTGAAACGAGTAAATTTTATTATTTCTCACAAAAATTTACCTTAATGGAAATAAAATGGATAAACTATATTGATGAAAAATTTTTCCTTTAGTTTCGAAGGCACTTTTTTCTGGGTGTAGAAATAAAATTTTGACTCAATTTTCTATAGGAAATAAATGTTGCCATAATTTTTTATAGAAATCAAATGTTTAGAAAATATTCTACAGTTATAAAATTTTTAGAAAATATTCTTCAGAAATAAAAATTTTGGAAAATTTTCTATAAAAATAAAATTTTGACAAAATTTTCTATAGAAATATAGTTTTGAGAAAATTTTCTATAGAAATACAAAGTAAACTTTTTATAGATATAAAATATTGACATTTAAGTGACCGGTCCCTTCCATACGATTTGACCAGAACTAAAACTGGCCCATCCACACCAGGGACTAGTCATGTACCAGTTCTGGGTCGATCCATTTTCCGTAGGTTTACTATAATGTTTGAGGATTATTTCATGCAAATATTAAGCACTACTGTATCTTAAATCCAAATTTGTAAAAATCGAGCAATAATCTTATGTAAGAGCTACAAGTACGTATTTCAATGTGGTACCACAATGGACTGAATAGCCTAAGGGAGCCTGATACATCGGGCTGCCACCTAACCTTACCTAACCTACAAGTACGATAAATACGATCGGTTAGTATATCAATATTTGAAATTTGAGTAACATTGGTTAATAAATAAAAGTATTATGGCCAAATTTGGGAAAATCGAGCGATGCATATATATGGAATCTGAAATCTGAACCAATTTGCATAATATTTTGCGGGTTTGATTAATACCACAAAAGGTTACCTTGTGCAAAATTTGAGTAAGATGAATTAAGAAATTAGGCCTCTATGGTCAAACATAAGGTTATTAGGGGCAAATTTTTCAAAATCGGGCGAAACATATATGGGAGCTATATTTACATCTGAACCGATTTCAACCCAATTTGGTACAGTTAACCATATTATAAAACGTACACTTTGTGCAAATTTTAAATCAAATCAGGGCAAAATTCTGGCTTTTGAAGCCATATAAGTGCAAATCGGACGAAAGATATATATGGGAGCTACATCTAAATCTGAACCGATGATGTTTTGCAGGTTTTACGTGACCGACAAAACATTCAGATGTACGAAATTTGAAGAAGATCGGTTCATAAATACGTGAATTATGATCAAATCGGTGATAAATATATATGGCAGCTATATTTAAATCTGAACCGATTTTTTCCAAAATCAATAGCGATTGTCTTTGACCCAAAGAAAGACCCCATGCCAAAATTGAGGACGATCGGACTTAAATTGCGAGCCGTACACGCTCACAAGAAATCGCTTCTGTAACATATACTCCCAAACATATTTTGCTTCAAGCATATATATTTTTGGGTATTGCCCAAACATTTATATGTTTGATCTCTTCCAATATATAATATGTTTGAAAGCATATTGGTCTAAACAATATATGTTTGGGTAGTCTAAGTTCCAAACATTTTGTATTTTTGCATCCAAATTCAATAATGTTGTCTTCCAAAAAACAATATGTTATTATGTGAACATATAATATGTTTGGAAGCATTTTGCACCCAAAAATATTATATGCTTAAAAAAAATTCTCCCAAACAATATTGTGCTCCAAATTTTATTTATTTATTTATATATTTACAATCATAATGAATTATGAAAATAAACAGGTAATATAGGTGCTAACAACATAGGTTTTCGACCTGAATGCTCAAAATTTTGTTTCTGCCTAATCCCTGCCAGCATTTCAAAGTTCCATTTCATCCTCATCGCTACCACAGACTCGTAAATGTCACCACAACCATCGCGCACTGTGATGGGGGAAGCATATCAAAAAGTACAAAATGTACATGAAAGTATTTTGCCATCACTACTGTTAGAAGAGCCATTTTATTTTTTGTGAAACGCCAAGCGCAATCAGCTTGTTATATTTTATTTAAATAAAAAGGAAAATAAAGTTCTGAAAACATAGATATTACGCTTAAAATTGTGAAAGGTATATGGTGAAAAATTTTCGACTTTCCAAATAGAATAAAGTGATCGTTTTTCAAATATTTTTCCAGGCACGCTGTCTCCATCGAAAATAAACAAACTGGCTGATAGACGCTGCAATATGTAACTTGCTACTTAAAACTCAACATCGTTCTTTTATTAATGCAAAAAATCATGTTAAATGTTATGAGATAAACCGAAAAATGTTATATTTATAAGAAATTATAAATGTTTAATCAAATCAATAAACATCTACACAATCGTGTTTTACTTGACCACAATGATTCTTCTACAATTACCTTAAAATGAACTTTTTCTGATAGTTTGCAGGGGTTCTTATTGGCGTCCTTCGAAATTGATCTAAATAGGCACCTAATAATTGCACTGATGAGAAACTTTTTCGTAGTAACTTGGCGTGGTACAACTTCTCAATAGTGACGGCGCTTTTCCGACGAGTTTTTGATGTCGTATATGATTGTTTTCGACGTAGTGGAGATTCTCAGAAGCGCCCCCAAATTCAAAAAATGTTGGCAGGGATTGTATATTCCCCCACATCTTTCTCACTTCCACAAGATTTTTTAGTTCTTAGCACCTTTTTCTGTAATACAAACATTGTAGAAGAAATTATTCAATTGTATGATTTTTTTTATTTTAATTTTACATTTTGCCGGACGGGGATTCGAACAGCGGACCACATAGTTTGTAAGGATCAAAGAAGTAGCTGATCAATTGCCCAAGGAAAAATAAAATGTTAATTTTGTAATAACAAGCAACAACCACCAACTTAGTTCAATATCGCTCCCTGTTAAATAGCGCTCCAAGCTACTAAACACATATATGTTTATAGGCTATTTCTAAATTAATATATGTTTGCATCCAAGCATATTATATTTACAAACATTTTATGTCCCAAACATAATATGTTCTAACATATTAACATATATGTCCCAAACATGTTATGCTAGTTTATGAACATTATATGCTTGCACTCAAAAATATTGTGTTTAAAAATTTGTGTTCCAAACATATAATGTTTATAGCCAAACATATGAAAAACAGTCTTTTTCATCCGTGTACTTTGTGCACAAAATTACATATACAGACAGACGGACGGACAGACAGACAGACGGACATCGCTAAATCGAATCAGAATTTAATTCTAAGCCGATCGGTATACTAAAAGATGGGTCTATGACCATTATTTCTTGGCGTTACATACAAATGCACAAACTTATACCCTGTACCACAGTAGTGGTGAAGGGTATAATAAACTCAATTTTGGTCATTTTTGCTCACGATGTAAATTATGGCGACTTGAAATAAGCCGTAGTCAAAATGACAAAGGATGACGTTAGTGTACAACAAATAAGGATGACTTTCGAGGGTTAAAGATTATTTCTTTACATCAAAAATTGTTGCCTTTATTTCAAAGAAGTACGATTTTAACGGAGGAAAGCACATTTCAGAGATTTGAGTATTAAATTGAAAGAATAAAATTTTTAGAGCAAAGCTGATGGATTTTACTTTTTTTTTAACTTTCCGTATTTTAAATAAATTTGTCCTTAATATTTTATACTGCCAATCTTAGTCTACTAAAAGCCCTAGGCCCATAAGTCCAATTAATTGCTCTGTTTTCATGCCACAGAAACCAACAGATCGAAAATTAAAATTCTGCGACCAACAAAGAAACTTACACAAAAACAATCAAATCTCGATCACAAATCTGTGAGGAAAAAACCCAACAGAAAATTGCTTATTTGTCAATGCTCCTCTAAAGTTCAGGGTAATTCATTTACCAAGGCTAAATGACAAAATGTAAATTTGAGCTCGACCACATCAAGGGTTGGCTGTTTGTCTGCACCAAAGGCACAAAGGCAAAATCTAAATCTAACAGAAATGTTACGGAAAATTACAGCAAATCATTGGATGTTGTTTGTAGACTACGAGTATATGACATATTTACATACTGGTCTTGAACTCCAACTTATAGTGAATTGAATTTTTCACATGCAATATTTTGGTGATGACCTTCCATCTAACCCTCGAAAAATGTCAAGACGAGAAAGAGTTCAATAAACCCAACCATGATTCTTCATTCAAGAAAATCGGAGGTTTTTTTCCATTACCGGTGTATGTATCGAAGTGCAGGTTTTGACCTATAGTGTTTTTGTTTTTCAAATATTATTTTGGAATTGTCATCGTATGAAGAAACCTTGATATTAACATAAAAAACATAAACATCAGCAATGGCAATATGGCATTTGATTGTTTATAGTTTGGAATATTTAGTTTCGAATTGGAATAACTGATACTTGCTATATGTCTCGTATTGGTGGCTATATAATTCAATAGAGTTTTTGGTGCTATTTTGCATTAGGCTGGGATAAGATAAACAAGTTTCAAACTATATTTCAATGAAGTTACCAGCAATATGTTTTATTTCAATGTGCATGCGAGTTTATTACATGGACGTTTACAACCTACCCAGCAAAAAAAGAGCTTCCAAAAAAGTAGTTTGGATCCCCAATCTGTGATCCGGAAGTAGTGCAAACTTGGATCATCTCCAATGAATTTTACATGGGCTTGTCATAGGACGGAAGTACTCCCTTTTTGGATCCTTTGCATTGCTTTAGAAGTTGTGCCCTGGAAGTTAATTTGAATGAAGAAATTTAAAAAGCAAAACAATTTTTTTTTTCAACCAACTTCATTTTTTTTTCATCAATATGTTTTATTACACAATTATTTTCCTATTATCTAATTTTTACAATTTGAAAAACTTTTTCGCTCCGACCAGGGGTTGAACCTGGGTTTGCTGGTACCATAACAGAACGCCTTAGCATATTCAGCCACAAACGCCATTGAACATAAAGCGTCGAAAGGTCAATTCAAATGTTTGTGATATGATCGTAATACGACACCAAGGAATAATATTCTAATTGCTTCTCGAGATGTTCTTATTCTCACCAGCGGCAATTTCTTTTTATCAAATATTTTTCTAAAAAATTATTTTTTATGTCATGCATCGTTTTTATACCCACCACCATAGGATGGGGGTATATTAACTTTGTCATTCCGTTTGTAACACATCGAAATATTGCTCTAAGACCCCATAAAGTATATATATTCTGGGTCGTGGTGAAATTCTGAGTCGATCTGAGCATGTCCGTCCGTCCGTCCGTCTGTTGAAATCACGCTAACTTCCGAACGAAACAAGCTATCGACTTGAAACTTGGCACAAGTAGTTGTTATTGATGTAGGTCGGATGGTATTGCAAATGGGCCATATCGGTCCACTTTTACGTATAGCCCCCATATAAACGGACCCCAAAATTTGGTTTGCGAGGCCTCTAAGAGAAGCAAATTTCATCCGATCCGGCTGAAATTTGGTACATCGTGTTAGTATATGTTCTCTAACAACCATGCAAAAATTGGTCCACATCGGTCCATAATTATATATAGCCCCCATATAAACCGATCCCCCGATTTGGCTTGCGAGGCCCCTAAGAGAAGCAAATTTCATCCGATCCGGCTGAAATTTGGTACATGGTGTTAGTATATGGTCTCTAACAACCATGCAAAAATTGGTCCACATCGGTCCATAATTATATATAGCCCCCATATAAACCGATCCCCCGATTTGGCTTGCGAGGCCCCTAAGAGAAGCAAATTTCATCCGATCCGGCTGAAATTTGGTACATGGTGTCAGTATGTGGTCTCTAACAACCATGCAAAAATTGGTCCACATCGGTCCATAATTATATATAGCCCCCATATAAACCGATCCCCCGATTTGGCTTGCGAGGCCTCTAAGAGAAGCAAATTTTATCCGATATGGCTGAAATTTGGTACGTGATGTTAGTATATGGTCTCTAACAACCATGCAAAAATTGGTCCACATCGGCTCATAATTATATATAGCCCCCATATAAACCGATCACCAGATTTGACCTCCGGAACCTCTTGGAAGACCAAAATTCATCTGATTCACTTGAAATTTGGTACGTGGTGTTAATATATGGCCTCAATATGGCCCCGTGGAAGAGCAAAATACTTCCCATTCGGTTGAAATTTGGTACGTGATGTTAGTATATGGTATCCAACAACCATGCAGGAATAAGAAGTTTTAAGATACCACAACCCAAGTAATTCGATTGTGGATGACAGTCTTTCGTAGAAGTTTCTACGCAATCCATGGTGGTGGGTACATAAGATTCGGCCTGGCCGAACTTGCGGCCGTATATACTTGTTATCAAATAATTTTCTAAAAAAATTTTTTTTATGTCATGCATCGTTTTTATACCCTCCACCATAGGATGGGGGGTATATTAACTTTGTCATTCCGTTTGTAACACATCGAAATATTGCTCTAAGACCCCATAAAGTATATATATTGTGGGTCGTGGTGAAATTCTGAGTCGAACTGAGCATGTCCGTCCGTCCGTCCGTCTGTTGAAATCACGCTAACTTTCGAACGAAACAAGCTATCGACTTGAAACTTGGCACAAGTAGTTGTTATTGATGTAGGTCGGATGGTATTGCAAATGGGCCATATCGGTCCACTTTTACGTATAGCCCCCATATAAACGGACCCCCAAATTTGGCTTGCAGACCCTCTAAGAGAAGCAAATTTCATCCGATCCGGCTGAAATTTGGTACATGGTGTTAGTATATGGTCTCTAACAACCATGCAAAAATTGGTCCATATCGGTCCACTTTTACGTATAGCCCCCATATAAACGGACCACCAAATTTGGCTTGCGATCGCTCTAAGAGAAGCAAATTTCATCCGATCCGGCTGAAATTTGGTACATGGTGTTAGTATATGGTCTCTAACAACCATGCAAAAATTGGTCCATATCGGTCCACTTTTACGTATAGCCCCCATATAAACGGACCCCCAAATTTGGCTTGCGATCGCTCTAAGAGAAGCAAATTTCATCCGATACGACTGAAATTTAGTACATGGTGTTGGTATATGTTCTCTAATGACCATGCAAAAATTGGTCCACATCGGTCCATGATTATATATAGCCCCCATATAAACCGATCCCCCGATTTGGCTTGCGGAGCCTCTAAGAACAGCAAATTTCATCCGATCCGACTGAAATTTGGTACATGGTATTGGTATATGTTCTCTAACAACCATGCAAAAATTGGTCCATATCGGTCCATAATTATATATAGCCCCCATATAAACCGATCCCCCGGTTAGGCTTGCGGAGCCTCTAAGAAACGAAAATTTCATCCGATCCGGCTGAAATTTGGTACATGGTGTTGGTATATGTTCTCTAATGACCATGCAAAAATTGGTCCATATCGGTCCATAATTATATATAGCCCCCATATAAGTCGATTCCCAGATTTGTCCTCCGGAGCCCCTTGGAGGAGCAAAATTCATCCGATCCGGTTGAAATTTTGAACATGGTGTTAGAATGTCATCTCTAACAAAGACGCAAGAATTGGTCCATATCGGTCCATAATTATATATAGTCCCCATATAAAACGTTCCCCAGATTTGATCTCCGATCCGGTTGAAATTTTGAACATGGTGTTAGAATGTCGTCTCTAACAAACACGCAAGAATTGGTCCATATCGGTCCATAATTATATATAGTCCCCATATAAACCGTTCCCCAGATTTGATCTCCGGAGCCTCTTGGAGGAGCAAAATTCATCCGATCCGGTTGAAATTTGCAACGTGGTGTTAGTATAAGGCCGCTAATATCCATTCCAAAATTGGCCCTTATCGGTCTATAGTTATCCCCAATCACACAAAAATTGGTCCATATCGGTTCATATTCATGGTTGCCACTCGAGCCAAAAATAATCTACCAAAATTTTATTTTTATGGATAACATTGTCAAAATGTTATTTCTATAGAAAATTTGCCACTCGAGCCAAAAATAATCTACCAAAATTTTATTTTTATGGAAAACATTGTCAAAATGTCATTTCTATAGAAAATTTTGTCAAAATTTTATTTCTATAGAAAATTTTGTAAAAATTTTATTTCTATAGAAATTTTGTAAAAATTTTATTTCTATAGACAATTTTTTTCCAAATTTTATTTCTATTGAAAATTTTTTCCAAATTTTACTTCTATAGAAAATGTTGTCAAAATTTTGTTTCTATAGAAACTTTAAACTTAATTATATACGTATTTAATCGGCCTCTTTTAGTTTAATATATACTACGTATGGACTACCTTGTAATTTAGAAGACGATGTTAGGAAGTTTTAAGATACCTTGCCATCGGCAAGTGTTACCGCATCCCAAGTAATTCGAGTGTGGATGACAGTCTTCAGTAGAAGTTTCTACGCAATCCATGGTGGAGGGTACATAAGCTTCGGCCTGGCCGAACTTATGGCCGTTTATACTTGTTATTTTTTATTTTCGGCATATATTTTTGTATAAATATATTTTTTCCATTAAAAATCAACAAAAAATTAAAAATTCTCGTAATTTGCAAAACCTTCTCAAAAGAACTTCCATGGAAGCGAAAAAGTCAAACGGCACAAGTTCAAATCCCAGCGGGGATGAAATTTATTTTTTTTTTATTATTTTTTTTTTACTTTTTTATTAATTTCTATTTTTTTTTTAGTTTTTTTATTAGTTTTCTATTTTTTGTAAAATTTAATTATACAAAATTTGCACTTAAAATAGCCTGATTGTGTTTTTTCTAATACTTGTCCACAAGGACTGCATCGGAAGTAGAAAAAAAATCATTGGGGGATCCCAAGATGCGCTTTAGAAGAAATGTTTGTGCACTTGTCCAAAAGGACTGCATCGGAAGAGGAAAAAAATTATTGGGGGATCCCACGATGCGCTTTAGAAGAAATGTTTGTGGACTTGTCCAAAAGGACTGCATCGTAAGTTGAAGAAACTCGATGGGGGATTCTGAGATGGGCTTTAAAAGAAATGTTTGTGGAACTACTGAACCGATCTTCTTCAAATCTGCTGTGTATAGGAAGAGGGTATAATCACTGCGTGTTTAATGCATCGAAATATTAGTCTGGCCCCATAATGTAGTGAAATTCTGAGTCGATCAAGCAATGTCCGTCCGTCCAAACGAAACTAGTCGGACGGTATAGCCTCATATGTAGGGAGGGCATATGATCACCTCAACTATGTTTCAAGAGCATAATTAGGGTTAACCGACCGGTTAACCGACTAACCGGATTCAGTTACACAAACCGAAACCGGATAATGAAAAAAATTGCATTTTCGGTTAACCGCGAAAACCGGGTTTTGACCATCGGTTAACAGGTTTTCTGTATTTCAACGAAATTTCTTTTACATCGAAATATCGACTTCCGACTATATAAGTTATATATATATTCATGATCAGGGAGAAATTCTAAGACGATATAAGCATGTCCGTCTGTCTGTCTGTCTGTTGTAATCACGCTACAGCCTTCAATAATTGCGCTATCGTCTTGAAATTTGGCACAGATTCGTTTTTTGGTTGCAGACAGGTCAAATTCGAAGATGGGCTATATCGGTCCAAGTTTTGATATAGTCCCCATATAAACCGATTTCTCGATTCGGGGTCTTGGGCTTATAAAAAAACGTAGTTTTTGTTCAATTAGCCTGAAATTGAAAATCTAGAGGTACTTGAGGACCACAAAGAGGTTTGCCGAAAATGGTGCCCATCGGCCATGTTTTGGTATATCCCCCATATAGACCGATCTCCCGATTTTGCTGCTTGGGCGTCTAGAAACTGTATCTTCTATCCGATTTGCCTGAAATTGAAAATCTAGAGGTATTTTAGGACAATAAAGAGGTGTGTCGAAAATAGTGAGTATCGGTTCATGTTTTGGTATAGCCTCCATATAGACCGATCTCCGGATTTTGCTTCTTGGGCTTCTAGAAACTGTATTTACTATCCGATTTGCCTGAAATTGGAAATTTAGAGGTATTTGGAGAGCTTAAAGAGGTGTGTCGAAAATGGTCCGTATCGGTCCATGTTTTGGTATAGCCCCCATATAGACCGATCTCCCGATTTTAGTTCTTGGGCGTCTAGAAACTGTATTTTCTATCCGATTTTCCTCAAATTGAAAATCTAGAGGTATTTTAAGACCATAAAGAGGTGTGTCGAAAATGGTCCGTATCGGTTCATGTTTTGGTATAGATATGGACCTAATATGACGGCATGACATCCTAACTACTTCCTGAGATGTTCTTTATTATTACCCAGCAAAAAAAAAATTGGAAGTTGTTCCACAAATATTTATTTTAATGCGCATTTCGCAATTACCCATCATTTTTTTCAACTTCCGATGCAGTCCTTTTGGATAATTCCGCAAACATTTCTTCTAAAGCGCATCCCGGAATCCCCTACCTATTTTTTCCCTTTCCAATACAGTCCTTTTGGACAAGTTTTAGAAATTACGGAATTAGACCGTATTTTTTAAGTGAAAATTTTAGTTTTGGACAATTAAATTTCGCAAAAAAGACTAGAAAATTAATAAAAAAGTAAAACACTAATAAAACTAATAAAAGAAGAAAAAAGAAGAGGAAGCACGCTCAAAATAAACCCAACCAACTACACTCAAATCTATCATTTGACAGTGGCATAGGAAAATAGATATGTTTGTTTCGAATTTATTTCGGCATAAGCCGGCTATCAATGTAAAACCTTTTTTCAGAAGGTTCAAGTGTGGTTCATTGTTGGGTTTAATGAACTGCCTGAATTTATTCTGATAATTGGTTGATAGTTTTGCTGCAAGTAGAGGATGCTGATGAGGAATGTGGTAATTCCGGATCATGCGTCCATCCAACCATCTTGCAATATATAGGGCCTTGTCCAAATAAATTTGACAAACATTCTTTTCCTCTGTTGGTTAAGCTACACTTGTAGTTTAGTCAATGTATGGTTTTAAGCTGCAATAAAAACAAGTATATACGGCCGTAAGTTCGGCCAGGCCGAAGCTTATGTACCCTCCATCATGGATTGCGTAGAAACTTCTTCTAAACACTGCCATCCACAATCGAATTACTTAAGTTGCGGTAACGCTTGCCGATGGCAAGGTATCTTAAAACCTCCTAACACCATCTTCTAAATTGTATGTACGTCCATACGTGGTATATATTAAATCAAAAAAGATCGATCCAATACGTATATAATTCAGTTTGACAAAGTAGACATAAAATTTTGACAAAATTTTCTACAGAAATAAAATTTTAACAAAATTTTCTATAGAAATAAAATTTTCACAAAATTTTCTATAGAAATAAACTTTTGATAAAATTTTCTATAGAAATAAAATCTTGGTAGATTATTTTTGGCTCGAGTGGCAACCATGATTATGAACCGAATAAAATTTGAACAAAATTTTCTATAGAAATAAAATTTGGACAATGATGAAAATTTTATTATGAACCGAATAAAAGTTTAACAAAATTTTCTCTAGAAATAAAATTTTTACAACATTTTCTATAGAAATAAAATTTTGGTAGACTATTTTTGGCTCTAGTGGCAACCATGATTATGAACCGATATGGACCAATTTTTGTGTGATTGGACCAATTTTGGTATGGTTGTTAGCGACCATATACTAACACCACTTTCCTAATTTGAACCGGATCGGATGAATTTTGCTCCTCCAAGAGGCTCCGGAGGTCAAATCTGGAGAACGTTTTATATGGGGGCTATATATAATTATGGATCGATATGGACCAATTCTGGCACGCTTGTTAAAGATCATATACTAACACCATGTTCCAAATTACAACCGGATTGGATGAAATTTGCTTCTCTTGGAGACTTCGCAAGCCAAATCTGGGGATCGGTTTATATGGGGGCTATATATAATTATGAACCGATGTGGACCAATTTTTGCATGATTGTTAGAGACCATATACCAAAACCATGTACCAAATTTCAGCCGGATCGGATGAAATATGCTTCTCTTAGAGGCTCCACAAGTCATATCTGGGGATCGGTTTATATGGGGGCTATATATAATTAAGGGCCGATATGAACCAATTTTTGTATGGTTGTTAGAGACCATAGACCAACATCATGTACCAAATTTCAGCCGGATCGGATGCAATTTTCTTCTCTTTGAGGCTCCGCAAGCCAAATATGGGGATCGGTTTATATGGGGGCTATATATAATTATGGACCGATGTGGACCAATTTTTGCATGGTTGTTAGAGACCATATACTAACACCATGTACCAAATTTCAGCCGGATCGGATGAAATTTGCTTCTCTTTTAGGCTCCGCAATCCAAATCTGGGGATCGGTTTATATGGGGGCTATATATAATTATAGACCGACGTGAACCAATTTTTGCATGGTTTTTAGAGACCATATACCAACACCATGTACAAAATTTCAACCGGATCGGATGAAATATGCTTCTGTTAGAGGCTCCACAAGCCAAATCTGAGGGTCCCTTTATATGGGGGCTATACGTAAAAGTGGACCGATATGGCCCATTTTCAATACCATCCGACCTACATCGATAACAACTACTTGTGCCAAGTTTCAAGTCGATAGCTTGTTTCGTTCGGAAGTTAGCGTGATTTCAACAGACGGACGGACGGACGGACATGCTTAGATCGACTCAGAATTTCACCACGACCTAGAATATATATACTTTATGGGGTCTTAGAGCAATATTTCGATGTGTTACAAACGGAATGACAAAGTTAATATACCCCCATCCTATGATGGAGGGTATAAAAAACAACAACAACAACAATGCTTAAAGAACGAAACCACACCCAGAGAAGGAATATGATCACCTCAACCATGTTTCGAGAGCAAAATGTTATTTTTGGACGGAGAACATGTAACATGTTTGCGGCAACCATGTTATTTTCTCAAAAAGCATATGTCTGACTTCGGCAACCATGTATATGTTTGCCGAGAAAACACAATTTTTGCGACAAAAATGTTCCATGGTCACCGTCCAAAAATAACATTTTGCTCTCTAAACATGGTTGAGGTGATCATATTCCTTCTCTGCGTGCAACAATAACAAAAAAAGAATGAAACTAATAAAACAATAAAAAAACTCATCCCCGCTGGGATTTGAATCTGTGCCGTTTGACTTTTTCACTTCCATGGAAGTCTTTTTGAGAAGGTTTTGCAAATTACGAAAATTTTTAATTATAGCCGCCACCATAGGATGGGGGCTATATAAACTTAGTCATTCCGTTTGTAACACATCGAAATATTTGTTTAAGACCCCTTAAAGTATATATCCTGGGTCGTGGTGAAATTCTGAGTCGATCTAATCATGTCCGGCTGCCCGTCCGTCTGTAGAAATCACGCTAACTATCGAACGAAATAAGCTATCGACTTGAAACTTGACACAAGTAGTTGTTATTGATGTAGGGCGGATGGTATTGAAAATGGGCCATATCGGACTACGTTTACGTATAGCCCCCATATAAACCGATTCCCAGATTTGACTTCCAGAGCCTTTTGCAGGAGCAAATTTCATCCGATCCGGTTGAAATTTGGTACGTAATGTTAGTACATGGTATCTAACAAACATGCAAAAATTGGATCATATCGGTCTACAATTATATATAGCTCCCACATAACCGTTCCCCAGATTTGACCTCTGGAGCCTATTGGAGGAACGAAATTCATCCGATCCGGTTGAAATTGATCCATATCGGTTCATTAGTGTACATAGCCCACGTATAAAGCGACCCGATGTTTCAATTCTGGCTTTCTAATTACTGTGCAAAAGTTGATATCTGATTGTATTTATTTCTAGACTTCCCTATATATACCGGTCAAGAATTGAATTATATACGTATTTAATCTGCTTTTCATGGTCTAATATATACCAGGTATGGACATAGGATACCTTGCTATCGGAGATATTACCATAACCCAAGTAATTCGATTTGTTATGACAGTCTTTATTAGAAGTTTCTATGCAATCCGTGGTGGAGGGTACATAAGATTCGGCCTGGCCGAACTTACGGCCGTATATACTTGCTTTTTGTTGATTTTTAATGGAAAAAATAAATTTATGCAGAAATATATACAAAAAAAAAAAAAAATAAAAATGATGTATTAAAAAAAAAAAATATTTTTTTCAAATCCCAGCGGGGACGAATATGGTGTTTTTGGCAATATTGCTCAGGGCCGGCCCCTGAGTCGATCTAGCCATGACCGTCTGTCCATCCGTCCGTCTGTCTGTGAGCACAGAATAGAACCCTTTTGATTTTGAAAGAAATCGGATCAGTTTTAGATATAGCTCCCATATATATATACACACATATATATATATATATATATATATATATATATATATATATATATATATATATATATATATATATATATATATATATATATATATATATATATATATATATATATATATATATATATATATATATATATATATATATATATATATATATATATATATATATATATATCTTTCGGCCGATATCTACTAATATGACCCCAGAAGCCAAAATTTCAGCCTGACTTGCTTTTTTTACACAAGGAGTGTAATGAATAGTGTCGCAAATTGTGCCCACTTTGGTTGAAATCGGTTCAGATTTAGATATAGCTCCTATAAATATCTTTTTCTGATTTCGACAAAAATGGCCAAAATACTAACATTTTTCTTCTAAAATCGCCAAAATACTAACATTTTTCTTCTAAAATCGCCACTTCTCAGTCGAAAACTTGTAAAAATGACTTGAATTTTCTATACTTCTAATACGTATTTATCGGCCGATAAATCATAAATACACTTTTGCGAAGTTGTCTAAAAATTGTTTCAGATATAAATGTTTCCCATATGTATACCCTGCACCACTCTGTGGAACTAAAATTGTGTTCCACCCCAGGGCATTAGCCGACTTAATGCCCTGTAGAAATCTAACAAATTTTGTCCAGCACCCAACACAATTGGAAGATTTGATATGGTATCGAAAATGTGGATCTATAAAGTGGTGCAGGGTATAATATAGTCGGCCCCGCCCGACTTTAGACTTTCCTTACTTGATGGGGGATTGCGGGATGCGCTTTAAAAGAAATGTTTGTGGAAAAACTTCCAATCTTTTTCTTTTGCTGAGAGGGAATTTAAATGGAGGAAATTTCTTGGCAAAATATGGAATGGTTCGCTCCTTAAGGTGTAATCCAAATTCAGTGTTTAGGATGTGCATTAAAAAATTTTGTGATATTTTGCAAAATAAATAATTTTTATAATTTTGTTTTTGTGATTTTTAATACATTCTAACGCTTGTCTGAAACGCTTGACCTCAAATATTTTCAAATATTCGCAATTTTTCTGGAATGGATTTAGTAGTTTTTCAACAAAATTTAAATAATTTGTACCATTTTATTAATTCGTAAGCTGCTATTTGAAACAAAAAATTTATAAAAAATTGAATTAAAAGAACTTCCTGTGTAGTTACAATAAGGAACATCTTTTGGAGTACAATTGTGGAAGTGCTTTTTAAGTTGTGCCTTTAGAACAACTTCCAAATTATTTTGTTGGGCAGTTAATGACAGTTAAAATTTTTACGTAGGAAATTACAGTCACCCTGTAGATTAGTCCGTCATAAATATCATTATAGTTCGGAAACTAGAGATTGAGAAAAATAAAACAAAATCGAACACCAGAACAGGGAGTATATTGTTAATGTTTTAATCTGATATATGTATAGTTAAAACAAAAATATTGCTTATATTAAATAGCTTTAAGCTATAACCTCTATCTATTAGTCACTTGGATACTGACAATAATTTTTGCATTGATATCACATATCTCAATTAAAGAATACCTTGAAGAAAGCCAAATAATTTTTATTTTCGAAAAAAAATATGCTACCTTGCGAACCTAGTCATAAAATCCAACTATACATCTGTTGAATGACAAAAAAAATAAATAAAAACTTTTTCTGACATAGCAAAAGAAGATATTCGCACTGTAAAATTGCTTAACAAAGATCTTACATAGCTGAAATTTTATAAATGTGTCATCATTGTCTTTTTTCGGCCTTGATTAAAATTTTTTGCTGCCTCAATGACGCTTACAGCTCAATGACGTTGAACGATAAGAATGCAGTTACCACAAAGAAAAAAGTAAACTACAACGAGCGAAAAGTTTAACTAAATTTTACTCCATGTTTTGACATTAAGGGCTGGGGATATTTTCTAAAAAAAAATTTTAAAAATTGTTCAAAAACAAAACAAAAATTATCCAATAAAATAACGTTCATTTTACCATCAGTCTAACAATGTATTTTCTGTGTGCACAAAACAAAATATTTCGTATCCTCAATCACAAAATTAATGTATTCAATTAATTTTTAATTAAAATTTCTTCAATCGCAGAAACGATAGAATCAATCAATTGTGATTGATTTTTGTTCCAATTAAACAATTTGGTGAACCAATTAAATTTGCAAAGAAATATTTTTTAAATTAAATTAAAATTTGAATTGGAAAAAATTTGGTGATAATTTTTTTTGTATATGAAGTAGCGTTAAATTCATGATTTCGGACAATATTATTTTGAATTATTTTTTCCTTTTTCAAGTTTCATGTAGTAGTGCCCGGGTGGTTATAACAAAATTATGAATGAATTTCATTGATACACAAAACAAAATATCAAAATATCATAGATCCAATTACAATTTTAATTGAATTTTGAATAATATTCAACAATTAAATCAAAAATCAATAACAAAAATTTATAATGTATATTTTAATTAATTAATTTTTCAATTGACTTTTTTGATTGATACTAGTGAATTACAAATTAATTGGATCAACTATTTCGGTGATTGAATCCAAAAAATATTTTTCTATATATAATTCAGAAATTGCTGTCAATGATGAACAATGATTCTGAACTAAAAATTGTTTTTCAATTACGAAACTAATTGTACCATTGAATTATAGATTGAAATTTCTTCCTCAATTACGGAATAGATAATATTAATAATATTAACTTTATAATCGAAGTCCAATCGACTTCAAATTGGTCACAAGTATGTACTTTGGGTCAGAATAACGGTTGCCACAGTTGGTAGAATTCTACCAACACTGGTAGATTTTGTACTATTTGTGGTAGAAATCTTCATGTTTCGGTAGATTTTGAAAATTATTCCTAGAAAACTAAAAGTTACTTAAATTTTCAATAGAAATAAAATTTTGATAAATTTTTTAATAGAAATAAAATATTGATAAAATTTTCTATAGAAATAAAATGTTGACAAAATTTTCTATAGAAATAAAATTTTGATAAAATTTTCTAAAGAAATAAAATTTTGACAAAATTTTCTATAGAAATAAAATTTTTACAAAATTTTCTATAGAAATAAAATTTTGACAAAATGTTCTATAAAAAAAATTTTGACAAAATTCTCTATAGAAATAAAATTTTGACAAACTTTTCTATAGAAATAAGATGTTGACAAAATTTTCTATAGAAATAAAATTTTGACAAAATTTCCTATAGAAATAAAATTTTGATAAAATTTTCTATAGAAATAAAATTTTGACAAACTTTTCTATAGAAATAAAATTTTTACAAAATTTTCTTGAGGAATAAATTTTTACAAAATTTTCTATAGAAATAAAATCTTGACAAAATGTTCTATAAAAAAAAATTTTTGACAAAATTCTCTATAGAAATAAAATTTTGACAAAATTTTCTATAGAAATAAAATTTTGACAAAATTTTCTATAGAAATAAAATTTTTACAAAATTTTCTATAGAAATGAAATTAAAATTTTCTATTGAAATAAAATTTTGACAAAATTTTCTATAGAAATAAAATTTTGACAAAATTTTCTATAGAAATAAAATTTTGACAAAATTTTCTATAGAAATAAAATTTTGACAAACCTTTCTATAGAAATAAAATTTTGACAAACTTTTCTATAAAAATAAAATTTTGACAAAATTTTCTATAAAAATAAAATTTTGACAAAATTTTCTATAAAAATAAAATTTTGACAAAATTAGAATAAAATTTTGACAAAATTTTCTATAGGAATAAAATTTTTACAAAATTTTCCATTGAAATACAAAATTTTCCATAGAAATAAAATTTTGACTAAATTTTCTATAGAAAAAAAATGTTGACAAAATTTTCTAAAGAAATACAATTTTGACAAAATTTTCTAAAGAAATAAAATTTTGACAAAATTTTCTAAGAAATAAAATTTTTACAAAATTTTCTATAGAAATAAAATTTTTACAAAATTTTCTCTAGAAATAAAATTTCACAAAATTTTCCATAAAAATAAAATTTTGACAAAATTTTCTAAGAAATAAAATGTTGACAAAATTTTCCATAGAAATAAAATTTTGACAAAATTTTTTTATAGAAATAAAATGGTGACAAAATTTTCCATAAAAATAAAATTTTGACAAAATTTTCTATAGCAATAAAATTTTGACAAAATTTTCAATAGAAATAAAATTTTCACAAAATTTTCTATAGAAATAAAATTGTGACAAAATTTTCTATAGAAATAAAAGTTAGGCAAATTTTTCTATAGAAATAAAAAATTTCTATAGAAATACCATTTTGACAAAATTTTCTTGGGGAATACATTTTCACAAATTTTCTATAAAAATAAAATTTTGACAACATTTTCTATAAAATTAAAATTTTGACAAAATTTTCTATAAAATTAAAAATTTTACAAAATTTTCTATAGAAATAAAATTTTGACGAAATTTTCTATAGAAATAAAATTTTGACAAGATTTTCTATATAACAAAAATTTTTCTATATATAAAATTAAAAATTTTACAAAATTTTCTATAGAAATAAAATTGTGACAACATTTTCTATAGAAATAAAATTTTTACAAGATTTTCTATATAACCAAATTTTCTATAAAATTAAAATTTTGCAAAATTTTCTGTAGAAATAAAATTTTGCAAAATTTTCTGTAGAAATAAAATCTTGCAAAATTTTATATAAAAATATAATTTGACAAAATTTTCTATAGATATAAAATTTTGACAAAGTTTTCTAGAGAAATACAATTTTGACAAAATTTTCTTTAGAAATAAAATTTTGACAAAATTTTCTATAAAATTAAAAATTTTACAAAATTTTCTATAGAAATAAAATTTTGACGAAATTTTCTATAGAAATAAAATTTTGACAAAATTTTCTATAGAAATAAAATTTTTACAAAATTTTCCATTGAAATACAAAATTTTCTATAGAAACAAAATTTTTACAAAATTTACTATTTAACAAAATTTTCTATAAAATTTTCTATAGAAATAAAATTTTGACAAAATCTTTCTATTGAAGTACAATTTTTACACAATTTTCTATAGAAAAAAAATTTGACAACATTTTCTATAGAAATAAAATTTTGACAAAATTTTCCACAGAAATAAAATTTTGACAAAATTTTCTACAGAAATAAATTTTTGACCAAATTTTCTATAAAAATAAAATTTTGAAAAAATTTTCTATAGAAATAAAATTTTGACAAAATTTTCTATACAAATAAAATTTTGACAAAATTTTCCATAGAAATAAAATTTTGAAAAAAATTTTCTATTGAAATAAAATTTTTACAAAATTTTCTCTAGAAATAAAATTTTGACAAAATTTTCCATAGAAATAAAATTTTAAAAAAAATTTTCTATTGAAATAAAATTTTGACAAAATTTGCTAGAGGAATACAATTTTGACAAAATTTGCTAGAGGAATAAAATTTTGAAAAAATATTTCTATAGAAATAAAATTTTGGTAAAATTTTCTATAGAAATAAAATATTGACAAAATTTTTCTTTTGAAATAAAATTTTGACAAAATTTTCTATAGAAATAAAATTTTGACAAAATTTTCTATAGAAATAAAATTTTGCCAAAATTTTCTATAGAAATAAAATTTTGCCAAAATTTTCTATAGAAATAAAATTTTGCCAAAATTTTCTATAGAAATAAAATTTTGACAAAATTTTCTATAGAAATAAAATCTTGAAAAAATTTTCTATAGAAATAAAATCTTGAAAAAATTTTCTATAGAAATAAAATTTTGAAAAAAATTTTCTATTGAAATAAAATTTTTAAAAAATTTTCTATAAAGAAAAAAATTTGACAACATTTTCTATAGAAATGAAATTTTGACAAAATTTGCTAGAGGAATACAATTTTGAAAAAAAAAATTTCTATGGAAATAAAATTTTGACAAAAATTCTTATAGAAATAAAATTTTGACAAAATTTTCTATAGAAAAAAAATGTTGACAAAATTTTCCATAGAAATTAAATTTTGACAAAATTTTCTATAGAAATTAAATCTTTACAAAATTTTCTATGGAAATAAAATTTTGAAAAAAAAATCTATAGAAATAAAATTTGGACAACATTTTCTATAGAAATAAAATTTTGACAAAATAAGATTTTTTTCGTATGGTGTTTGGTGAAATTTTCTTCAAATTTTGGTTGATTATATTTGGCTCGAGTGGCAACCGTGGTCAGAATTTCGCAAAAAAATTATTAAAATCTTTCCTCGATAAACCCCAAAATCTTTCATCTCGTTTTAATCCATTATGTTAGTACCATATTTAATTTGTAAATTCTAAAATCAACACCCTTTACTGCTGACTACAATTTTACATCTATACCCTAGAAGCACATGTTTAAACATGTGATGTAAATTAAATAAATTTTATTTACAATCTTCATCTCACTAAAATGAAGTGAGGCTTAAAGACCAGAACCAAAACCGATGAAGAAAAAAAACATAAAACTCAATTATCTTGCCCGAGCACTATGAAGTGAGACCACAACGAAAACAAATGGGTGGGCTATGCTCACCATTATGAAAGTTCTGTGAAATATTTAGGTTACCCCATTTTATTCAAAAGTCTTGGGTTCTTTAGATAAAGCTTTGTCGTTGTCTACGCAAGTCTTCATGTCCATGTCGAACTGTGCAAGTGCATGCTATCAGCATTAACATTAAGCTTTACACTTTCATTATCATTGTGTATTGGGACTTTATAAATTGTGAAGCAACACCAAAAAAAAATGGAAATATTTTCTTCAACAAATAATGAATGGCAGTGGTCTCGTTTACTGATAATCACAAAATTTTACATTCAATAAATTTTTAACAAGAAGATTTTGTTTTGTATTTAATTAATGAAATAATTAATATTGTCAAACTCTTCAATTACAACAAACAGAAAAAATCAAATTTGTGGGCCAAAGACTATGGTCACATTGGTATAATTTTTTTTTTTTAGAAAATCGAGCAAGATAACCCTTAAGGTTAAATGGTTTTTCCTCTATCTTAACCAATACCATAAACAATATCTTTTGCGACCCACTCTAGTAAACATTTCTTTATTGTCATTTTAAAATGCATATAGGGAAATGTATGATCCCTATCTTCAATTAATTTCCTTTAATACATAATTTTAATTCAATGTTCATCTTTGGGAAGAAAAACAAAAACAATCGTATTGAAAATATTGGAATTATGTCAAGGTGGCAGTAGCAGAATATCTAGAGCATCAGTTAACAGAATAGGGCAAATTCACAATAATTAAGGATGAGTTGTTTGCGACGTATTAATGGACATACTTAAAAGAAAATATTTCCATTAATTTTGAGCTTCGGCTAACCATTTTAATAATAGTGTAATTTCCAGCATAAGGCGGGCATGGAAATAACCACTGAAAAATTATTTACCTCATATGGAAGATTATGCAATACAAATTTGAGGACACGCTATTTTCACAATATTAAGGACAAATTTCATTAACATAAAGAAATGTTCATAAAAAAATCATAATCTTAGCTATAAACTTTTTTCTATAAATTTAGGCCACGAATCTTTGAAATTTGCATCCCTTCACAGAAAAAAATTCACGAAAATATTCCCAATTAAAGTCTTAAATGAGTTTTAAACAAGTATATGCGGCCGTAAGTTCGGTCAGGCCGAATCTTATGTACCCTCCGCCATGGATTGCGTAGAAACTTCTACTAACGACGGTCATCCACAAGTGAATTACTTGGATTGCAGCCGATGGCAAGACATCTTAAACCTTCTTACCATCATCTTCTAAATTGTAGGCTAGTCCATGCGGGATATATAGTAGACAAAAGAAAGGTCGATTAAATACGTATACATATATTCAGTTCTTGACCGGTATATATAGGGAAGAAATTATTACGAACCGATATGAACTTTTTGCGGTAATGATAGAGCCAGAATTGAAATATGGGGGTCGCTTCATATGGGGGCTACATACAATTATGAAAACGAGTCAACCAAAAATGACAGATATTTTACTGTTTGGTAGATTGGTAGAATTCTTGATGTCTTGGAAGATTTTGCAAAATATTCCTCCCCAACTATGAAATGCTTCATAAATTTCCTATAGAAATAACATTTTGACAAAATTTTCTACTGACAAAATTTTCTATAGAAATAAAATTGTGACGAAATTTTCTATAGAAATAAATTTTTGACAAAATTTTCTATAGAAATAAAATTTTGACAAAATTTTCTATAGAAATAAAATTGTGACGAAATTTTCTATAGAAATAAATTTTTGACAAAATTTTCTATAGAAATAAAATTTTGACAAAATTTTCTATAGAAATAAAATTTTGACAAAATTTTCTATAGAAATAAAATTTTGACGAACTTTTCTATAGAAATAAATTTTTGACAAAATTTTGTATAGAAATTATATTTCCACAAAATTTCCTAAAGACATAAAATGTTGATAAAATTTTCTATAGATACAAAATTTTGACGAAATTTTCTATAGAAATAAATTTTTGACAAAATTTTGTATAGAAATTATATTTCCACAAAATTTCCTAAAGACATAAAATGTTGATAAAATTTTCTATAGAAATAAAATTTGGCCAAAATTTTCTATAGAGATAAAATTTTGACAAAATATTCTATATAGAAATAAAATGTTGACAAAATTTTCTATAGAAATAAAAGTTTTAAAAAAATTTCTATAGAAATAAAATTTTGTCAAAATTTTCTACAGAAATAAAATTTTGACAAATTTTTCTATAGAAATAAAATTTTGAAAAAATTTTTTTTAGAAATAAAATTTTGACAAAATTTTCTATAGAAATAAAATTTTGACAAAATTTTCTATAGAAATAACATTTTGACAAAATTTTCTACAGAAATAAAATTCTGACAAAATTTTCTATAGAAATTATATTTTGACAAAATTTTGTATAGACATTATATTTTGACAAAATTTCCTAAAGACATAAAATGTTGATAAAATTTTCTATAGAAATAAAATTTTGACAACATTTTCTGGAGGAATAAAATTTTGACGAAATTTTCTATAGAAATAAATTTTTGACAAAATTTTGTGTAGAAATTATATTTTGACAAAATTTCCTAAAGACATAACATATTGATAAAATTGTCTATGTCAATAAAATTTTGGTATATTATTTTTGGCTCGAGTGGCAATCGTGATTTTTCTCTGATTGGGGATGGGTTTATTTGGGGACTATATATAATATAGATAAATATCGGCATACACTAGCGAAATGTATCAAATTTCAACCGAATCGGATGAAATTTGCTTCTCTTTGAGGCTCCGCAAGCCAAATCTGGGGATCGGTTTATATGGGGGCTATATATAATTATAGACCGATGTGGACCAATTTTTGCAGAGTTGTTAGAGACCATATACTTACACCATGTTCCAAATTTCAGCCGGATCGGATGCAATTTGCTTCTCTTTGAGGCTCCGCACGTCAAATCTGGGGATCGGTTTATATGGGGGTTATATATAATTATGGACCGATGTGGACCAATTTGTACATGGTTGTTAGAGACCACAAACAAACACCATGTACCAAATTTCAGCAGAATCGGATGAAATTTGCTTCTCTTTGAGGCTCCGCAAGCTAAATCTGGAGATCGGTTTATATGGGGGCTATATATAATTATGGACCGATGTGGACCAATTTTTACATAGTTTTAGAGACCACAGACTAACACCATGTACCAAATTTCAGCCGGATCGGATGAACTTTGCTTCTCTTTGAGGCTCCTCAAGCCAAATCTGGGGATCGGTTTATATGGTGGCTATATGTAATTATGCACCGATATGGAGCAATTTTTGCATGGTTGTTAGAGACCACATACCAACACCATGTACCAAATTTCAGCCAGATCGGAAGAAATTTGCCCCTCCAATAGGCTCCTCAAGCCAAATCTGGGGATCGGTTTATATGGGGGCTATATATAATTATAGACCGATGTGGACCAATTTTTGCATGGTTGTTAGAGACCATATGCGAACACCATGTACCAAATTTTAGCCGGATCGGATGAAATTTGCTTCTCTTTGAGGCTCCGCAAGCTAAATCTGGAGATCGGTTTATATGGGGGCTATATATAATTATGAACCGATGTGGACCTATTTTTGCATGGTTGGTAGAGACCATATACCAACACCATGCTTCTCTTTGAGGCTCCGCAAGCTAAATCTGGAGATCGGTTTATATGGGGGCTATATATAATTATGAACCGATGTGGTTGTTAGAGACCATATACGAACACCATGTACCAAATTTTAGCCGGATCGGATGAAATTTGCTTCTCTTTGAGGCTCCTCAAGCCAAATCTGGGGATCGGTTTATATGGGGGCTATATGTAATTATGAACCGATATGGACCAATTTTAGCGTGGTTGTTAGAGACCGCATACCAACACCATGTACCAAATTTCAGCCAGGTCGGATGAAATTTGCTGTTCTTAGAGGCTCCGCAAGCCAAATCGGGGGATCGGTTTATATGGGGGCTATACGTAAAAGTGGACCGATATGGACCAATTTTTGCATGGTTGTTAGAGACCATATACTAACACCATGTACCAAATTTCAGCCGGATCGGATGAAATTTGCTTCTCTTAGAGCGATCGCAAGCCAAATTTGGTGGTCCGTTTATATGGGGGCTATACGTAAAAGTGGACCGATATGGACCAATTTTTGCATGGTTGTTAGAGACCATATACTAACACCATGTACCAAATTTCAGCCGGATCGGATGAAATTTGCTTCTCTTAGAGGGTCTGTAAGCCAAATTTGGGGGTCCGTTTATATGGGGGCTATACGTAAAAGTGGACCGATATGGCCCATTTGCAATACCATCCGACCTACATCAATAACAACTACTTGTGCCAAGTTTCAAGTCTGTAGCTTGTTTCGTTCGGAAGTTAGCGTGATTTCAACAGACGGACGGACGGACATGCTCAGATCGACTCAGAATTTCACCACGACCCAGAATATATATACTTTATGGGGTCTTAGAGCAATATTTCGATGTGTTACAAACGGAATGACAAAGTTAATGTACCCCCCATCCTATGGTGGAGGGTATAATAACAACCATGTCAAAATTGGTCCATATCGGTCTATAGTTATATATAACCGATCCCCAAAAATGATCTACCAAAATTTTATTTCTATAGAAAATTTTGTCAAATTTTTTTGTACTATAGAAAATTTTTTCAAAATTTTATTATAGAAAATTTTGTCAAAATTTTACTACTATACAAAATTTTGTCAAGATTTTATTTCTATAGAAAATTTTGTCAAAAATTTATTTCTATAAACGTTTTGTCAAAATTTTATTTCTATAGAAAATTTTGTCAAAATTTATTACTATAGAAAATTTCGTCAACATTTTATTACTATAGAAAATTTTGTCAAACTTTTATTAATATACAAAATTTTGTCAAGATTTTATTTCTATAGAAAATTTTGTCATAATTTTATTTCTATAAAAAATTTTGTCAAATCGGTTCAGATTTAGATATAGCTGCCATATATATTTTTCACCGATCTGGTCATAATTGGCGTGTATATCAACCGATCTTCCTCCAATTCCGTACATCCGAATATTTTATGAGTCTCGAAAAACTTGCAAAATATCAGCCAAATCGGTTCAGATTTAGATATAACTCCCATATATAGCTTTTTTGCTCCGATTTAGTTGAAATTTTGCATAGGGAGTAGAATTAGCATTGTAACTATGCGTGCCAAATTTGGTTGAAATCGCTTCAGACTTGGATATATCTCCCATATATAGCTTTCGCCCGATTTACACTCATATGGTCACAGAGTCCAATTTTTAACACCGATTTAGTTGAAATTTTGCACAGGGAGTAGAATTAGCATTGTAGCTATGAGTGCCAAATTTGGTTGACATCGGTTCAGATTTAGGTATAGCTCCCATATATATGTTTTTCTGATTTCGACAAAAATGGTCAAAATACCAAAATTTTCCTTGTTAATCGCCACTGCTTAGTCGAAAAATTTTCAAAATGACTCTAATTTGCCTTAACTTCTAATACATATATATCGAGCGATAAATCCTATATGAACTGTTGCTAAGTTTCCTTAAAATTGCTTCAGATTTAAATGTTTCCCATATTTTTATACCCTTTACCACTACTGTGGTACAGGGTATAATAAGTTTGTGCATTTGTATGTAACGCCAAGAAGGAGTAATCATAGACCAACCTTTTAGTATACAGATCGGCTTAGAATTAAATTCTGAGTCGATTTAGCGATGTCCGTCTGTCTGTCTGTCTGTCCGTCTGTCTGTCTATTGGTGTATTTTTGTGTGCAAAGTATAGCTCGCAGTTTTAGTCCGATTGTCCTAAAATTTGGTATAGGGTCCTGTTTCGGCTCAAAAACGATCCCTATTGATTTTGGAAAAAATCGGTTCAGATTTAGATATAGCTGCCATATATATTTTTCACCGATCTGGTCATAATTGGCGTGTATATCAACCGATCTTCCTCAAATTCCGTACATCCGAATATTTTATGAGTCTCGAAAAACTTCCAAAATATCAACCAAATCGGTTAGGGTTTAAATATAGCTCCCATATATAGCTTTCACCCGATTTACACTCATTTGCCCACAGAGGCAAATTTTTTGCTCCGATTTAGTTGAAATTTTGCATAGGGAGTAGAATCAGCATTGTCACTATGCGTTCAGATTTGGATATATCTCCCATATATAGCTTTCGCCCGATTTACACTCATATGACCACAGAGGCCAATTTTTAATTCCGATTTAATTGAAATTTTGCACAGGGAGTAGAATTAGCATTGTAGCTATGCGTGCCAAATTTGGTTGACATCGGTTCAGATTTAGATATAGCTCCCATATATATGTTTTTCTGATTTCGATAAAAAATGGTCAAAATACCAACATTTTCCTTGTTAATTCGCCACTGCTTAGTCGAAAAGTTGTAAAAATGACTCTAATTTTCCTAAACTTCTTATACATATATATCGAGCGATAAATCATAAATAAACTTTTGCGAAGTTTCCTTAAAATTGCTTCAGATTTAAATGTTTCCCATATTGTTTTACTAACATTGTGTGCAACCCTAGTGAATTAGCCGACTTAAATTTTGAGTCTATAAATTTTGTAACTTGTAAAACCTTCTCAATAGAACTTCTATGGAAGTGAAAAAGTCAAACGGCACAGGTTCAAATCCCAGCGGGGATGAATTTTTTATTATTGTTTTACTTTTTATTGATTTTCTATTCTTTTTTGTGAAATTTAATTGTCCAAAACTACTTTCTAAGACTGGTAATAAAAGTTTTAACTTTTTGAAGAATTCCTGAAAAACGAAAATGTTTTCGAAACTTTTTTTTTTCATTACGTGGAGGGCAAAATTAAAACGAAATATTTCAAATATTTTTTTAGGAATTTAATTTTCTTTCTTTTTTTAACATGGGCATGGGAGATTTTCACTATTTACCTTACCCGAACCTACCCCTGGATATTCCTTCGATTATTTTTGTTGTGACAATTGATTAAACCTTCGTTTATGTTTACAATATTTTAACAATATATATTCTGGTCCCACAATGGAAGATAAAATCATTGTAATGACCAGGCAACAAAAAACATATAAAATTGGACATACATAGTATGTATGTTTTAAAGAACATGGCTAATGCCGTTAATGTCGTTATCATGCCACTGCAACATTGTTGCAAAAACCAATAATTCTTACCAAATCTTGGTCATAGAATGAAGGAAATGCCAATCGCTCAGACTGGTGCAATCAACTTTCTTATGAAAAAGCGAAAAAAAACAAAAACAGTAAATTTCTAATTTCTGAACACTTTGTTGGCTTTGAGACATCAAGAGAATTTCTTCTACAACTTTTGGGGTCAAAATTAAGTGAGCAAAACAAAAATAAATAATAAAATAAGTGGCAGAAAACTCATTACTAGCAAACCAATCGAAAAGGTGCAAGAAAACAAATTATTTTTGTCATTATTGGCAATGACGGAATGTATATTTTTCTGTTATCATCTGTTATGGAAGGAAATTTGTATAATTACTTCAATAGAAAGAGGCATGGAAAATACCACCAGATATGAGAAAATTTGCTGATTTTAATTATTATACCCTCCACCATAGGATGGGGGTATATTAACTTTGTCATTCCGTTTGTAACACATCGAAATATTGCTCTAAGACCGCATAAAGTATATATATTCTGGGTGAAATTCTGAGTCGATCTAAGCATGTCCGTCCGTCCGTCCATCTGTCCGTCTGTCCGTCCGTCTGTGGAAATCACGCTAACTTCCGAACGAAACTAGCTATCGACGTGAAACTTGGCACAAGTAGTTGTTATTGATGTAGGTCGGATGGTATTGAAAATGGGCCATATCGGCCAACGTTTACGTATAGCCCCCATATAAACCGATCCCCAAATTTGGCTTGCGGAGCCTTCCGGAGCAGCAAAATTCATCCGATCCGGTTGAAATTTGGTACGTGGTCTAAGTATACGGTCTCTAACAACCATGCCAAAATTGGTCCATATCGGTCCATAATTATATATAGCCCCCATATAAACCGATCCCCAGATTTGACCTCCGGAGCCTCTTGGAGGGACAAAATTCATCCGATCCGGTTGAAATTTGGCACCTGATGTTAGTATACGGTATCTAACAAGCATGCAAAAATTGGTCCATATCGGTCCATAATTATATATAGCTCCCATATAAACCGATCCCCAGATTTGAACTCTGGAGCCTCTTGGATGAGCAAAATTCATCCGATCCAATTGAAATTTAGTACGTGGTGTTAGTATATGGTCTCTAACAACCATGCAAAAATTGGTCCATATCGGTCCATAATTATATATAGCTCCCATATAAACCGATCCCCAGATTTGACCTCCGGAGCCTCTTGGAGGAGCAAAAGTCATCCGATGCGGTTGAAATTTGGTACATTTCGTTAGTATATGGCCTCTAACAGCCATGTAAAAATTGTCAAATTTTATTACTATAGAAAGTTTTGTCAAAATTTCATTTCTATAGAAAGTTTATTTCTATAGCAATGTTTGTCAACATTTTATTTCCATAGAAAATTTTGTAAAAAATTTATTTCTGTAGAAAATTTTGTCAACATTTTATTTCTATAGACAATTTTGTCAACATTTTATTTCTATAGAACATTTTGTCAACATTTTATTTCTATAGAAAATTTTGTCAACATTTTATTTTTATAGAAAATTTTGTCAAAATTTTATTGCTATAGAAAATTTTGTCAACATTTTACTTCCATAGAAAATTTTGTCAACATTTTATTTCTATAGAAAATTTTGTCAAGTTTTTATTTCTATAGAAAATTTTGCCAAAATTTTATTTCTATAGAAAATTTTGTCAAACTGAATTATATACGTATTTAAGCGGCCTTTTTTTTTTTTTTTGTTTAATATATACCCCTTATGGACTAACTTACAATTTAGAAGACAGTGTTAAAAAGTTTTACGATACCTTGCCATCGGCAAGTGTTATCGCAACCCAAGTAATTCGATTGTGGATGACAGCCATTAGTAGAAGTTCCTACGCAATCCATGGTGGAGGGTACATAAGATTCGGCCTGGCCGAACTTACGGCCGTATATACTTCTTTTTTTGCTTACTTTAATGACGTGAACTAAAAATGAGAAAATAAGTTTTATACAAATGAAGTACGAAATTTTACTAACTATGAAAATAGTTTATATTTTCCTAAAATGGGTGAAGTTTTCTAAATCTTAGTTCACAAGTTTCTCAAATAAGTAAATTTTACTTTAATCATATCATATAGCGCTAATGTCATCTTAACAATTTTTAATTACATTTCTATACCCTCCATCATAGGATGGGGGTATATTAACTTTGTCATTCCGTTTGTAACACATCGAAATATTGCTCTAAGACCCCATAAAGTATATATATTCTGGGTCGTGGTGAAATTCTGAGTCGATCTAAGCATGTCCGTCCGTCAGTCCATCCGTCTGTTGAAATCACGCTAACTTCCGAACGAAACAAGCTATCGACTTGAAACTTGGTACAAGTAGTTGTTATCGATGTAGGTCGAATGGTATGGAAAATGGGCCATATCGGTCCACTTTTACGTATAGCCCCCATATAAGGGACCCTCAGATATGGCTTGTGGAGCCTCTAAAAGAAGCATATTTCATCCGATCGGGCTGAAATTTGGTATATGGTGCTGGTATATGGTCTCTAACAACCATGCAAAAAGTGGTCCACATCGGTCCATAATTATATATAGCCCCCATATAAACCGATCCCCAGATTTGGCTTGTGGAGCCTCTAACAGAAGCCTATTTCATCCGATTCGGCTGAAATTTGGTACATGGTGTTGGTATATGGTCTCTAACAACCATGCAAAAATTGGTTCACATCGGTCCATAATTATATATAGCCCCCATATAAACCGATCCCCAGATTTGGCTTGCGGAGCCTCTAAGAGAAGCATATTTCATCCGATCCGGCTGAAATTTGGCACATGGTGTTGGTATATGGTCTCTAACAATCATGCAAAAATTGGTCCACATTGGTCCATAATTATATATAGCCCCCATATAAACCGATCCCCAGATTTTGGCTTGCGGAGCCTCAAAGAGAAGCAAATTTCAACCGATCCGGCTGAAATTTGGTACATGATGTTGGTATATGGTCTCTAACAACCGCGCAAAAATTGGTCCACATCGGTCCATAATTATATATAGCGCCCATATAAGCCGATCCCCAGATTTGGGTTGCGGAGCCTCAAAGAGAAGCAAATTTTATCCGATCCGCCTGAAATTTGGTACATGATATTGGTATATGGTCTCTAACAACCGTGCTAAAATTGGTCCACATCGGTTCATAATTATATATAGCCCCCATATAAACCGATCCCAAGATTTGGCTTGCGGAGCCTCAAAGAGAAGCAAATTTTATCCGATCCGCCTGAAATTTGGTACATGATATTGGTATATGGTCTCTAACAACCGTGCAAAAATTGGTCCACATCGGTTCATAATTATATATAGCCCCCATATAAATCGATCCCCAGATTTGGCTTTGATTTGTCTCCAAGAGAAGCAAATTTCATCCAATCCGGTTGTAATTTGGAACATGGTCCATATCGGTCCATAATTATATATAGCCCCCAAATAAAACGTTCTCCAGATTTGACCTCCGGAGCCTCTTGGAGGAGCAAAATTCATCCGATCCGGTTCAAAGTAGGAACGTGGTGTTAGTATATGGTCGCTAACAACCATACCAAAATTGGTCCAATCACACAAAAATTGGTCCATATCGGTTCATAATCATGGTTGCCACTAGAGCCAAAACTAATCTACCAAAATTTTATTTCTATAGAAAATGTTGTCAAAATTTTATTTCTAGAGAAAATTTTGTTATAATTTTATTCGGTTCATAATAAAATTTTCATTATTGTCAAAATTTTATTTCTATAGAAAATTTTGTCAAAATTTTATTGCTATAGAAAATTTTGTTCAAATTTTATTCGGTTCATAATCATAGTTGCCACTCGAGCCAAAAATAATCGACCAAGATTTTATTTCTATAGAAAATTTTGTGAATATTTTATTTCCATAGAAAATTTTTTAATATTTTCTTTCTGTAGAAAATTTTTCCAAATTTTATGTCTACTTTGTCAGACTGAATTATATACGTATTGGATCGATCTTTTTTGATACCACGTATGGACTTACATACAATTTAGAAGATGGTGTTAGAAGGTTTTAAGATACCTTGCCATCGGCAAGCGTTACCGCAACTTAAGTAATTCGATTGTGGATGGCAGTGTTTAGAAGAAGTTTCTACGCAATCCACGATGGAGGGTACATAAGCTTCGGCCTGGCCGAACTTACGGCCGTATATACTTGTTCTTTTTCAAACCTATGAAATATTATTAAACAAAGAAAACAATTATTATTAATAAATTTTCTTCCATTTGATAAAAATTATTAACTTAGTTAAATTTTCTACTATAAACCCACGTTTTCATTCATGGTGGTTCATACCTAAAATTAAACAAGTAAGTAAAGTAGAAAGTCGGGCGGGGCCGACTCTATCATACCCTAAACCACCCTTACTGAATTAGTAATCATAAACATTTGTGGGGTAACATTGATATAGGTCTGGGAGATAAACCGCAGTTGCATATTTAAGAAAATTAAGAGGTACATTTGTCTCAATCTGACTATAGCTCATAGTCAATGCCAGGGAAAATGTTCGGTTTACCCTACAAGGACAAAAAAAAGTTCCCTACTAAATTCTATAGAAATAAAATTTTGAGAAAAAATTCCATAGAAATAAAATTTTGAGAAAATTTTTTATAGAAATAATATTTTGAAAACAAATTCTATAGAAATACAAAATTTTCTATAGAAATAAAATGTTGACAAATTTTCTACAGGAATAAAGTTTTGACAAAAATTTCTATAGAAATATTTGTTTGGAAGGTTTGTGGTAATCTTCAAAACCTTACCACAAAAGGTTATCTTTTGCAAAAATTGAGTAATATCATTTAAGAAATGAGGCCTGTATGGTAAAACATAAAGTTATTAGGGGCGAATTCAAAATGGGAAGAATATCTACATCTGAACCGATTTCGATGAAATCTTCCATATGCCGTTAGTACTATAGGGGACTGGATCTGGCCAACTTTGAGTAAGATCGGTTAATAAATAAGGGTTCTATGGCCAAATTTGCGAAAATCGGGCTATACATATATATGGGAGCTATATCTAAATCTGAACCGATTTCGATGATTTTTTGCACATATAGTTAGTGCTATAGAAGATTACATTTAGCCAACTTTGAGTAAGATCGGTTGATAAATATAGAAAAATGAAGAAAAATCGGGCGGTACATATATGAACCGATTTCGATGAGTTTTTGCACATATAGTTAGTGCTATAGAAGATTACATTTAGCCAACTTTGAGTAAGATCGGTTTATAAATTTTTGATTTTGTGGTCAAATTTGGAAAAATCGGGAAAATATGAGAGCTATATCTAAATCTGAACCGATTTGGATGAAATTTTGCAGACTTGAAGGGCGGTGAAAAGATTACCTTTTGCCAAATTTGGTGACGATCCGTTAAACAAAAAGCGCAACGTGACCGCATTTGTTGAAATCGGGCCACAAATATATATGGAGCTATATCTAAATTTTATCCGATTTCTTCCAAATTCAATAGCGTTCGTACTTGTGCCCAAAAAACTACCTGTACCAAATTTCATCAAAATCGGTTAATAATTGCGACCGGAATCCTGTGAACAACAAATATGTTACATGGACAGACGGACGGACACCAAGCGCTAGATCGACTCAGGAGGTGATTCTGAGTCGATCGGTATATATTTTATGGGATCTAAAATCAATATTTCTGGTAGGCACATTTTTTGGCAGATCAAACTTATTATACCCTGACCACTACGTGGTTTAGGGTATAAAAATATATAAAAATTATCACCAATATCTTTTACTTTAAATCAAATAAGATTTTGCGAAAGAAGTATAAACGGCCCAGCCGAATCTTAAAAACGCACCACCATGATTTAAAATTTAATAGTTTCCTTTGAAAAGTCATCACGTAGAATTTCAAAATTTCAATTTCAGGATGATCGGATAATGAATATGACCGTCATGAAAATTAACACCAACGAATTGTAACCGAAGTATGAAAATCGACAACAACCCGTCAATAAAAGCGTGGCACTTTTCGTGGCACTACGCTTTTATTTTTGGGATCCGAAAATGGTGCAAAATTGGCGATGAAACAATGAATGGACTTGTTATAGGATGGATGGATGGAAATTTGCATCACTTCTTAAGGTGTGAACCGAATTCAGTGTTTTGGATGTGAATTAAAAAATTTTGTCATATTTTGCTAAATAAACAATTTTTAAAATTTATTATGATTTTTATGCGTTTTAACGCTTATTGTATCCTCAATTTGTGATCCAGAAGTAGTGCAAACTTGGAATGAATTTTACATGGGGTTGTCATAGGACGGTACTCCTCTTTTGGAACCTTTCCATTGTTTTAGAAGTTGTGTCTTGGAAGTTCATTTGGATGAAGAAATTAAAAAAAACTAATTCCAATTTTACTTTTTATTTTTATCAGTATATTTTATAACACTTTTATTATCTTAATATCTAATTTTTACAAATTGAAAAACTTCTTTGCTTCCACCGGGGGATGAACGTGGGTCTGTTGACACTATAAGAAAACGCCTTAGCATACTCAGCCACAAACGCCATTCAATACGATGCATCAAAACGTCTATTCAAGTGTTTGTGATATGAACCTAATATGACACCACAGCATGACATGACATGACATGATTCTAACTACTTCCTGAGATGTTCTTTATTATTATGAATGATAAAATCTCACCAGTGCCAATTTTTTGTAATATTTTTCGGAAATTTTTTTGTTTGTTATACATCGTTTTTTTTTTTAATTTTATTTTTTTCATATATAAATATATTTTCCTTATTAAAAATCAACAAAAAAGTAAAACATTATCGTAATTTTCAAAAGAACTTCCATGTAAGAGAAAAAGCAAACGGCGCAGGTTCAAATCCAAGCGGGGATGATTTTTTTAGTTTTTTTATTAGTTTTATACTTTTTTCTTGATTTTTCTATCCTTTTTTGCGAACGGCCTAATTCTGTACTTTCTAAGACTTGTCCAAAAGCATCGCTAATGAAAAAAAATCGATAGGAGATCCCGGGATGCGCTTTAAAAGAAATGTTTGTAACAAAAAAAAAAAAAACAAGTAAGGCAAGTCTTAAGTCGGGCGGGGCCGACTATATTATACCCTGCAACACTTTGTAGATCTAAATTTTCGATACCATATCACATCCGTCAAATGTGTTGGGTGCTATATATATAGGTTTGTCCCAAATACATACATTTAAATATCACTCGATTTGGACAGAATTTGATAGACTTTTACAAAATCTATAAAATCTATAGATTTAAGATGGCTACTGCACTAGGGTGGAACACAATTTTAGTAAAAAACAAGTAAGGAAAGTCTAAAGTCGGGCGGAGCCGACTATATTATACCCTGCACCACTTTGTACTAAATTTTCGATATCATATCACATCCGTCAAATGTGTTGGGGGCTATATATAAAGGTTTGTCCCAAATACATACAATTAAATATCACTCGATTTGGACAGAATTTGATAGACTTCTACAAAATCTATAGACTCAAAATTTAAGATGGCTAATGCACTAGGGTGGAACACAATTTTAGTAAAAAAATATGGGAAACATCTGAAGCAATTTTAAGGAAACTTCGCAAAAGTTTTTTTATGATTTATCGCTCGATATATATGTATTAGAAGTTTAGGAAAATTAGAGTCATTTTTACAACTTTTAGACTAAGCAGTGGCGATTTTACAAGGAAAATGTTGGTCGAAATCAGAAAAACATATATATGGGAGCTAAATCTAAATCTGAACCGATGTCAACCAAATTTGGCACGCATAGCTACAATGCTAATTCTACTCCCTGTGCAAAATTTCAACTAAATCGGAGTTAAAAATTGGCCTCTGTGGTCATATGAGTGTAAATCGGGCGAAAGCTATATATGGGAGATATATCTAAATCTGAACCGATTTCAACCAAATTTGGCACGTATAGCTACAATGCTAATTCTACTCCCTGTGCAAAATTTCAACTAAATCGGAGTTAAAAATTGGCCTCTGTGGTCATATGAATGTAAATCGGGCGAAAACTATATATGGGAGCTATATCTAAATATGAACCGATTTGGCTGATATTTTGCAAGTTTTTCGAGACTCATAAAATATTCAGATGTACGGAATTTGAGGAAGATCGGTTGATATACACGCCAATTATGACCAGATCGGTGAAAAATATATATGGCAGCTATATCTAAATCTGAACCGATTTTTTCAAAATCAATAGGGATCGTCTTTGAGCCGAAACAGGACCCTATACAAAATTTTAGTACAATCGGACTAAAACTGCGAGCTGCACTTTGCACACAAAAATACATCAACAGACAGACAGACAGACGGACATTGCTATATCGACTCAGAATTTAATTCTAAGCCGATCCGTATACTAAAAGGTTGGTTTATGATTACTCCTTCTTGGCGTTACATACAAATGCACAAACTTATTATACCCTTTACCAAAGTAGTGGTGAATGGTATAAATATATAATAACAACAAATTTGGAATTAAAAGAACTTCCTGTGTAGTAAAAATAAAGAGCATCTTTGGAAGGACATTTTTGGAAGTGATTTTAAAGTTGTGTCCTGAGAACGACATTTTTTGCTGGGAATATCAAAAAAAGTCCTCACTTTCTTTTTATACCCCGCGCCACACGGTGGAACAGGGTATTATAAGTTAGTGCATATGTTTGCAACACCCAGAAGGAGACGAGATAGACACATGGTATCTTTGGCAATAATGCTCAGGGTGGGTCCCTGAGTCCATCTAGCCATGTCCGTCTGTCCGTGAACACATTTCTGTAATCAAAGTCTAGGTTGCAGTTTGAGTCCAATCGACTTCAAATTTGGCACAAGTATGTGCTTTGGCTCGGAATAGAACCCTATTGATTTTGGAAGAAATCGGTTCAGATTAAGATATAGCTCACATATATATATATATATATATATATATTTCGCCAGATATGGACTTATATGGCCCCAGAAGCCAGAGTTTTATCCTAATTTGCTTAAAATTTTGCACAAGAAGAACAATTAGTACTATAGTCAAGTGTGCCAAATTTTATTGAAATCGGTTCAGATTTAGATATAGCTCCCATATATAGCTTTCGCCCGATATGGACTAATACGATCCCAGAAGTCAGAGTTTTACCCCAACTTGGTTGAAATTTTGCACTAGGAGTACAATTAGTAATGTAGTCAAGTGTGCCAAATTTTATTGAAATCGGATCAGATTTAGATATAGCTCCCATATATATCGTTCGCCCGATTTACACTCATATGACCACAGTGGCCAATCTGTTACTCCGATTTAATTGAAATTTTGCACAGGGAGTAGAAATAGCATTGTAGCTATGCGTGCCAAAATTGGTTGAAATCGGTTCAGATTTAGATATAGCTCCCATATATATGTTTTTCTGATTTCGACAAAAATGGTCAAAATACCAACATTTTCCTTGTTAAATCGCCACTGCTTAGTCGAAAAGTTGTAAAAATGACTCTAGTTTTCCTAAACTTCTAATACATATATATCGAGCGATAAATCATAAATAAACTTTTGCGAAGTTTCCTTAATATTGCTTCAGATTTAAATGTTTCCCATATTTTAGTAAACATTGTGTTCCACCCTAGTCCATCTTAAATTTTGAGTCTATAGATTTTGTAAAAGTCTATCAAATTCTGTCCAAATCGAGTGATATTTAAATGTATGTATTTGGGACAAACCTTTATATATAGCCCCCAATACATTTGACCGATGTGATATGGTAGATCTAAATTTTCGATCTACAAAGTGGTGCAGGGTATAATATAGTCGGCCCCGCCCGACTTTAGACTTGTTTGATTTAAAAGACGGTGTGAAAATGAGCCCAAACTAGTAGTAGTAGAATGCGAATATAGGCCCATTTGATAAAGAAGCACAGTCTCAAAAAGGAAATTTGGGTGTTATAACGGATCCCATAAAAAAAATTAAGTTATTCCACAAAACCATAAAAATTTGGTATTGTTGTTTACCATTGAATTTTTTTTTGTCCTACTTTATTTAGATTTTGGGACTAATTTTCTTGGGGCCCCTCTTCATAGGGTCTGTTTTTTTAATTTAGACCCTCACCGCTTCATATTCAACACTATTATCTCATAGTAGTTTGTTTTTATCATCTCAGTCGAATACTAAACGCCATAAATTCATTAATACATAAAGCGGAAATATTCCCAAATGCAAAATATTAAATTGACCTTTCTATCATGAACAGAGAAAGTAACCGCAAAACCATTAAAGAAATTTTTCACATCACTCAACCATCCACCCACATAGTAAAAGGGGAAGTACCACACGAATTTCCTTTTTGCATAATCCCCAACAGACTATCATCTAACATCGTTAAACCAACAAATAAACGAAAGAAAACATTTCACTTAGCAATAAGTCCAGCTACAGCTTCCTCTTCCTGTCACAGATATTCATTGGTGTGATAGCCAAGAAATACACGAATGGGTCCACAACAACGACAACAACAATGCCACCTTCCCATTGGAGAAAGTTCAATAAACTCGCAAACGCAAATCAGAAACAACATCTAAACAAACACACACACACACACAAAATCAAAAATTATTCAATACCAGATGTGGTTATTCCTGGGTACTCTCCAAGGTATCTGTGTTGCAGACATTACTGGCCACACAGAGGCCATACAGCAACAGCAACATTATTCGATGAACAAAGCGTATCTTGAACTATGACAATGACCGTGCAACATTACCACCTTTAGGCAACAATCTCTGCAGGCGCTTGAAAGCATATGACAATAATGGTCATGATTATATCTCCTTTGTTGAAATGTCCGTCCGTCTAATGTTATGTCATTAATAGATGAAGTAGTTCGTCATTAGGGGCTTTAATAATGTGATTTGTTGGCTTAATGGAATTAATTGCCTGCTTTGGATGATATGAAGTGCTAGGCTACTGGACGAACACAGATTCCATGTTGCTGTAATTTTATCACAAATAAACGCAAATGAAAAAACAACGTTTGGAAAACGTGTAACGAAAACGTTTTTTCTTTTGTTAGGATTTTGTGAATTTCTTCGAAAATTCAAAAGTTTATCACGCAAAAATTTTTTGGTTTCAAAATTTGTATTTTTGTAATAAAAAAAAAAAAAACAATTTTCAATCCTAAAACACAGTCCATTTCATTTATAGCAAGAACTATTCATCTCTGTGTCCAACTAAAGGTATGTTTCTCTCAAATAAAGCTTCTTTACATTGTCTTTTTCTATAGAATTTTCTATAGAATTGAAATTTTGACAAAATTTTCTATAGAAATAAAATTTTGACAAAATTTTCTATAGAAATAAAATTTTGACAAAATTTTCTATAGAAATAAAATTTTGACAAAATTTTCTGTAGAAATAAAATTTTGACAAAATTTTCTATTAAAATAAAATTTTGACGAAATTTTCTATAGAAATAATATGTTGACAAAATTTTCTATAGAAATAAAATTTTGTCATAATTTTCTATGGAAATAAAATGTTGACAAAATTTTCTATAGAAATAAAATTTTGACAAAACTTTCTATAGAAATAAAATTTTGACAAAGCTTTCTATAGAAATAAAATTTTGACAAATTTTCTATAGAAATAAAATTTTGTCATAATTTTCTATAGAAATAAAATTTTGACAAAATTTTCTATAGAAATAAAATTTTGACAAAATTTTCTATAGAAATAAAATGTTGACACTATTTTCTATACAAATAAAATTTTGACAAAATTTTGTATAGGAATAAAATTTTGACAACATTTTCTATGGAACTAAAATGTTGACAACATTTTCTAAAGAAATAAAATTTTGACAAAATTTCTATAGAAATAACATTTTGACAAAATTTTCTATAGAAATAAAATTTTGACAAAATTTTGTATAGGAATAAAATTTTGACAAAATTTTGTATAGGAATAAAATTTTGACAAAATTTTGTATAGGAATAAAATTTTGACAAAAGTTTCTATAGAAATAAAATTTTGACAAATTTTCTATAGAAAGAAAATTTTGACAAAACTTTCTATAGAAATAAAATTTTGACAAAATTTTGTATAGGAATAAAATTTTGACAAAACTTTCTATGGAAATAAAATGTTGACATTTTCTAAAGAAGTAAAGTTTTGACAAAATTTTCTATAGAAATAAAATTTCGACAAAATTCTCTATAGAAATAAAATGTTGACACTATTGTCTATAGAAATAACATTTTGACAAAATTTTCTATAGAAATAACATTTTGACAACATTTTCTATAGAAATAAAATTTTGACAAAATTTTGTATAGGAATAAAATTTTGACAAAATTTTGTATAGGAATAAAATTTTGACAAAAGTTTCTATAGAAATAAAATTTTGATAAAATTTTCTATAGAAATAAAATGTTGACAAAATTTTCTATAGAAATAAAATTTTGACAAAATTTTCTATAGAAATAAAATTTTGACAAGATTTTCTGTAGAAAGAAAATTTTGACAAAATTTTCTATAGAAATAAAATTTTGACAAAAGTTTCTATAGAAATAAAATTTTGATAAAATTTTCTATAGAAATAAAATGTTGACAAAATTTTCTATAGAAATAAAATTTTGACAAAATTTTCTATAGAAATAAAATTTTGACAAAATTTTCTATAGAAATAAAATTTTGACAAAATTTTGTACAGGAATAAAATTTTGACAAAATTTTCTATAGAAATAAAATTTTGACAAAATTTTCTATAGAAATAAAATTTTGACAAAATTTTGTATAGGAATAAAATTTTGACAAAATTTTTCTTTAGAAATAAAATTTTGACAAAATTTTTTACAGAAATAAAATTTCGACAAAATTTTCTATAGACATAAAATGTTGACAAAATTTTCTATAGAAAGAAAATTTTGACAATATTTTCTATAGAAATAAAATTTGACAAAATTTTCCATAGAAATAAAATTTTGACAAAATTTTCTATAAAAAAAATTGGCAAATATAGAGATAAAATTTTGACAACATTTTCTATAGAAATAAAATGTTGACAATATTTTCTATAGAAATAAAATTTTGACAAAATTTTCTATAGAAATAAAATGTTGACAAAATTTTCTATAGAAATAAAATTTTGACAAAATTTTCTATAGAAATAAAAATTTGACAAAATTTTCTATAGCAATAAAATTTCGACAAAATTCTCTATAGAAATAAAATTTTGACAAAATTTTCTATAGAAATAAAATTTTGACAAAATTTTCTATAGAAATAAAATTTTGACAAATTTTTCTATAGAAATAAAATTTTGACAACATTTTTTATAGAAATAAAATGTTGACAAAATTTCCTATAGAAATAAAATTTTGACAAAATTTTCTATAGAAATAAAATTTTGACAAAATTTTCTATAGAAATAAAATTTTGACAAAATTTTCTATAGAAATAAAATTTTGACAACATTTTCTATAGAAATAAAATTTTGACAAAATTTTCTATAGAAATAAAATTTTGACAAAAGTTACTATAGAAATAAAATTTTGATAAAATTTTCTATAGAAATAAGATGTTGACAAAATTTTCTATAGAAATAAAATTTTGACAATATTTTCTATAGAAATAAAATTTTGACAACATTTTCTATAGAAATAAAATTTTTACAAGATTTTCTGTAGAAAGAAAATTTTGACAAAATTTTCTATAGAAATAAAATTTTGACAAAAGTTTCTATAGAAATAAAATTTTGATAAAATTTTCTATAGAAATAAAATGTTGACAAAATTTTCTATAGAAATAAAATTTTGACAAAATTTTCTATAGAAATAAAATTTTGACAAAATTTTGTACAGGAATAAAATTTTGACAAAATTTTCTATAGAAATAAAATTTTGACAAAATTTTCTATAGAAATAAAATTTTGACAAAATTTTGTATAGGAATAAAATTTTGACAAAATTTTTCTTTAGAAATAAAATTTTGACAAAATTTTTTACAGAAATAAAATTTCGACAAAATTTTCTATAGACATAAAATGTTGACAAAATTTTCTATAGAAAGAAAATTTTGACAATATTTTCTATAGAAATAAAATTTGACAAAATTTTCCATAGAAATAAAATTTTGACAAAATTTTCTATAAAAAAAATTGGCAAATATAGAGATAAAATTTTGACAACATTTTCTATAGAAATAAAATGTTGACAATATTTTCTATAGAAATAAAATTTTGACAAAATTTTCTATAGAAATAAAATGTTGACAAAATTTTCTATAGAAATAAAATTTTGACAAAATTTTCTATAGAAATAAAAATTTGACAAAATTTTCTATAGCAATAAAATTTCGACAAAATTCTCTATAGAAATAAAATTTTGACAAAATTTTCTATAGAAATAAAATTTTGACAAAATTTTCTATAGAAATAAAATTTTGACAAATTTTTCTATAGAAATAAAATTTTGACAACATTTTTTATAGAAATAAAATGTTGACAAAATTTCCTATAGAAATAAAATTTTGACAAAATTTTCTATAGAAATAAAATTTTGACAAAATTTTCTATAGAAATAAAATTTTGACAACATTTTCTATAGAAATAAAATTTTGACAAAATTTTCTAATGAAGTAAAATTTTGATAAAATTTTCTATAGCAATAAAATTTTGACAAAATTTTCTATAGAAATAAAATTTTGTCACAATTTTCTATAGAAATAAAATTTTGACAAATAAAATTTTGTCATAATTTTCTATACAACTAAAATTTTGACAAAATTTTTCTATAGAACTAAAATGTTGACAACATTTTCTAAAGAAGTAAAGTTTTGACAAAATTTTCTATAGAAATAAAATTTCGACAAAATTTTCTATAGAAATAAAATGTTGACACTATTTTCTATACAAATAAAATTTTGACAAAATTTTGTATAGGAATAAAATTTTGACAAAATTTTCTAAAGAAGTAAAATTTTGACAAAATTTTCTATAGAAATAAAATTTTGACAAAATTTTCTATAGAAATAACATTTTGACAACATTTTCTATAGAAATAAAATTTCGACGAAATTTTCTATAGAAATAAAATGTTGACACTATTGTCTATACAAATAAAATTTTGACAAAATTTTCTATAGAAATAACATTTTGACAAAATTTTCTATAGAAATAAAATTTTGACAAAATTTTGTATAGGAATAAAATTTTGACAAAATTTTGTATAGGAATAAAATTTTGACAAAATTTTCTATAGAAATAAAATTTTGACAAAATTTTCTATAGAAATAAAATTTTGACAAAATTTTCTATAGAAATAAAATTTTGACAAATTTTCTATAGAAATAAAATTTTGACAAAATTTTCTATAGAAATAAAATTTTGACAAAATTTTCTATAGAAATAAAATGTTGACAACATTTTCTAAAGAAATAAAATGTTGGCAAAATTTTCTATAGAAGTAAAATTTAGACAAATTTTTCTATAGAAGTAAAATTTTGACAAAACATTTTACAGAAATAAAATTTCGACAAAATTTTCTATAGACATAAAATGTTGACAAAATTTTCTATAGAAAGAAAATTTTGACAAAATTTTCTATAGAAATAAAATTTGACAAAATTTTCCATAGAAATAAAATTTTGACAAAATTTTCTATAAAAAAAAAAATTGGCAAATATAGAGATAAAATTTTGACAACATTTTCTATAGAAATAAAATGTTGACAATATCTTCTATTGAAATAAAATTTTGACAACATTTTCTATAGAAATAAAATGTTGACAAAATTTTCTATAGAAATAAAATTTTGACAAAATTTTCTATAAAAATAAAAATTTGACAAAATTTTCTATAGCAATAAAATTTTGACAAAATTCTCTATAGAAATAAAATTTTGACAAAATTTTCTATAGAAATAAAATGTTGACACCATTTTCTAAAGAAAAAAATTTTGACAAAATTTTCTATAGAAATAAAATTTTGACAAAATTTTCTATAGAAATAAAATTTTGACAAATTTTCTATAGAAATAAAATTTTGACAACATTTTCTATAGAAAAAAAATTTGACAAAATTTTCTATAGAAATAAAATGTTGACAACATTTTCTAAAGAAATAAAATGTTGGCAAAAATTTTCTATAGAAGTAAAATTTAGACAAATTTTTCTATAGAAGTAAAATTTTGACAAAACTTTCTATAGAAATAAAATTTTGACAAAATTTTTTATACAAATAAAATTTTGTCACAATTTTCTATAGAAATAAAATTTTGACAAAATTTTTCTTTAGAAATAAAATTTTGACAAAATTTTTTACAGAAATAAAATTTCGACAAAATTTTCTATAGACATAAAATGTTGACAAAATTTTCTATAGAAAGAAAATTTTGACAAAATTTTCTATAGAAATAAAATGGTAAAATTTTCTCCAAATTTTGGTAGATTATTGTTGACTTGAGTGGCAACCGTGCTCCCACACCTTATAAATCGTACAAAAAATACTATTCCCACCATCTGGGACAATCTGTGCCATTTTACTGAGTAGTATTCTCGTAGCTCAAAATTTCGTGCATGACTATTGTCGTTGTTGGAATTTTACTTTTTCTTTAATTTTACCTCTATTGTAGCGTTGCAACCCACCATTTGGAACAATAAATACCGATCATAACCTTCCCGGGCTGGGACTACCTATTCTTGGCATGGTGCTACCCGATTCTACATTGAATTGACCATCACTAGAGTCCCAAGGTAATATCGAATATATCAAAAATGGATGTAATAAGGAATGGAGGCGGGTAATCATATACGCCATTGAATAACGATCGTTTTATCAATCCAATCAAAACTAAATGGGGAGAACGTTGAAGTGCAACTCTTGTGGGCATGCAATTGCAATAAGCGACTGAACGTGTGGCATTCATCGATCTGGAGGTGTATAAGTGTGTCTCTGTGTGTGTGTGTGTGGTATATTTGTGTGTGCGACAGTCCATTCATAAGCATTTGTGAGTGATTTGGATAAATGTTGTTGTTTGGTTGGCTGGTTCCTCGCTCCACCATTACCGGTGCAAGTGGATTGTGGCTTGTTTACTTTTTTACTGTGGCTCGCTTGGGGGTTTGCTCTTGCTTTAGTCGGTCGGTCATTGACCGCACCAGCGTAGACGTAACGTCTCCGAATGTTTACGTTTTCTTTTGGGGGCAGTTGCTTGTTTGCAGCCACCGCCACAGAGGTTGTCAACGTCAAAGTCAGCGCTCAGCGTGGACGTTGTAAGTGGCAGGTTAACACCAACGCTCTAACATACGAAGCCTTTTGCAGTTTATCTGTTTGTTCAAGCAACCGAGTACCGAGTAATTGCTCGTTCATTTAAATTAACAGATAGCCATTGCTTGTCACTAACATTGCAACGAGTCCAAACAGCAACTGCATTGTCCGGTGGTTCACACAAATCTTTTTCTCCTTTCCTCTTGGTTGGTGAAGCCTTCAGCTTTGATGCCATTTGATTGTGGGATTTCATGTAAATTGATTTGGTCCACTTTGGTTGCCAGTGAGAGGCAAATTTGATTCATTGATTCCCAACATTGTAGCTGGTGTGAAAAATAAACGATTTTTCATACTTGAGATAGCCCGTCACCCACACACAAGCAATGCGAACATTGTTGCTGCAGTTGATGCTTAAAGAGCTCTGTGATTTGTGAGCTCGTTGTATTTGTTGGAGACAACCAAATGTGGGCTTGGCCACTTTCGTAAGGGGAATGATTGCCATTAGTAAGGATATGTGACATTGGTGTTGTTTTCAGTGTAATCATGTTGTCGTTAATTGTGGGAGAATATAATTATTAAAAATTGTCTAAATGCTGGGAAGATCGATATATCGACTTTTGGATTGGTTAAAAATTTGAATTCCAACATATCGACATTTCATCTTCACCCAGATAAGGAATATGATCACCCCAAACAAGTTTCAAGAGAAAAATGTTATTTTTGGACGGTGAACATGGAACATTTTTGTTTATTGCAAACATGTTATTTTCTCGAAAGTTATGTATTTGACTTCGGCAACAATGTATATGTTTAGCGAGAATACAACATATTTTTAGCAACATTTCGGCCGGTATCTCCCACGGTAACATTACCCCAAAAAATAGTCCAAAGGCGTTAAATCGCACAGTCTAGGCGGCTCACCGAACTCGCCTCTTAAATACACCATTTTACGCGAGCTATGTGACATGTGCATTGTCTTGTTGAAGCCACATCTCACGAAAGTCTTGCATGTTGGATAAAAAAAAAATTGTTAGGTTACGATCACGGTCAAAATTGATTTCTGATGTTAACCAAAACCGACACTAACCCAATAAGAAAGGTCTATTCGAATTAAAAGAGGAATAGCGTTCATATCTTGTATGGTAAACACGGTTGCCACATTTGGTGGAATTCTACCAACAATGGAAGATTGTCTACAGTATGGTAGATTGGTAGAACTCTCGATGTTTTGGTATAATTTGCAAAATATTCCTGATGTACATACTTCACAAATTTTCTATTGAAATAAAATTTTGACAATATTTTCTATAGAAATAAAATTTTGACAAAATTTTCTTGGAAATAAAATTTTGACAAAATTTTCTATTGAAATAAAATTTTTACAAAACTTTCTATAGAAATAAAAAATTGACAAAATTTTCTATGGAAATAAAATTTTTACAAAAATTTCTATAGAAATAAAATTTTTACAAAATTTTCTATAGAAATAAAAAATTGACAATATTTTCTATAGAAATAAAATTGTGAAACAATTTTCTATAGAAATAAAAAATTGACAAAATTTTCTTGGAAATAAAATTTTGACAATATTTTCTATTGAAATAAAATTTTTACAAAATTTTCTATAAAATAAAATTTTGAAGAATTTTTTTATAGAAATAAAATGTTGACAATATTTTCTATAGAAATAAAATTTTGACAAAATTTTCTAGATTAACAAAATTTTGACAATATATTCTATTGAAATAAAATTTTGACGATATTTTCTATGGAAATAAAATTTTGACAAAATTTTCTATTGAAATAAAATTTTGACAAAATTTTCTATAGAAATAAAATTTTTAAAAAAATTTCCATTGAAATAAATTTTTTACAAAATTTTCTATTGAAATAAAATTTCTACAAAATTTTCTATAGAAATAAAATTTTTACAAAATTTTCTATAGAAATAAAATTTTGACAAAATATTCCGTAGAAATGAAATTTTGACACAATTTTCTAATTTTCTATAGAAATAAAATTTTCACAAAATTTTCTATAGAAATAAAATTTTGACAAAATTTTCTTTAGAAATAAAATGTTCACAAAATTCTCATTAGAAATAAAATATTTACAAAATTTTCTATAGATATAAAATTTTCACAAAATTTCCTATAGAAATAAAATTTTGACAAAATTTTCTATAGAAATAAAATTTTGACAAAATTTGCTATAGAAATAAAATTTTGACAAAATATTCCGTAGAAATGAAATTTTGGCACAATTTTCTAAAGAAATAAAATTTTGAAAAAAAAAACCTACAAAAATAAAATTTTGACAAAATTTTCTATGGAAATAAAGTTTTGACAAAATTTTCTATAGAAATAAAATTTTGACAAATTATTCTATAGAAATAGAATTTTGAAAACAAAAAATCTATAAAAATGAAAGTTTGACAAAATGTTCTATAAAAATAAAATTTTGAAAAAAAAAATCTATGAAATAAAATGTTGACAAAATTTTCTATAGAAATAAAATTTTGACAATATTTTCTATAAAAATAAGATTTTGCCACAATTTTCTATAGAAAGAAAATGTTGACAAAATTTTCTATAGAAATAAAATTTTTACAAAATTTTCTATTGAAATAAAATTTTGACAAAATTTTATATTGAAATAAAATTTTGACAAAATTTTATATTGAAATAAATTTTTGACAACATTTTCTATAGAAATACAATTTTGACAAAATTTTCTATAGAAATAAAATTTTGACAATATTTTCTATAAAAATAAGATTTTGCCACAATTTTCTATAGAAAGAAAATGTTGACAAAATTTTCTATAGAAATAAAATTTTTACAAAATTTTCTATTGAAATAAAATTTTGACAAAATTTTATATTGAAATAAAATTTTGACAAATTTTTCTATAGAAATAAAATTTTGACAAATTTTTCTATAGGAATAAAATTTTGACAAAAAATTTCTATAAAAATAAAATTACAAAAAAAAAATTCTACAAAAATAAAATTTTGGCCAATTTTTTCATAGAAATAAAATTTTGACAATATTTTCAATAGCAAAAAAATTTTGATAAAATTTTCTATAGAAATAAAATTTTGACCAAATTTTCTATAGAAATAAAATTTTGACGAAATTTTTGTATAGAAATAAAACTATGAAAAAATTAACTATTGAAATAAAATTTTTACAAAATTTTCTATAGAAATAAAATGTTGACGAAATTTTCTATAGAAATAAAATTTTGACGAAATTTTTTATAGAAATAAAATTTTGACAAATTGTTCTATAGAAATAAAATTTGACAAAATTTTCTATAAAAATAAAATTTAGAAAAAAAATCTTAAAAATAAAATTTTGAAAAAAAAATTCTATAAAAATAAAATTTTGACAAATTTTATTTTTATAGAATGTTGACAAAATTTTTTATAGAAATAAAATTTTGACAAAATTTTCTATAGAAATAAAATTTAGACAAAATTTTCTATGGAAATAAAATTTTTACAAAATTTTCTATAGAAATAAAATTTTGACAATATTTTTAAAAGAAACAAAATTTTGACAAAATTTTCTATAGAAATAAAATTTTGACAAAATTTTCTATAGAAACAAAATTTTGACAAAATTTTCTATAGAAATAAAATTTTGACAAAATTTTCTATAGAAATAAAATTTTGACAAAATTTTCTATAGAAATAAAATTTTGACAAAATTTTCTATTGAAATAAAATTTTGACAAAATTTTCTATTGAAATAAAATTTTGACAAAATTTTCTATAGAAATAAAATTTTGACAAAATTTTCTATTGAAATAAAATTTTGACGAAATTTTCTATAAAAATAAAATTTTTGGTTTTGTTATTTTTTCCAAATTTTGTTAGATTTTTTTTTTTTTTTTTGAATTGATTGGCAACCGTTGTTACGATTCGCATTACCATTGAAGAAGAACGGTCCAGTAATGCCACCTGTCCATAACCAGCACCAAATCGAGACTTTTTCTGGATGTATTGTTAATTTTCACTCCAAAATCGACAGTTTTGCTTATTTACGTATCCATTAAGCCAACAATGAGCTTCGCCGCTGCACACAATTTCTAAATATGAAGTACGCTATGAATCATCTTAACCGAGCATAGAGTTTGATAATAAAATTCAATTATCGGTATGCGTTGTTCGTCTGTAAGAGATTCATGGTTAAATTATAGACCAAATGTGCATCAGCTGTTTAACCCAGTGTTGCCAAAAAGATAATAGTTACAAAAGCACCCTATAGTAGCACCAACCTGCATATTGAAAGACGTTGTAATTTCCGAAGACTCCTCTCCATGGGAATAGCTTTAAATTTTTGTGATGGGTATAGTTTAGGCGTCCACGAATAAATTCCGTTACGCACTTCAAAATTAGAACCAAATTACGAGATTTAAAATGTTCCTTAAGTTTTTCCATATGGGCTGAAGATAATTTCAGAAATCTCTTAATTTAAAAAAAAAATTATTTGTCTCAACCTACAACATTGCTCTCAAATATGATATGCTTTCGCCCAAATCACTTAAATCCCAAACACGAATTCATAGTTCATGAATTCATTTGGAAGAGTGTAATTGAGCAAACTTCCCAAAACATTGCGAAGGCATATACAAAAATTTAAAATATTTTTGTGTGTATGGATGTTTTTGGGTTTTTGTTATATGGAAGTTATGTAACCTTTTCGCATTTTATTTGAGATCGTTTACTGCAGCCAAACAAAAAAATGTATCTACGGTGACTTTTGCCTGTATGAGCTGCTGCGGCTTGCAGCGACAATAGTTCACATACTATCTGCTCTCCGAGAGTTCAATGAACTAAGTTGTTAGATTTTTGAATACAAAAATTTGTTTTAGTTTTGTGGGAATGCAAATTTTTTATTAATATTTTTTTTTATTTTTAGCCATAACTAAAATCCGGATTTATCATATTGCAAAATGAAAAAAAAAACACACACAAAATATTAATGACATTTAAATCCGTCAATGAGCATAAGACAGTGAGTGCAATGCTTATTTTGCTGTTGGCTTACAAATTTGTTGCACAGTGGATTGGGCTAATGTAGGCAATATTGAATGTCAAGGGTGAATAATATTTGCCTTAAATTGTTAAATGGGGGCCCTACAGATGTAAAATCTCAGCAAACACTCTCATTACCAAATGAGAGAATAGTTTAAAATTGCTAAGCAATTATTAATTAAATGGACATCCTGTTTACTTTTGCAAGGGCATGGTCTATGAGGAAAGTAATTCTCTGTAGCATTACCAAGAGCCAATTTGTAAGCATTGACGTATGAACAAAAAGTTTAGTTTGTGCGAAGTCATTATTCCCAAGCGAAATGTAATGTTGGGGGTATGACCACTAGCGTAGCTAAGCAATTTTCCTAGGGGGGCTATAGCCCCCCTAGCTAAAAATTTATATTTCATTTATTTATATTTCAATTAATGTTTTATTTCATAAAAATGAATAAAAAAAATTAGAAATCAAAATAACTCGAAAATTAATTTAAAATAAAGCAACTAAAAGTAGTTCCACACATTTCCCAGCAAAAAAAAATTGGAAGTTCTTCCAAAGGCACAACTTTAAAAGCACTTCCAGAAGATGTACTCCCAATGATGTTCTTTATTTTAACTACTCAGGAAGTTCTTTAAATTCAATTTTTTTAACTTGGTTTATTCATACTTTTAATGGGAAATTTAACTTTTTTGTTTCAAATGCCTTAAAAACGAAGTAAGAATTCATAAAATGGTACAAATAAGTTAAATTTTGTCGAAAAAAAAATCTAAATCCAATCTGAAAAACTTGTGAATTTTTGAAAATATTTGAGGTCAAACGTTTCCGACAAGCATTAGAATCCATTAAAAATTATAAAAATTATTTATTTGACAAAATATAACAGAATTTTTTAATTTACATTCAAAACATTGAATTCGCATCACACCTAAAGAAGTGATGCAAATTCAGTGCAACGGCTGTTGAAATGGAGGACTTCCGTCCTATGACAAGCCCAATTTTGCACCACTTCCGGATCCAAAAAGATCATTTTCATTACGTTTTTGGCGACGCTTTTTTGGCTGGGATTGTTTATTTTTTATAAAAATGGAAAATCGTAAATAGGTTTTCGAATTCTGGGGGGGGCTAAAATTTTTCTGGGGGGGTCTAAGCCCCCTCCCCAGAGGCCTTCCTACGCTTATGGGTATGATACAAATGCTCTTGGTAAGCAATTTCTTACCTTGTTTTTGCTAGGAGACTCCGGACCACGGTTTCTTATTTAAATACGAGTTAAATATGGTCTATGAAAATTTTAAGAAAACTCTACCAAAAATCTACCATATTAAAAAAAAAATCTTATTCAACCAAAAGTTTTTTGTATAAATATCCCTTGAATTGTAAATTTGTAGAAATTTTGCAAGTAAAGCGTAGTATAAGTATAAGTAAGAAAAACAAGTGAGTAAAGTAGAAAGTCGGGCGGGGCCGACCATATCATACACTAAACCACCCCTACTGAATTAGTAAACATAAGCATTTGTGGGGTATAGTTGGTTTAGGCTTGGGAGATAAACCTCATATATATGGGAGCTATATCTAAATCCGAATCGATTTGGAAGATATTTTATAGGTTTGGTTCATAGTAAAGAAGATTATTTTGTGCTAAATTTAAGTAAGATCGGTTACTAAATAAAACTATTATGGACAGAAATAAAGTTATAAGGGGTAAATTTTTGAAAATTGGGCGCTACATATATATGGAAGCTATATTTAAATCTGAACTGATTTGGATGATGTTTTTCAGGTTTGGATGGTACTACAGAAGGATCGGTTAATAAATAAGGCTATTATCACCAAATTTTAGAAAATCGGGCAATGCATATATATGAGAGCTATATCTAAATCTGTACCGATTTCCATGATTTTTCACACATATAGTTAGTCCTATAGAAGACTAGAGTAAGCCAAGTTTGAGTAAGATCGGTTAATAAATGAGGGTTTTATGGCCAAATTTGTCAAAATCGAGCGATATATACATATGAGAGCTATATCTAAATCTGAAGCGTTTTCGATGAAATTTTGCAGACTTAGAAGGTGATATAAAAGATTACTCTGTACCAAATTTGATAACGATCGATTAGTCAAAAAACTCAACGTGACCCCATTTGTCAAAATCGGGCGATACATATATATGGGAGCTATATCTGAATTTGATCCGATTTATTCCAAATTTAACAGCGTTCGTCCTTGTGCCCAAAAACCACCCTGTAACAAATTTCGGGTAATAATCCGGAATCCTGCGATCAACAAATACATGGCAGACGAACGACGGACGGACACCAAGCGCTAGGAAGTGATTCTGAGTCGATCGGTATATATTTTATGGGGTCTAAAATCAATATTTCTGGTAGGCACATTTTTTGGCAGATAAAAGTTATTATACCCTGATCACTATGTGGTTTAAATGGGGTACAACAAGTGAACCTAAATTACCTCAAGATTTCCAATTCGAGGCAAAGAGGATAAAAATTGCAGTGTCCAGTAGCCCAACAAGTGAAATCAGAAGATTGGGCTATATGGGCGCTAAACCGAAACATATAAGGTAAAGAGAGGAGCCGATCAACACCGATAATTTAATATATTAATCAACTCAGAAGCAAAAATAACCATGTCCGTCTGTACATCTGTCCAGGTGTCCTCGATTTGGCAAAATTTCTATCCTACAATTGGCGTATTTATTAATCGATTTTCATTCAATTTTGCAAACCTTCTACAACTTTATAAATTTAGGAAATTTTTATCCAGATTTAGATCTCATATATATGTATTACCCAATTTATTACAACATTTTGATAAGCAAAAGTTTTCATCCCATAGGTTCAGGTTAAATCAAGTAAGGAAAGTCTAAAGTCGGGCGGGGCCGACTATGTTATACCCTGCACCACCTTTCGACACCATATCACATCCGTCAACTGTGTTGGGGGCTATATATTATGGTTTGTCCCAAATACATACATTTAAACTCGATGAAACTCGATCTGGACAGAATTTAATGTACTAGGATGGAACACAAGTATATACAGCAGTAAATTCGGCCGGGCCGAATTTTAAATACCCACAACCATGAATCAAGTATAATAGTTTACTATAAAAACTCTTCGTCGTAGTGGGTTACTTGATAATATATAGAATTGTAGGGGGTTTGATGACAAATCTTCTCCCAAACGAGCCAGCTCCCGAAGACAAACTTTAAAGATTCTACCTATGAAGACCAGATAAGATTCTGGATTTATGAGAACCACTTTTGTTTGAGTTTTAGAGAAAATATAAACATATCGTGTATATGTTGAAATGACGCTTTGATTTAAAATCTTAAATCGGTCGATTTTTCCGCATTTATTTAAACACGATGAGTAAAATCTGGAACTTTTACTTTCAGTTTGAAGCAATTTTCATGATCAGTGCGCCTGCTATACCCTGAGATCAGTCTACATGGGGGTTATACCAAAAATATACCAATTTCGGCACTCTTATTTGTGGTCTAAAAATACCTCTAGATTTCGAATTTCAGGCAAATCATGTAAAAAATACAGTTTATTGTAGCTCAAGAATTTCAGGCAAAGCGGATGGTAAATATAGTTTCTAGAAGCCCAAGAAGCAAAATGGGAGATCGGTCTATATGGGGGCTATACCAAAAAATGGACCGATGGGCACCATTTTCGACACACCTTTTTATGGTCCCAAAAGAACTCTAGATTTTCAATTTCGAAAAACGGATAGAAAATATAGTTTCTAGAAGACCAAGAAGCAAAATCGGGAAATCAGTTTCTATGGGGGCTATATCAAAACATGGACCGATGAGCACCATTTTCGGCACACCTTTTTATGGTCCTCAAATACCTCTAGATTTCTAATTTCAGGCAAATTGGATAAAAACTACGGTTTTTATAGGCCCCAAGACTCGAAATCGGGAGGTTGGTTTATACCAGGGATCCGGAGCGGAGCGGAGCGTGGAGCGGAGCGGAGCAAGCCCTTTTTTTGCCGGAGCGGGAGCGGAGCGGGAGCGGTATTTCTAAAACCCGGAGCGGAGCGGGAGCGGAGCGGTTTCCAAATGAAAAACCGCTCCGCTCCGAATAAAATATTACTTGAATGAAATGTGTAACTTTGAAATTACACTGTGTAGGTAATTTCAAATTTAGCTAGTACTTAGCGTAGTGTGAGTAAACGTTTAAAATGTACGATATGTATTTTTGTACGTACGTACATTGGGGAAAACACAACGTGTTTTTTAGTAATTGTTTTCAAAAACGGCAAATGTCAAAATATATATCTAGTATGTGTTGTAAAAGTAACAACACTACTTTCGATCAATTTCATCCCGTATTACTACAAAGATGTTTGTAATGAACGTCGAATAAATGCAATTAAACGATCTTATTTATATTTAATTTTTTAGTTTTCTACACTGAAAAAAATATTGTCGTGAAGTCAAAGATTCCATGTCCTTAGAATAAGAATGCAAATTTGCTTAACATGGAAGACGCATTTCTCTAAAATAAAGTTTTTTCCTCGTCTAAAAGTCAATAAACTTTTGAATGAAGTTGTAATGTCCTTATAATTAAGTGATTTTACTTAAAAATGTGTATCATAACATGAAAGATAAAATTTTTGAGGTAAGGTCAACGTGACTTTAATAATTAAGAAAAATTTTTTAAAATTAATAAAATTGTATTTAAATTTGTTTCCTTTTTGCATCTTGCCTACAAAGCAAAAAATCGTTAAAAAAATAAGACAAGTTTTTCAACACTTTATATTAAAGACGCTTGTTACTTGAAACATAGCATAATTTCTACTGCACGCAAAAAAATAATTCTTTCCTCCCAAACGAAATTTTAGACAAACAAAGTTCGTTTCTCATTTGTTTTCGCTGTAAGGAAGTGTATTTGGAAGAAAAGTATATACTTTTTGTGATAAACGTTTATTCTTTTCCAGGATGTAAAAACAATTTCATAAAGACAAACTCAAAAAAAAATTGTTTTCTTGCTAATTGCATTTTTCCTCACATCTTTGTCACGTCCACGAGGTTTTTTAGTTCTTAACACCTTTTCCTGTAATACCAACAATGTAGAAGAAATTATACGATTTTATAAATTTTTAAAATTTTTTTACCTTTCGCCTGGACGGAGAATCGAACCGCGGACCATGCACATTGTAAGCCATCACACTAACCACTGAGCTATGTACCTGTTATGGTCATCAATAGATAAATATCCATATAAGTTATATTTATATAGCATAGCTTGCGGCGCCCACGAACCGAATAAACAAAGTTTATTTACCAGAAACAAACATTTAGTTTGGCACCGTGGAGCAGTGGTAGCTACGTCCGACTCTCATGCCAAGGGTCGTGGGTTCGATCCCTGCTTCGGCCAAAGTTTTTTTTTTACATATATTCCAGATATATTCGGAAGATTCCGAAAAAATGTTCAACATTACATTGTACTATATTAAATTTTGAACTGTAAAATGTGTCTTATTAAAGACCTAAAGTCAGAAAAGAACAGTGTTTGATATAAACGAAATGGACTGCGTTGTTGTTTCAAAAATAACTTTTTTTATTGAAAAAATAAAAATTTTGTAACAAACGAATTTTTTTGGTGATAAAAGTTTAAAATTTTAGAAGCAATTCAAAAAACTCTAACAAAAGAAAAACGTTTTCGGTACACGTTTTCCAAACGTTTTTTTTCTTTGCGTGTGGAAGTCGAGTCTTAATATGGAAAATAAAATTGTCGTTAACTCGTTTTTAAAGGATTTTGATAACAACTGACGAAAAAAATCTAAAAAAAATTAAAAATTAGCATTTGCTTCCTAGAAGCAAGTACATAACCCCCAAATTTAAAAGAGAATTGCGTCTTTAAAGTATCCTTACTTGTATTCTCCGCTTCTTTGGCTCGGAATTAATACCCAAACTGTTAAAGTAAAGACAACATCTTTGGAACCGGGCATGCGTTTTTTCAGTGTAAGGACATTCATATTTGCTTTACTATTGTACTATACCCTAGCATTCTCTTATTTCTGATATTAGTTCTCGAAAATTTAATTAAAATTATGGATATTTTCAATTTTGGTTGAAAAATATGCGCATATACATTTATTTTAATTTTTTCTCACATTGAAAACTAATGACTTGATTTTATTATTGCATGTTATCTACTTTTTTGAGAACGAACATTTCTTAAAAACGCTGTTCGAAAATGTATTTTTACAATAAAGGGGAAAAAAGCAAAATTAGGTAACACTAGATCTGAGTAAGAATATTCGTAGGTATACCACGGACTGATTTCGATGGAGGTTGTTGCAAACATACACTGAAAAAAAGCATACTCGGTTCCAAAGATTTTGTCTTTACTTTAAAAAATTTGGTATTGATTCCGAGCCAAAGAAGCGGAGAATACAAGCAAGGACACTTTTAAAACACAATTCTCTTTTAAATTTAGGTTTTGTGTACTTGCTTCTAGGAAGCAAATTTTAATTTTTCGCTTTCTCAGCTTTTTTTCTTCATATGCTATCAAAGTCCTTTAAAAACGAGTTAACGGCAACTTTATTTTCCAAATTAGGACTCGACTTCCAGTAGAAATTATGCTATGTTTGAAGTAAAAAACTTCTTTAAAATAAAGTTTTGAAAAACATGTCCTATATTTGAAAGATTTTTTGCTTTGTAGTCAAGATGCAAAAAGACAACAAATTTAAAGACAATTTCATTAAATTTAAAGAATTTTTCTGTATTATTAAAGTCAAATTGACCTTAGCCTATAAATTTTTTGTTTCATGTTAAGATACCCATTTTTAAGTCAAATCATCAAATATTACAAAACCTTTTCTCTACGTCTGTTGCAAAACAAAAAAAAAAAAAAAACTTTCGGAGAGTAGTTACTTCTACTCTGTGTATAGACTTTCAATTCCAATCAGCGTTGCCGTTTTGGTCCGATCGGACCAAAATTGGTCCAAAAGATTTCTAATTTTTAAATTTGGTCCATTTTGGTCCATTTTCATAAATTTGGTTTCTATCACATATTAAATAGTAGATGGTGCACCGCAAAGAATATTGTCGGGAGGCCAAATATTTCTCATGCTTAAAATACGAATACGAATTTTGCTTAGAATAGAAGACGTATTTCTCTGATATAAAGTTTTTTCCTTGTCTAAAAGTCTCTAAACTTTTCAATGAAGTCAGTTTGTCCTTATAGCTAAGTGATTCGACATAAAAATGTGTATCCTAACATGAATGAAAATTTCGTTTTAATGAAATCAAAATGGATTTAATATTTCTGAAAAAATCTTCAAAATTAATAAAATGTTTCAACACATTGTTTTAAAGTCATTATACCCTAAACCACATAGTGGTTAGGGTATAATAAATTTGATCTGCCAAAAAATGTGCCTACCAGAAATATTGATTTTAGACCCCATAAAATATATACCGATCGACTCAGAATCACCTCCTGAGTCGATCTAGCGCTTGGTGTCCGTCCGTCCGTCTGTCCATGTATTTGTTGTTCACAGGATTTCGGTGGCAATTATTAACCGATTTTGATGAAATTTGGTACAGGGAGTTTTTGGGCACAACGACGAACGCTATTGAATTTGGAAGAAATCGGATCAAATTTAGATATAGCTCCCATATATATGTATCGCCCGATTTCGACAAATGGGGTCACGCTGTGCTTTTTTTTCAAACGGATCGTCGCCAAATTTGGCAAAAGGTAATCTTTTTCATCGCCATTCAAGTCTGCAAAATTTCATCCAAATCGGTTCAGATTTAGATATAGCTCTCATATATATGTATCGCCCGATTTTCCCAGATTTAGCTATAGCTCCCATATATATGTACCGCCCGATTTTTCTCGAAGAGGAGCGGAGCGGAGCGTGGAGCGGAGCGGAGCGATTTTTTTTTTCTCGGAGCGGAGCGAGGAGCGGAGCGATTTTTTTTTCTCCGGAGCGGGAGCGGAGCGGAGCGAAAAAAATGGACCGCTCCGGATCCCTGTGTAATAGCTCCGCAAACCCTCTTGTTGCCAAATAATTTTGGAAGTAACATATTTCAGAAATGCAACATCATACTTCAAAATGGACATACTATTTACTTTTGCAAGGGCTATGAGGAAAGTATTTCTCTGTAGTATAACCACTCAGCAAAAAAAAAATGGGAGTTGTTCCGCAAACATCCCACAATCCCCATTCGATTTTTTCCAATTCCGTTGCAGTCAAGTATTAGAAAGTATGAAATTAGGCTATTGTACTAAAGGAGGTCCCCTGACATTGAGCTTAACATGGAATCGAGCAGCACTCAGTGATAAGAGAGAAGTTCACCAATGTGGTATCACAATGGACTGAATAGTCTAAGTGAGCCTGATACATCGGGCTGCCACCTAACCTATCCTAACTATCCTAAGTGAAAATTTTAGTTTTGGACAATTAAATTCCACAAAAAATAGAAAATCAATACAGAAGTAAAAAAAATAATATAAAGAAAATTAAAAAACAAGTATATAAAGCAGTAAATTCGGCCGGGCCGAATTTTAAATACCCACCGCCATGAATCAAGTATAATAGTTTACTATGAAAACTCTTCGTCGTAGTGGGTTACTTGATAATATATAGAATTGTAGGGGGTTTCATGACAAATCTTCTCCCAAACCAGCCAGCTCCCGAAGACAAACTTTAAAGATTCTACCTATGAAGGCCAGATAAGATTCTGGATTTATGAGAACCAATTTTGTTTGAGTTTTAGAGAAAATATAAACATATCGTGTATATGTTGAAATTACGCCTTGACTTAAAATCTTAAATCTGCAGATTTTTCCGCATTTATTTAAATACGATGAGTAAAATCTGGAACTTTTACTTTCAGTTTGAAGCAATTTTCATGATCAGTTCGCCTGCTATACCCTGAAAGAAGTGTTTTCTTTTTTGAGAAACGTAATTTTAGATAAGCAAAGTTTTCTTTTGACACAAATTTTAGAGACAATCGTTGAATAAATAAACGAAAACACTTTATAAGAAAAAGAAATTTCGTTTGTCTAAAATTTTATTGTAGATTACTAATTCCCAGCAAATCGGATAAAAACTACGGATTCTAGAAGCCCAAGAAATAAAGCCGGGAGATCGGTGTATATGGGGGCTATACCAAAAAATAGACTGATGGGCACCATATTCGGCACACCTTTTTATGGTCCCAAAAGAAGTCTAGATTTTCAATTTCAGGAAAATCGGATAGAAAATATATTTTCTAGAAGCCCAAGAAACAAAATCGGGAAATCAGTCTCTATGGGGGCTATATCAAAACATGGACCGATGAGCACCATTTTCGGCACACCTTTTTATGGTCCTCAAATACCTCTTGATTTCCAATTTCAGGCAAATCGGATGGTAAATATAGTTTCTAGAAGCCCTAAAAGCAAAATCGGGATATCGGTCTATATGGGGGCTATACCAAAACATTAACCGATGAGCACCATCTTCGGCACACCTTTTTATGGTCCTCAATTATCTCTACATTTCCAATTTCAGGCAAATTGGATAAAAACTACGGTTTTTATAGGCTCAAGACTACAAATCGGGAGGTTGGTTTGTATGGGGGCTATATCAAAACATGGACCGATGCGGACCATTTTCGACACACCTCTTTATGGTCCCAAAATACCTTTAGATTTTCAATTTCATACAAATCGGATAAAAAATACTGTTTCTAGACGCGTAAGAAGCAAAATCGGGAGATCGGTCTATATGGGGGCTATACCAAAACATGGATCGATATGGACCATTTTCGACACACCTCTTTATAGTCCCACAATACCTATAGATTTCCAATTTCAGGCAAATCGCCTTTTTATGGTCCTCAAATACCTCTAGATTTCCAATTTCAGGCAAATCGGATGGTAAATATAGTTTCTAGAAGCCCTAAAAGCAAAATCGTGATATCGGTCTATATGGGGGCTATACCAAAACATTAACCGATGAGCACCATTTTCGGCACACCTTTTTATGGTCCTCAATTACCTCTACATTTCCAATTTCAGGCAAATTGGATAAAAACTACGGTTTTTATAGGCCCAACACTACAAATCGGGAGGTTGGTTTATATGGGGGCTATATCAAAACATGGACCGATGCGGACCATTTTCGACACACCTCTTTATGGTCCCAAAATACCTTTAGATTTTCAATTTCATACAAATAGGATAAAAAATACTGTTTCTAGACGCGTAAGAAGCAAAATCGGGAGATCGGTCTATATGGGGGCTATACCAAAACATGGATCGATATGGACCATTTTCGACACACCTCTTTATAGTCCCACAATACCTATAGATTTCCAATTTCAGGCAAATCGGATGGTAAATATAGTTTCTAGACGCCCAAGAAGCAAAATCGGGAAATCGGTCTATATGGGGGCTATATCAAAACATGGACCGATACGAATGATTTTCGACACACCTCCTCATGGTCCTAAAATACCTCTAGATTTTCAATTTCAGACAAAGCGGATAGAAAATACTGTTTCTAGACGCCTAAGAAGCAAAATCGGGAGATCGGTCTATATGGGGGCTATACTAAAACATGGACCGATACCGACCATTTTCGACACACCTCTTTATGGTCCCAAAAATACCTCTAGATTTCCAATTTCAGTCTCATGTTTTGTATGCTATGTAATCAATTTGGCCGAATGAGGCGTCTGGATTATGAAAGTAAATAAATAAATGAAATGAAATCTGATAAAAACTACGGTATTTATAGGCCCAAGACCCCAAATCGGGAGTTCGGTTTATATGGGGACTATATCAAAACTTGGACCGATATAGCCCATCTTCGAACTTGACCTGCCTGCAAACAAAAAACTAATCTGTGCCAAATTTCAGGACGATAGCGCCATTACTGAAGGCTGTAGCGTGATTACAACAGACAGACAGACGGACAGACAGACGGACATGCTTATATCGTCTTAGAATTTCTCCCTAATCAAGAATATATATACTTTGTATAGTCGGAAATCGATATTTCGATGTGTTACAAACGGAATAACAAACTTATTATACCCCCGTCACCATTTTATGGTTGTGGGCAGGGATCCGGAGCGGTCCATTTTTTTCGCTCCGCTCCGCTCTCGCTCCGGAGAAAAAAAATCGCTCCGCTCCTCGCTCCGCTCCGAGAAAAAAAAAATCGCTCCGCTCCGCTCCGCTCCTCTTCGAGAAAAATCGGGCGGTACATATATATGGGAGCTATAGCTAAATCTGGGAAAATCGGGCGATACATATATATGAGAGCTATATCTAAATCTGAACCGATATGGATGAAATTTTGCAGACTTGAAGGGCGATGAAAAAGATTACCTTTTGCCAAATTTGGAGACGATCCGTTTGAAAAAAAGCACAGCGTGACCCCATTTGTCGAAATCGGGCGATACATATATATGGGAGCTATATCTAAATTTGATCCGATTTCTTCCAAATTCAATAGCGTTCGTCGTTGTGCCCAAAAACTCCCTGTACCAAATTTCATCAAAATCGGTTAATAATTGCCACCGGAATCTTGTGAACAACAAATACATGGACAGACGGACGGACGGACACCAAGCGCTAGATCGACTCAGGAGGTGATTCTGAGTCGATCGGTATATATTTTATGGGGTCTAAAATCAATATTTCTGGTAGGCACATTTTTTGGCAGATCAAATTTATTATACCCTAACCACTATGTGGTTTAGGGTATAATGACTTTAAAACAATGTGTTGAAACATTTTATTAATTTTGAAGATTTTTTCAGAAATATTAAATCCATTTTGACTTCATTAAAACGAAATTTTCATTCATGTTAGGATACACATTTTTATGTCGAATCACTTAGCTATAAGGACAAACTGACTTCATTGAAAAGTTTAGAGACTTTTAGACAAGGAAAAAAGTTTTTATCAGAGAAATACGTCTTCTATTCTAAGCAAAATTCGTATTCGTATTTTAAGCATGTGAAATATGTGGCCTCCCGACAATATTCTTTGCGGTGCACCATCTACTATTTAATATGTGATAGAAACCAAATTTATGAAAATGGACCAAAATGGACCAAATTTAAAAATTAGAAATCTTTTGGACCAATTTTGGTCCGATCGGACCAAAACGGCAACGCTGATTGGAATTGAAAGTCTATACACAGAGTAGAAGTAACTACTCTCCGAAAGTTTTTTTTTTTTTTTTGTTTTGCAACAGACGTAGAGAAAAGGTTTTGTAATATTTGATGATTTGACTTAAAAATGGGTATCTTAACATGAAAGAAAAAATTTATAGGCTAAGGTCAATTTGACTTTAATAATTCAGAAAAATTCTTTAAATTTAATGAAATTGTCTTTAAATTTGTTGTCTTTTTGCATATTGACTACAAAGCAAAAAATCGTTCAAATATAGGACATGTTTTTCAAAACTTTATTTTAAAGAAGTTTTTTACTTCAAACATAGCATAATTTCTACTGGAAGTCGAGTCCTAATTTGGAAAATAAAGTTGCCGTTAACTCGTTTTTAAAGGACTTTGATAGCATATGAAGAAAAAAAGCTGAGAATGCGAAAAATTAAAATTTGCTTCCTAGAAGCAAGTACACAAAACCTAAATTTAAAAGAGAATTGTGTTTTAAAAGTGTCCTTGCTTGTATTCTCCGCTTCTTTGGCTCGGAATCAATACCAAATTTTTTAAAGTAAAGACAAAATCTTTGGAACCGAGTATGCTTTTTTTCAGTGTATGTTTGTATACCTACGAATATTCTTACTCAGATCTAGTGTTACCTAATTTCGCTTTTTTCCCCTTTATTGTAAAAATACATTTTCGAACAGCGTTTTTAAGAAATGTTCGTTCTCAAAAAAGTAGATAACATGCAATAATAAAATCAAGTCATTAGTTTTCAATGTGAGAAAAAATTAAAATAAATGTATATGCGCACATTTTTCAACCAAAATTGAAACTATCCATAATTTTAATTAAATTTTCGAGAACTAATATCAGAAATAAGAGAATGCTAGGGTATAGTACAATAGTAAAGCAAATATGAATGTCCTTACACTGAAAACACGCATGCCCGGTTCCAAAGATTTTGTCTTTACTTTAACAGTTTGGGTATTAATTCCGAGCCAAAGAAGCGGAGAATACAAGTAAGGATACTTTAAAGACGCAATTCTCTTTTAAATTTGGGGGTTATGTACTTGCTTCTAGGAAGCAAATGCTAATTTTTAATTTTTTTTTAGATTTTTTTCGTCAGTTGTTATCAAAATCCTTTAAAAACGAGTTAACGACAATTTTATTTTCCATATTAAGACTCGACTTCCAGTAGAAATTATGCTATGTTTCAAGTAACAAGCGTCTTTAATATAAAGTGTTGAAAAACTTGTCTTATTTTTTAACGATTGTTTGCTTTGTAGGCAAGATGCAAAAAGGAAACAAATTTAAATACAATTTTATTAATTTTAAAGAATTTTTCTTAATTTTTAAAGTCACGTTGACCTTACCTCAAAAATTTTATCTTTCATGTTATGATACACATTTTTAAGTAAAATCACTTTATTATAAGGACATTACAACTTCATTCAAAAGTTTATTGACTTTTGGACAAGGAAAAAAAACTTTATTTTAGAGAAATGCGTCTTCCATGTTAAGCAAAATTTGTATTCTTATTCTAAGGACATGAAATCTTTGACATCACGACAATATTTTTTTCAGTGTAGAAAACTAAAAAATTAAATATAAATAAGATCGTTTAATTGCATTTATTTGGCGTTCATTACAAACATCTTTGTAGTAATACGGGATGAAATTTATCGAAAGTACTGTTGTTACATTTACAACACATACTAGAGATATATTTTGACATTTGCCGTTTTTGAAAACAATTACTAAAAAAACACTTTGTGTTTTCCCCATACATATCGTACATTTTAAACGTTTACTCACACTACGCTAAGTACTAAGTAATTTCAAAGTTACACATTTCATTCAAGTAATATTTTATTCGGAGCGGAGCGGTTTTTCATTTGGAAACCGCTCCGCTCCCGCTCCGCTCCGGATTTTAGAAATGCCGCTCCCGCTCCGCTCCCGCTCCGGCAAAAAAAGGGCTTGCTCCGCTCCGGATCCCTGGTTGTGGGTATAAAAATAACAAACTAAAAACGATGTATAACATCTTTTTTTTAGAAAAATATTTGATAATGAAATTTCCAGCATTCATTAAAAGTTGCTACTCGGAAATAGTCTATCAAAATTTTAAGAAAATTCTACCAAATTAAAAGAAAATCTTATTTCGTCAACAAAAAGTTTTTTTTGTGTATAAAAATCTCATGGTTGTAAATGTTTAGAAATCTTACAAGTAAAGTGTAAATAAATTAGTGCATATGTGTGCGACTCCTAGAAGGAGACGAGATCGACACATGGTATCTTTGGCAATAATGCTCAGGGCCGGCTCTTGAGACGATCTACACCCTCACAAAAAATCGCCTCTGTAACATATACTCCCAAACATATTTTGCTTCAAGCATATACATTTTTGGGTATTGCCCAAACATTTATATGTTTGATCTCTTCCAATATATAATATGTTTGAAAGCATATTGGTCTAAACAATATATGTTTGGGTAGGCTAAGTTCCAAACATTTTGTATTTTTGCATCCAAATTCAATAATGTTGTCTTCCAAAAAACAATATGTTATTATGTGAACATATAATATGTTTGGAAGCATTTTGCACCCAAAAATATTATATGCTTAAAAAAAATCTCCCAAACAATATTGTGCTCAAAATTTTATTTATTTATTTATATATTTACAATCATAATGAATTATGAAAATAAACAGGTAATATAGGTGCTAACAACATAGGTTTTCGACCTGAATGCTCAAAATTTTGTTTCTGCCTAATTGTATATTCCCCCACATCTTTCTCACTTCCACGAGATTTTTTAGTTCTTAGCACCTTTTTCTGCAATACAAACATTGTAGAAGAAATTATTCAATTTTATGATTTTTTTTATTTTAAATTTACCTTTTGCCGGACGGGGATTCGAACAGCGGACCACACAGTTTGTAAGGATCAAAGAAGTAGCTGATCAATTGCCCAAGGAAAAATAAAATGTTAATTTTGTAATAACAAGCAACAACCACCAACTTAATTCAATATCGATCCCTGTTAAATAGCGCTCCAAGCTACTAAACACATATATGTTTATAGGCTATTTCTAAATTAATATATGTTTGCATCCAAGCATATTATATTTACAAACATTTTATGTCCCAAACATAATATGTTCTAATATATTAACATATATGTCCCAAACATGTTATGCTAGTTTATGAACATTATATGCTTGCACTCAAAAATATTGTGTTTAAAAATTTGTGTTCCAAACATATAATGTTTATAGCCAAACATATGAAAAACAGTCTTTTTTATCCGTGTAGCAAGTCCGTCTGTTTGTGAGGTCAAATTTGGGGATTGGTACATGAGGGGGATATATATAATTATGAACCGATGTGTACATATTTTGTTCATAATTGTTAGAGGGCATATAGCCACATTGTGTCACAAATTTCTTGAGGTTCCGGGAGTCAAATCTCGGGGATCAGTTTATATATAATTATATATAATTCTGGACCGATATGGAAAAATTTTTGCATGGTTGTTAGGCATATAGCCACATTGTGTCACAAATTTCTTGAGGCTCCGCGAGTCAAATCTCGGGGATCAGTTTATATGGTGACAACATATAATTCTTGACCGATATGGACAAATGTTCGCATGGTTGTTAGAGGGCATATACTATCACCACGTACCAAATGGGATCGGTTAAAAATTGCTCCTTCAAGAGACTCCGGAGATCCAATTTGGAGATCGGTTTTTATGGGCGCTATATGAAATTGTGAACATCCGTCATGTGACAAGCCAATTTTGCACCACTTCCGGATACAAAGTGAACATTTTCACTATTTTTTGGCGACGCTTGGTTTGCAGGGTAATTATGGTCCGATATAGACTAATTTGTGCATGGTTTTTAGGAGGCATATACTAACTAAATTCATACAGATCGAATGAATATTTCTCCCACACTGAAAAAAAAGCATACCCGGTTCCAATGATTTTGTCTTTACTTCAAAATATTTGGTATTGATTCCGATCCAAAGAAGCGGAGAATACAAGTAAGGATACTTTTAAGACACAATTCTCGTTTAAATTTGGGTTTTGTGTACTTGCTTCTAGGAAGCAAATTTTAATTTTTCGTTTTATCAGCTTTTTTTCTTCATATGTTATAAAAATTCTTTAAAAACGAGTTAACGACAGCTTTATTTTCCAAATTCAGACTCAACTTCGATTAGAAATTATGGTATGTTTCAAGTAAAAGGTGCCTTTAAAATAAAGTGTTGAAAAACATGTCCTCTATTTAAGCGATTTTTTGCTTTGTAGTTAAGATGCAAAAAAACAGTTGACCTTACTCCAAATATTATTTTCTTTCATGTTATGATACCCATTTTTAAGTAAAATCACTTAATTATAAGGACAATACGACTTCATTGAAAAGTTTATCGATTTTTGGACAAGGGAAAAACTCATGTTTCAGATTGGCATTTCTACATAAATATAGTACGCCTCTGGAATATATTAATCCACGACATTCAAATGACAAGCAACCAGGGTTGGCCTGTCACAAACTGTGACTTTTGCGACATACATTTGCGACGGTATAATACGTATGTCGCAAAAGTCGTAAACCTACTGTAGAAAACCAAATTTTGAATAGAAGAAATCCTGAAATTTTTTAATTTAGATTAACAGCATTCGCTGTGAGTTTCTGCAGAAATTTGTGAAAGTTTTCCCATGGTCAAGCCTATTTTCTTAGGTGGTATCGAAATTCCCGTTGGTGAGTGTGCAAAATACCTTGGGGTTATATTGGGTTATATTGGAGACTGAACTTAAAGCTAAGAAAGGACGAGAAAATCCACGGTTACCCTGTACTCGTGGAAAAGGCAATAGGGAAAATGTGAGGACTAAAACCGAAAATTGTTAACATTCCTAAGAACTGCAACTTCTTCGCACATACCATCGTCTTGGCTATAATCGAATTCGCTGCCTAGCTGACGCGACTAAAGTACTTTGAGTTTGCGACTTTTGTTACTTTTTCTATATTTACGACGCGTATGTGACGTTTACGACGTTTACAACTTTGCGACAGTCGCAAACCTAAAAATGTTTGATACAGACCATCTCTGCAAGCAACACAATGCAATTTAAAAAACGTTTATGTGATCATTATTCAAATGTACAATAACTATAGTAAATTAAAATCAGTTTTATTTATTTTTTTTATTAATTGCAATTTATCTTTATTTTTCTATTTATGTATTCATTTCTTTATACCCTGCGCCACACTGTGGAACAGGGTTTTATAAGTTAGTGCATATGTTTGCAACACCCAGAAGAGAGACGAGATTGACACATGGTGTCTTTGGCAATAATGCTCAGAGTGGGTCCCTGAGTTGATCTAGCCATGTCCGTCCGTCCGTCCGTCTGTCTGTGAAGACATTTTTGTGATCAAAGTCTAGGTCGCAATTTAAGTCCAATCGCCATCAAATTTGTCACATGTTCCTAATTTGGGTCAGAATGGACTAATATGGTCCTATAAGCCAGAGTTTTGGCCCAATTTGGTTGAAATTGTGCACAAGGAGTAGATTTAGCATTGTAAAGGGTGATACGGTCAAAATTTGGTCAATATAAACTTGAGGTATTTCTTTCAATTTTGCATTTAAAAAACCTTAACACCCCTCATTTTGAAGGTGTGTGTGTGTAGAATGTTGCTCCTATTTTGATTTTGGAATTCACTCTTCAGTTGTCAAAATGCCGTCCAAGCAAGAAGAGCAGCGTATCAAAATTTTGCTCGCGCATCGTGAAAATCCGAACTACTCGCACGCAAAGCTGGCAAAATCGCTAAAAGTTGCCAAATCAACCGTTACGAATGTAATTAAAGTGTTTGGGGAACGTTTGTCGACAGCCAGGAAGTCTGGATCGGGGGGAAATCGAAAACCGGAAGACAACAAAGAGAGTTGCCGATAGTTTCAAGCGAAACCCTAACCTCTCTCTCCGAGATGCCGCAAATAAGCTGGGTGTATCGTCTACAACCGTGCATCGAACGAGCCAAAAAACGAGCCGGACTATCGGCTTACAGGAAGGTAGTGACTCCAATTCACGCTATGATAAACAAAATACGACGGCCAAAGCCCGATCACGGAGGCTGTACACGACGATGCAGACGAAGTTTGACTGCGTGGTAATGGACGACGAAACCTACGTGAAAGCCGACTACAAGCAGCTTCCGGGACAGGAGTGTTATACGGCAAAAGGAAGGGGAAAGGTAGCAGATATTTTCAAGCACATAAAACTGTCAAAGTTCGCAAAGAAATATCTGGTTTGGCAAGCCATCTGTACCTGTGGCTTGAAAAGCAGCATTTTCATAGCTTCCGGGACTGTCAAGAGTGTTTGAATAAACGTCTGCTGCCTTTCCTGAAGAAACACGGTTGTTCCGTACTGTTTTGGCCGGATTTGGCATCTTGCCATTACGGTAAATAGGCCATGGAGTGGTACGCCGCCAACAACGTGCAGGTGGTTCCCAAGGACAAGAACCCTGCCAACACGCCAGAGCTCCGCCCAATTGAGAAATACTGGGCTATTGTCAAGCGGAACCTAAAGAAGACCCTGCCAACACGCCAGAGCTCCGCCCAATTGAGAAATACAGGGCTATTGTCAAGCGGAACCTAAAGAAGACCAAAAAAACTGCTAAGGACGAGCAGCAGTTCAAGGCAAACTGGCTTTCTGCGGCGAAGAAGGTGGACAAGGTGGCTGTACAAAATCTGATGGCAGGTGTCAAGCGTGAGGCCCGGAAATTCGGATTTGGAAAAGCGAAAGCGTAACTGAATATTTTTCCTGAATTTTATACTCATTGAACTTGAAAAAGAAATTTAATTTGATTTTTTAAATAAACGATTTCACCGATTTACACGCATTTTCCCTTGACCAAATTTTGACCGTATCACCCTTTAGCTATGCGTGCCAATTTTGGTTGAAATCGATTCAGATTTAGATATAGCTCCCATATATATCGTTCGCCCGATTTACACTCATATGACCACAGTAGCCAATCTTTTACTCCGATTTAATTGAAATTTTGCACAGGGAGTAGAATTGGCATTGTAGCTATGCGTGCCAAATTTGGTTGAAATCGGTTCAGATTTACAACTATTTTATTGTTTTATTTGTACCCCCACAAAAACCCCAATTCGTCCATGAACACTGTACCAAAATTAATAATAGTGGACTGAATACTGCGAACAACAAATACATGGTCAGGCGAACGGACACCGGGGGCTAAATCGACTCAGGAGGTGGTTCTGAGTCGATCGGTATATATTTTATGGAGCTTAAAATCAATAATTGTGGTAGCCACATTTTTTCGCAGATACCCTGACCACTATGTGATTTATGGTGCTGTGTCCATACTTATGTGTGGCACTGTATATGGAACTATATCTAAATTTGCAACGATGCTATCAGTTGAACTTCTTGTTAAAAATTTCAAGCATATCAAGGCGAAAGTCTGGCCTTTGGGGGTAATTAAATGCATATCGGAGATCAATATATATGGAAGCTATAATTAAACCGATTTTCAACAAATATGGCATGGCTAGCTAGAATTTTAATACTACTCCCTGTGAATAATTCACATAAATTTTAGTAATTCCTTGCCATCTGTGGTCATATGAATGAAAATTCAAAATCGACTTGAATAAAACTGCGACCGATTGATTCTAAGTTAATCACGACGATAATAAGTTTCCTTCTCAAAGCCAAATGACAAGCAAAGCACTTGCAAAAATTTTGATCAGACGAGATATTCCAGGTGATTGATTTACAAAACGGATTTATGCTTAAACTACAAGTGAAAGGTCCATACGATACGAAATTGCAACAATGTTGTTGTTAGCTTGTACAAGAATTATTTGCAACAACCAATATAGGAAAGTTGTTCATACTTCTGCTGACTGACGAAGCAGCTCAGCTCAGCAGCAATGTTCTCTGAAAAACAACACAAAAAAGAATAATGACAAAGCTGTTAAGCCAGTTGTCGGTTGCTATATTATAGCAACCCCGCAGCACCAAAAAATCAAATCGGCGAATGTAATCCTCCGGGCAAGTAGTAGTAGTAGTAGAAGTATTAACAGAATTTGTCGAATCAAATAATTGTCTGAACTCGAACAATACTCAATCTCAATTTGAGGCGAAGCCGCTATGTAATGCTGCCAGCGTTAGTGTCAGCGTGAGGTTGCTGCGCATGAGCAAAGCCCCAATTCCATATTGATGCTTGTATGACGAACGAATTTTTCAAGAAGTCAATGAACTCTGTGCGCAAAGACCGTATGTTGCTGGCATTGTTGCTGTCAGTGTTGATGTTAGGGTTGAGTGTGGTGCCGCTGCCACCAGAGTGTGCCAGCAATGTTGTTGCTCTTTGCCAAAGTTGGAAGAAGTAGAAAGGAACCAGCAGACGCGTATAGGCGGTCTGTCGTCAATCCGCGGCAAAATGACAGACGGACTTGTAACTTTGTACAATCGGCTTGTTGACCACTACCACCAACACCATCACTGGCTGTTGCTGCTGCTGCTATTGCTCTGTGATTGTTGTTTTAGTTGCTGTTTGATTGGTGGTTGTTACCAGCTAGCAAACGACTTGCTTACAACACCATTTTCGGGTTTATTTCTTATCTGTTGGCGTTTTTTTCTTAGTTTTTTTTTTTTTTTTTTTTGCTGCTGTTCTTCTATCATTCTCAGCAGCTTAGAATCTGTGTAAATAACCCACTCAACTCAAGAATATAAGCGAATTAAAACGGCCATAAAAAACGGGCAAAAAGCAAAAACGTCGTTTTATGACAATAACACATAACACCATTGGGCAATGATGTCAAAATGCAGTTGTTTGGCGACAAATCGCGCCCCACATAACCCAAAAAGCTTTATCAAGCTAATGGAGCTTAAATCCGGTTAGAAGTTTCTTCGATATCTAACTGGGACATTCAATTCATGAAGAGATTGGACATCGAATTTTACATTTATCTAAAAATGTGCCCCTCGGATAATAGTTTGAAAGGGTGATCATTCTATGGTATATGGCGGCTGCATCGAAAAGAGGACTCAGAGGACATCATACAAGTGTATATTAATTAACTTACTTAGAATATGTGAATCCATAGGTGGCGAATTAGTGCTGCCCCATTCTACACTGAAAACAAGTAAGGAAAGGCTAAGTTCGGGCGGAACCGACTATATCGTACCCTGCACCACACTGTGGATCCACATTTTCGATCCCATCTTAAATCTTTCAAATTTGTTGAGAGTAATATAAAGGTTTCTGTTCACACTTTTTATTTCAATCTGAACCGATTTGCAAAAATTTTTTAGACTTCTTAGAAAATCTCTAGATTTCAAATTTAAACTCAATTGGTAGAATTCTGTTCGGTAGATTAGTAGAAATCTTGATGTTAAAATTTTTACAAAATTTTCTATAGAAATAAAATTTTCATTCGTTTTGTTTTGTTATTGTTGGTTTTTGTTATTTAATCATCGTTGTTGTTTTTTTGATTTCAGCTTAAAACCATACATTGATTAAACTACAAGTGTAGCTTAGCCAAAAAATTTTTGACAAAATTTTCTTAGAAATAAAATTTGGACGAAATTTTCTTAGAATTAAATTTTGACAAAATTTTCTATAGAAACAAAATTTTGACAAAATTTTATATAGAAATAAAATTTTGACAAAATTTTCTACAAAAATAAAATTTTGACAAAATTTTCTATAGACACAAAATTTTGACAAAATTGTCTTTAGAAATAAAATTTTGACAAAATTTTCTTAGAAATAAAATTTTGACAAAATTTTCTATAGAAATTAAATTTTGACAAAATTTGCTATAGAAATAAAATTTTGACAAAATTTTCTATAGAAATAAAATTTTGACAAAATTTTCTATAGAAATAAAATTTTGACAAAAATTTTCTTAGAAATAAAATGTTGACAAAATTTTCTATAAAAATTAAATTTTGACAAAATTTTCTATAAAAATAAAATTATGACAACATTTTCTATAGAGATAAAATTTTGACAAAATTTTCTACAGAAATAAAATTTTGACAAAATTTTCTATAGGAATAAAATTTTGACAAAATTTTCTACAGAAATAAAATTTTGACAAAATTTTCTATAGGAATAAAATTGTTGACAAAATTTTCCATAGAAATAAAAATGTTGACAAAATTTTCTAAAGAAATAAAATTGTTGACAAAATTTTTTTGTAGAAACAAAATATTGACATAAACTTCTAAAGAAACATAATTTTGGAAAAATTTTGTATAGAAATAAAATTTTGACAAAATTTTCTATAGAAATAAAACTTTGACAAGATTTTCTATAGAAACAAAATATTGACAAAAATTTCTAAAGAAATAACATTTTGAGAAATTTTTCTATTGAAATAAAATGTTGACAAAATTTTCTATAGAAATAACATGTTCATGAAATTCTCTATAGAAAGAAAATTTTGACAAAATTTTCTATTGAAATAAAATGTTGACAACATTTTCTATAGAAATAACATGTTCATGAAATTTTCTATAGAAATACAATTTTGACAAAAATTACTATAGAAATAACATTTTGACAAAAATTTCTGTAGAAATAAAATTTTGAAAAAAAATTTCTACAGAAATGAAATTGTGACTAAATTTTTTATCGAAATAAAGTTTTGACAAAATTTTCTCTAGAAATAAAATGTTGTCAAAATTTTCTATAGAAATATTAAATTTGATAAAATATTTCTATTTAAATTTTGACAAATATTTCTATAGAAATCAAATTTTAACAATTTTTTTTTCGACAGAAATAAAATTTTAACAAAATCTCCTAAGAAATAAAATTTTGACAAATTTTTTTATAAAAATAAAATTTTGACAAAATTTTCTATAGAAATAAAATGTTGAAAAAAAAAAATTATAGAAATAAAATTTTGACAAAATTTTCAATAGAAATAAAATTTTCTACAATAGATTTTTTGTTTATTTCTACAGAAATAACATTTTGACAAACCTTTCTATAGAAATAAAATTTTAACAAAATTTTCTATAGAAATACCATTTTGAAAAATTGTGACTAAATTTTCTATAAAAATAAAGTTTTGACAAAATTAGCTATAGAGTAAAATTTGCCAAAATTTTCTATAAAAATAAAATTTTGACAAAATTTTCTATAGAAATAAAATTGTTGACAAAATTCTCTATAGAAACAAAATTGTAACAAAATTTTCTATAAAAACAAGTAAGGAAAGTCTAGAGTCGGGTGAGGCGGACTATATTGTACCCTGCACCACTTTGTAGATCTAAATTTTCGATACCATATCACATCCGTCAAATGTGTTGAGGGCTATATATAAAGGTTTGTCCCAAATACATACATTTAAATATCACTCGATTTGGACAGAATTTGACAAAACTTCTACAAAATCTATAGACTCAAAATTTAAGTCGGCTAATGCACTAGGGTGGAACACAATATTAGTAAAAAAACAAGTAAGTAAAGTCTAAAGTCGGGCGGGGCCGACTATGTTATACCCTTCACCACCATGTAGACCAACATTTGTGTTACCATCTCAACTACTTCAAATTTGCTGGAAGCTATATAAAGGTTTGCATTTCCAGATACAAATACTTATAATGGAGACCATTTGTTCTACTTCTTCAAAATCTCTAAAACTAAAATTGAAATCGCCTAACGCCCTGGTATGAAACACAATGTTAGTAAAAAATATGGGAAATATGAAGCGAGAGAAATTTTAATGCAATTGTACAAAGGAGCATTTATGATTTATCAGGTGATACATATGTATTCGAGATATAGGACAATTTTAGTAATATTTACAATTTTTGCTACTTATCAGTGGCGATTTTACAAGGATATTGGTTAGTTCTGGCCAAGATATGTGGTCAAGTGTGGGTTGTGATATATTATTTGGTCAAGTCGGGCGACTAGGAGCCTTATTTAAAACTCAACCGTTCTGTGGAAATTCTGGCATTACAATGTGTGACTAAGATATGGGGAAATCATCACAGAATTTTGTGTAAAGTGTGGGAATTTGGCCATATTTGTATAAACCAGAAGAACGAATATATGGAGGCTTTATCTAAAAGTGAACCAAATTAGAACAAACTTGACACACTTAAATATCATATTATATATATTCTCTGTGTAAACTATCCAGTCAATTGGAGGAAAATCCCATTGAAAATGGTTCTAAAATATGAAAAAGTCTACCATATTTCCCCAACTCTGGTGTACGTATATATGGGAGCTATATATAATCTGAACCGATTTTGACTAAATTTGAACTGCATAGTTAGAATAATAATTCTGCAATCTCTGCTAAATTTCACGTAAATGGGAGTATAACTTTAGCCCCCGTGGTCATATGAGTGTAAATCGGGCGAAAGATATATATGGGAGCTATATCTAAATCTGAACCGATTTGGATAATATTTTGCAAGTTTTTCGAGACTCATAAAATATTTGGATGTACGGAATTTGAAGAACATCGGTTGATAAACACGCCAATTATAACCAGATCGGGGATAAATATATATGACAGCTATATCTAAATCTGAACCGATTTTTTCCAAAATCAATAGCGATCGTCCTTGTTCCCCAAAACGACCCTGTGCCAAATTTGAGGACGATCGGACTTAAACTGCGACCTGTACTTTGCTCACAAAAATACATGAACAGACAGACGGACGGACAGACAGACAGACAGACAGACAGACAGACAGACGGACATCGCTAAATCGACTCAGAATTTAATTCTAAGACGATCGGTATACTAAACGATGGGTCTCAGACTTTTCCTTCTTGGCGTTACATACAAAAGCACAAACTTATTATACCCTGTACCACAGTAGTGGTGAAGGGTATAATAACGGAAACATTTAAATCTGAAGCAATTTTAAGGAAACTTCGCAAAAGTTTATTTATGATTTATATGGGAGCTATATCTAAATCTGAACCGATTTCAACCAAATTTGACACGCATAGCTACACTGCTAATTCTACTCCCTGTGCAAAATTTCAACAAAATCGGAGCAAAAAATCGAAATCATAAAAACATATATATGGGAGCTATATCTAAATCTGAACCGATTTCAACCAAATTTGACACGCATAGCTACACTGCTAGTTCTACTCCCTGTGCAAAATTTCAACAAAATCGGAGCAAAAAATTGGTCTCTGTGGTCATATGAGTGTAAATCTGGCGAACGATATATATGGGAGCTATATCTAAATCTGAACCGATTTCAATAAAATTCGGCACACTTGACTATAGTACTAATTGTTCTTCTTGTGCAAAATTTTAAGCAAATTAGGGTAAAACTCTGGCTTCTGAGCCAAAACACATACTTGTGCCAAATTTGAAGTCGATTGGAGTAAAACTGCGACCTAGACTTTGATTACAAAAATGTGTTCACGGACAGACGGACATCGCTATATCGACTCAAGTGCTCACCCTGAGCATTTTTGCCAAAGACGCCATGTGTCTATCTTGTCTCGGGTGTTGCAAACATATGCACTAACTTATAATACCCTGTTCCACACTGTGGTGCAGGGTATAATAACATTTTGACAAAATTTTCTATAGAAACAAAATTTTGAGAAAATGTTCCATACAAATAAAATTTTGACAAAATTTTCTATAGAAATAAAATGTTGACAAAAATTTCTAAAGACACAAAATTTTAAAAAAATTTTCTATAGAAATAAAATTTTGACAAACTTTTTTATAGAAATAACATTTTCAAAAATTGTGACTAAATTTTCTATAGAAATAAACGAAATTTGCTATAGAAATAAAATTTTGACAAAGTTTTCTATAGAAACAAAATTTTCTATTTTCTATATTAAAAAACAAAATGTTCTATTTTCTATAGAAATAAAATTTTGACAAAATTTTCTATTTTCTATAGACATAAAATTTTGACAAAATTTTCTATAGAAATAAAATATAGAAGATTTATAGAAATAAAATTTTAACAAAAATTTCCATAGAAATAAAATTTTGACAAAATTTTCTATAGAAATAAAATTTTGACAAAATTCTCTATAGAAATAAAATTTTGACAAAAATTTCTATAGATATAAAATTTGACAAAGTTTTATATAGAAATAAAATTTTGACAAAAATTTTTATAGAAATAAAAGTTTGACAAAATTTTCTATAGAGATAAAATTTTGACAAAATTTTCTATAGAGATAAAATTTTGACAAAATTTTCTATAGAGATAAAATTTTGACAAAATTTTCTATAGAGATAAAATTTTGACAAATTTTTTTCTACAGAAATAAAATTTTGACAAAATCTTCTGTACACTGAAAAAAATATTTACGTGATATTAAAGATTACGCAACCTAAATTTTAGAAATTTTCAAAAAATTAAGGACAAATTTCTTTAAAATAATGAAATTTTAATTAAAATAAAGTTTATAATCTTTGCTTAAAAAATTTTTTTCATTATTTGAACTAAGGCTAATTTTCTTAAAGTAAAGGAACACATTTTTGATTTAAAGAAATTGTCCTTAAATTAACAATAATAGTTTTTTTGGAATTAAGAAAACATTTTTTACTTGAAGTATCAGTTATAATTTGGATTTTTAAACTGGCATTTGTTTGTACGTGACTACCTTTATTAATAAACCGCGAAAAGAGAATGAACATTTGATAAATGAGATCTGTATCCTAATTTTAATTTTATTGGTCCTAGATTTAAAGCCAGATATGTCGCTAAAAATTTCTTTATTTTAAAGAAGCCGCATCTTTGGCTCGGAATCAATACCAAAATCCTTAAGGGAAGGACAAAATCTTTGGATCCAAGTAATTTGTTTTTTTTTTTTTTGAGTGTAGAAATACAATTTCCACAACATTTTCTATAAAAATAAAATTTTGATAAGCTATATCTAAAACTGAATCTCTTTCTTCCAAAATCAATAGGGTTTCATTCTGGCACAAAACACATACTTGTGCCAAATTTGAAGTCGATTTGACTAAAATTGCGACCTAGACTTTGATTACAAAAATGTGTTCACAGACTGACGGACGGACGGACGAACGGACTGACGGACATTGCAGGATCGACTCAGGGGCCGGCCCTGGGCAATATTGCCAAAGACACCACATGTCTATCTCTTCTTCTTCTGGATGTTGCAACCATATGCACTAACTTATAATACCCTGTTCCACAGTGGATTTAATGAACATTTTAAAACAAAGATTTTAAACTTTCTTTTAATTAAACTTTTATTATTTTAAAGAAATTTTTCCTTAATATTATGTAAATTGTCCTATAATTTAGGTTACATAACATAATCTTTCATATGAGGTCAATATTTTTCAGTGATCCTAGATTTTCAGAATATTAAATATTCCAACAATAATTTTTAAGAGATCACTTTTTATCTTTCATGAGACTATACACACAGAGAAGGAATGTGATCACCGCAAATATGTTTCAAGAGCTTCATGTTATTTTCGAACGGTGAAAATATTGTCGCAAAAATGTTGCGCTGTCTGCAAATATATACATTGTTGCCGAAATCAGAAACATAATTTTAGAGAAAATGACATGGTTTCAAGAAACATTTTACATGTTTGTCGTCCAAAAATAAAATTTTAAAAACATGTTTGGTTGTAGTAAAATAAAAATATATGTATTTATATTTTATAAATCTATGTAAATTTTTTTTACACATTTAAAATAGCATATCATACGTAGACTACTACTATACGCTCCAAATATAAACTTCTTTATGTTGTAGTGGTTTTTCATTCTGAAATTGCCACAACATAAAAGTCCTAGTTCTGAGATGGTTTCAAATTTATCGCTGCACCCGAATGACAACAACAACAGCAGCCGCATTTGCCACAGTCGATAACTAAATATAATTGCGGCTAATATTGTCATTGCTGCTGTTGTAATAAAAGAGGCAACAAATCTTGTAATATGCCATGTTATCTACCAACCTCCTCCCCACTGGCCACAAAGTGTAGCCTACTACGATGTGAGGCTTGTTTGTTTGTTGTCAATGTTGATGTTAGAATTTATTGACTTCTATGTGGCATCATAATCATCGCCATCGCCATGATCATCATCATCATCGCATTTACCCACATTACCACATGTGAGTCGAGTCATCGCAAAATATGTTGATCTTTTTTTTTTGTTTTGATTTTCTTGTCGTTTTTCCTTTCCTAGCAGTTTTCTTTCCACATCACAACAAGGAAAAATGTTGTTGGCACAGTGGCCGGAAAACTTAGTGACTTAATGACTGACTTTTTGGCATGAATAGATACGAGTAGGTGATCATCCCCTTCCTCAGCATCGTAATGACGTTTTTGGATGACTGAATGAATGCCTGTTTGTTTCACCACTGCGCTAGGCTACCTTGCAAAGTTGCAACTCAGGATTTAGAAACCAAAACAACAAACCCAACACACTCACGCATGGCCTCAGAAAAAAACAAATAAACGATAGATGTACGCATTAGAGCATTAGAGATTAGAAATAGGGATGTCAATGCAGAGAATATGCTTGGAGCAGTATAAATTTATTCATGAATTTAATCACGAATAACTTTATTCCAGAATGCAATCGAATTAAAATGCTTTTGTAAACTTGTAAACAATAAAGTACGCTTTCAGTGGAATAAAGCTGTCAAACGAGCCTAAAGTTGGTTGCTACTATTTTAGACTTTCCTTACTTATTTTAATTTTGTGTATTAACTTCAACTGCATTATTTAATATCCATGATCAATATCCATTAAATTTTTTTCCAGTTTACGTAATTGTATAATTTGAAAAAATGTTATAACCACGGTTGCCAAAGTTGGTAGAATTCTACCAAACATGGTAGAATTTTTACTGCTTGGTAGATTGGTAGAATTCTTCATGTTTTGGTAGATTTTGCAAAATATTTTGACAAAATTTTCTATAGAAATAAAATTTTGACAAATTTTCTATAGAAATAAAATTTGGACAAAATTTTCTATAGAAATAAAATTTTGACAAAATTTTCTATAGAAATAAAATTTTGACAAAATTTTCTACAGAAATAAAATTGTGACAAAAAGTTCCTGTAGAAATAAATTTTTGACAAAATTTTCTATAAAGATAAATTTTGACATAATTTTCTATAAAAAAAATTAACAAACTTTTCTAAAAAAAATAAAATTTTGACAAAATTTTCTATAAAAATAAAATTTTAACAAAATTTTCTATAAAAATAAAATTTAGACAAAATTTTCTATAGAAATAAAATTTTGACATAATTTTCTAGAGAAGTAAAATTTTGATAAATTTTTCTATAAAAATAAAATTTTGACAAAATTTTCTATACAAATAAAATTTTGACAAAATTTCCTATAGAAATAAATTTTGAAAAAAAATTCTATAGAAAAAAATTATTGATAAAATTTTTTATAGGAATAAAATTTTGAAAATATTTTCTATCAAAATACAATTTCGACAAAATTTTTTACAAAAATAAAGTTCTAACAAAATTTTCCATAAAAATAAAATTTTGACAAAATTTTCCATAAAAATAAAATTTTCACAAAATTTTCTATAAAAATAAAATTACTCAATTCTCTATAGAATAAAATTTTGGAAAAATTTTCTTTACAAATTAAATTTTGATAAAATTTTCTATGAACATAAAACTTTGAAAAAATGTTCTATAGAAATAAAATGTTGACAAAATTTTCTATTGAAATAAAATTTTGATAAAAATTTTTATATAAATAAAATTTTGACAAAATTTTCTATACAAATAGAGTTTTGACAAAATCTTCTATAAAAATAAAATTTTAACAAAATTTTCTACAAAAATAAAATTTTGATAAAATTTTCTATAAAAATTAAATTTTGACAAAATTTTCTATAAAAATAAAATTTTAGCAAAATTTTCTACTAAAATAAAATGTTGACAAAATTTTCTATAAAAATAAAATTTTTACAAAATTTTCTAGAGAAATAAAACTTTGATAAAATTTTCTAACAAAATAAACTTTTGAAACAATTTTCTATAGAATTAAAATTTTGAAAAAATGTTCTATAGAATTAAAATTTTGAAAAAATTTTCTATAGAATTGAAATTTTGACGAAATTTTCAAGAGAAATAAAATTTTGATAAAATTGTCTTTAAAATAAAATTTTGACAAATTTTCTATAAAAATAAAATTTTAACAAAATTTTCTACAAAAAATAAAATTTTGACAAAATTTCAATAGAAATAAATTTTGAAAAAAATTTCTATAGAAAACAATTTTTTATAAAATTTTTTATAGAAACAAAATTTTGAAAATATTTTCTATAAAAATACAATTTCGACAAAATTTTGTATTAAAATAAAGTCCTAACAAAATTTCCCATAAAAATAAAATTTTGACAAAATTTTCTATAAAAATAAAATTTTGAAAAAATTTTCCATAGAAATAAAATTTTGAATAATTTTTATAGAAATAAAATTTTGATAAAATTTGCTATAAAAAAAAAATTTCATAAAATTTTCTATAAAAATAAAATTTTGACAAAATTTTCTATAAAAAAAAAATTTTTGACAAAATTTTCTATAAAAATAAAATTTTGACAAAATTTTCTATAAAAATAAAATTTTGACAAAATTTTCTATAAAAATAAAATTTTGACAAAATTTTCTATAGAAATAAATTTTGATAAAAATTTTTATATAAATAAAATTTTGACAAAATTTGCTATAAAAATAAAATTTTGACCAAATTTTCTATCAAAATAGAGTTTTGACAAAATTTTCTATAAAAATAAAATTTTCTACAAAAATAAAATTTTGACAAAATTTTCTATAGAATTAAAATTTGGCAAAATTTTCTAAAGAAATAAAATTTTGATAAAAAATTCTATAAAAATAAAATTTTGAAAAAAATTTCTATAGAATTAAAATTTTAACAAAATTTTCTAGAGAAATACAATTTTGATAAAATCTTCTATAAAAATAAAATTTTGACAAATTTTCTATAAAAATAAAATTTTAACAAAATTTTCTATAAAAATAAAATTTTAACAAAATTTTCTAAAAAAAATTTTATTTTAACAAAATTTTCTAAAAAAAAAATAAAATTTTGACAAAATTTTCTGTAAAAATAAGATTTTGACAAAATTTTCTATAAAAATAAAATTTTGACAAAAATTTCTATAGAAATAAAATTTTGACACAATTTTCTAGAGAAATAAAATTTTGATAAAATTTTCTATAAAAATAAAATTTTGACAAATTTTTTATAAAAATAAAATTTTAACAAAATTTTCTACAAAAAATAAAATTTTGACAAAATTTTGTATAAAAATAAAGTTCTAACTAAATTTTCCATAAAAATAAAATTTTGACAAAATTTTAACATTTTGACAAATTTTGAATAATTTTCTATAGAAATAAAATTTTGATAAAATTTTTTATGAAAATAAAATTTTGATAAAATTTTCTATAAACATAAATTTTGAAAAAATTTTCTATAGAAATAAAATTTTGACTAAATTCTCTATAGAAATAAAATTTTGATAAAAATTTTTATATAAATACAATTTTGACAACATTTCCTATAAAAATAAAATTTTGACAAAATTTTCTGTAAAAATAGAGTTTTGACAAAATTTTCTATAAAAATAAAATTTTAACAAAATTTTGATAAAATTCTCTATAAAAATAAAATTTTTACAAAATTTTCTATAGAATTAAAATTTTGTGAAAATTTTATTTTTGTAGAAAATTGGTAGATAACATGGCATATTACAAGATTTGTTGCCTCTTTTATTACAACAGCAGCAATGACAATATTAGCCGCAATTATATTTAGTTATGGACTGTGTCAAAGGCGGCTGCTGTTGTTGTTGTCATTCGGGTGCAGCGATAAATTTGAAACCATCTCAGAACTAGGACTTTTATGTTGTGGCAATTTCAGAATGAAAACTCACTACAACATAAAGAAGTTTATATTTGGATCGTATAGTAGTAGTCTACGTATGATATGCTATTTTAAATGTGTAAAAAAAAAAATTACATAGATTTATAAAATATAAATACGTATATTTTTATTTTACTACACCCAAACATGTTTTTAAAATTTTATTTTTGGACGACAAACATGTAAAATATTTCTTGAAACCATGTCATTTTCCCTAAAATTATGTCTCTGATTTCGGCAACCATGTATATATTTGCAGACAACACAACATTTTTGCGACAATATTTTCACCGTTCGAAAATAACATGAAGCTCTTGAAACATATTTGCGGTGATGACATTCCTTCTCTGTGTGTATAGTCTCATGTAAAATATAAAATTATCTCTTAAAAATTATTGTTGGAATATTTAATATTCTGAAAATCTAGGATCACTGAAAAATATTGACCTCTAGTGAAAGATTATGTTATGTAACCTAAATTATAATATATAATTATATAATATAATTTTGACAAAATTTTCTATAAAAATAGAGTTTTGACAAAATTTTCTATAAAAATAAAATTTTAACAAAATTTTCTACAAAAATATAATTTTTGACAAAATTTTCTATAAAAATAAAATTTTGACAAAATTTTCTATAGCATTAAAATTTTGACAAAATTTTCTAGAGAAATAAAATTTTGATAAAATTTTATATAAAAATAAAATTTTGATAAAATTTTATTTAAAAATAAAATTTTGACAAATTTTCTATAAAAATAAAATTTAAACAAAATTTTATTAAAAAAACAAAATTTTGACAAAATTTTCTATACAAATAAAATTTTGACGAAATTTTCTATAAAAAAAAATTTACAAAATTTTCTGTAGAAATAAATTTTTTACAAAATTTCCTGTAGAAATAAATTTTTGACATAATTTTCTATAAAAATAAAATTTTGACAAAATTTTCCGTAAAAATAAAATTTTGTCAAAATTTTCTGTAGAAATAAAATGTTCACAAAATTTTTTATGTAGAAATAATATTTTGACAAAATATTCTGTACAAATAAAATTTTCACATATTTTCTGTAGAAATAAAATTTTGACAAAATTTTCTATAGAATTAAAATGTTGGCTAAATTTTCTATAGAAATAAAATGTTGGCAAAATTTTCTATAAAAAATACAAATCTTGACAAAATTTTCTATAGAAATAAAATTTTGACAAAATTTTCTATAGCACTAAATTTTGACAAAATTTTCTATAAAAATAAAATTTTGGCAAATTTTTCTACAAAAATAAAATTTTGACAAAATTTTCTATAAAAATAAAATTTTGACAAAATTTTCCATACAAATAAAATTTTGACAAAATTTTCTATAAAAATATAGAACTTTGGCAAAATTTTCTACAAAAATAAAATGTTCACAAAATTTTCTATAAAAATAAAATTTTGACAAAACTTTCAATAAAAATATGATTTTGACAAAATAAGATTTTAGGTTTGGTAAAATTTACTCCAAATTTTGGTAGATTATTTTTGGCTCGAGTGACAACCGTTGTTATAACACTTGACATCCCTTTTTCCAGAGTCTAGTAATCAACAATGTTGGTAACAACAAAAAAGTGTAAACAACAGATATGACGCCTGGAAATGTGTGCTACTAGAGAAATGGGCACTGTCGCCGCTACAACAGCAGCAAGCAACATCATTGTATCATCATCAGGGAAAAAATTCATGGAAGACTTGCAATGGCATTAGAGTTGGGTTAGAGTCACTCAACTCGGAGGCAACTCGATTCACTTGTTTGGTAAGCCATAATGGCAACAATCGTCGTCGTCATCATCATCATCATCATCGTCATCATGATTATCCTCCTTTCGGTTCACAGCGATGATCATAATGATGACACGTGATATTTATGTGGCCTACTGATTCATGTGGAGGCTTGTTTTTCTTGTTGTTTTGTTTTTACCATCGATCCAACCAGAGTTGGCGGAACTCATGAAAATGCATTGAAGCGGATTTTCCTCAATTGACTCTGCTATGGCAAATACTTCATCCATCTGTACATCCTTCTTCTTCATGTCGTAGATCAGTGTAATTGATTACAAAATATTGAAGGAATTTTAAATATTATGACACATCCTCCCAATATGGATACCACCACCAATCATGTATGCATCAATCATTCTTAGGCGACACTTTGACATAGTAATTGAACCAATTCATTGCGAATATATGAGTTATTAAAATGGCAGAGATTACAATTTTCTAGGTTAAGTAATGACACAATGATAAGATTAGGTAACGGCATTGCAATGCACAAACTCAGCTTGATCCAAAAAGACAGAGCTCTAAATGCTAATTTGAAGAAGAATATTTGTTGAAGATAAAAAACTGAAAAAAAAATGTTTTACAAATTTTATTTATATACCCAGCAAAAAATGTTTGTAGTACTTCTAAAGGCACAACTTTAAAAGCACTTCCAAAATGTCCTTCCAGAGATGTTCTTTATTTTAACTGCTCAGGAACTTTATTTTAACTACTACTTTATTTTAACTACTTTTAATTCAATATTTTTATGACTCGCTGTTTTCATACTTTAAAAGGGCAATTTTAACATTTTTTGTTTCAAATGTGTTAAAACAGGGTAAGGATTAATAAAATGGTATAAATTATTTAAATTTTGTCAAAAAAAATCTAAATTCATTCTAGAAAAATTGCGAAATTATGAAAATATTTGAGGTCAAAGGTTTCAGACAACCGAATTCAAATTCAAAGGAGGCAATCGCAACACTCTCGTTTGCTGAAAATGGCTGAAATTTGCCTCTAAGCGTTGCACTATTTTCACAACAGAATTCGAAGACCTTTCACACGTTTGTCTGTTTTTTTTTTAAGAAAAAAATCCTAAGAAGTAAATTTTTCTGGCAAAATGAAAAAAGTGTGCATTTTTTTACAAGAAAAGATAACACTATTAGACTATTCAGTCCATAATGATACCACAGTGGTGAACTTCTCTTTTATCACTGAGTGCTGTCCGATTGTAGGTTAAGCTCAATGATGAAGGACCTACAAAACTCAAAAGCAATAAGGTCTGAAACACTCAGAAATGTCATTGTGACATTGACCGTGGCATTTGACCGAAACTGGGACTGAACTCACCCTGCGTATCCAAGGCGGGCATGCTAACCATTGCACTACGTTGGCTTACATGAAATTTGAAACTTTTTTAATAGAGAAAGAAACTTTGCTCCTCTTGCCAGTGGGACATTTGGACTAGAAACGGGCACATGATTTTATTGGGCTCAAGCACTAATAACATATATATATTGTAATCCGCTTGGCTAAATCCTTTTCTATTACTGTGAAATCAATAGGGTAAAAATGTTTCCCCCTCATCTGCATATATCACAAATTTGGACAATATATCCGATAAATAACGATCTTATCGGTCCATTTTTAACAACGTGATCAATATGCAGGATATTAATTCTCTTCCTCGCAAACTGGGATAACTCAAATTTTGTATTTCTTCAATTTTAAAATTATTACCGATTTTTTTTTTCTTTTTTTTTTTGCAAAAAAAAAATTGGGGATTTTTGTGACTTTATTTTATATTAGGGATTTTTGGGTTCGATACACGGTTACCACAGTTCGAAGAATTCGACCAAAAATGGTAGATTTTTTACTGGTAGTATTCAAAATATTCCTTTCCAACTAAGAGGTACTTCAATTTTCTTTAAATATAAAATTCGGCGACATTTTCTGTAGACATAAAATTCTGACGATATCTTCTATAGGAATAAAATGTTGACAAAATTTTCTATAGAAATAAAATTTTGACAAAATTTTCTATAGAAATAAAATTTTGACAAAATTTTCTATAGAAATAAAATTTTGGCAAAATTTTCTATAGAAATAAATATTTGACAAAATTTTTTATAGAAATAAAATTTTGACAAAATTTTCTATATCAACGAAATTTTGACAAAATTCTCTCTAGCAATAAGATGTTGACAGAATTTTTATTGAAACAAAATGGTGACAACATTTTTGATAGAAATAAAATTTTGACAAAATTTTCCATAGAAATAAAATGTTGATAAAATTTTCTATAGAAATAAATTGTTGATAAAATTTTCTATAGAAATGTTAAAAATGTTCAGAAGAAATAAAATTTTGGCAAAATTTGCTAAGATATACAATTTGACAAAATTTTCTATAGAAAAAAATGTTGACAAAATTTTCTATAGAAATAAAATGTTGATAAAATTTTCTATATAAATATAATGTTGACAAAATTTTCTATAAAAAAAAATTGTGACAAAATTTTCTATAGAAATAAAATTTTCACAAATTTTTCTATAGAAATAAAATTTTTACAAAATTTTCTATAGACACAAAATTTGGACAAATTTTTCTATAGAAAAAAAAAATGTTGACAAAAGTTTCTATAGAAATAAAATGTTGATAAAATTTTCTATATAAATATAATGTTGACAAAATTTTCTATAAAAAAAAAATTGTGGAAAAATTTTCTATAGAAATAAAATTTTGATAAAATTTTCTATAGAAATAAAAATTTTACAAATTTTTCTATAGACATAAAATTTTTACAAAATTTTCTATAGACACAAAATTTTGACAAAATTTTCTATAGAAATAAAATGTCGACAAAATTTTCTATAAAAAAAAATTGATAAATTTTCTATAGAAATAAAATTTTGACAAAATTTTCTATAGACACAAAATTTTGACAAAACTTTCTATAGAAATAAAATGTCGACAAAATTTTCTATAGAAATAAAATGTCGACAAAATTTTCTATAGACATAAAATGTTGACAAAATTTTCTATAGAAATAAAATTTTGACAAAATAGAAATAAAATGTTGATAAAATTTTCTATAGAAATAAATTGTTGATAAAATTTTCTATAGAAATGTTCAAAATGTTCAGAAGAAATAAAATTTTGGCAAAATTTGCTAAGATATACAATTTGACAAAATTTTCTATAGAAAAAAAATGTTGACAAAATTTTCTATAGAAATAAAATGTTGATAAAATTTTCTATATAAATATAATGTTGACAAAATTTTCTATAAAAAAAATTGTGACAAAATTTTCTATAGAAATAAAATTTTCACAAATTTTTCTGTAGAAATAAAATTTTTACAAAATTTTCTATAGACACAAAATTTGGACAAATTTTTCTATAGAAAAAAAAATGTTGACAAAAGTTTCTATAAAAATAAAATGTTGATAAAATTTTCTATATAAATATAATGTTGACAAAATTTTCTATAAAAACAATTGTGGCAAAATTTTCTATAGAAATAAAATTTTGATAAAATTTTCTATAGAAATAAAAATTTTACAAATTTTTCTATAGACATAAAATTTTTACAAAATTTTCTATAGACACAAAATTTTGACAAAATTTTCTATAGAAATAAAATGTAGACAAAATTTTCTATAAAAAAAAATTGATAAATTTTCTATAGAAATAAAATTTTGACAAAATTTTCTATAGACACAAAATTTTGACAAAACTTTCTATAGAAATAAAATGTCGACAAAATTTTCTATAGAAATAAAATGTCGACAAAATTTTCTATAGACATAAAATGTTGACAAAATTTTCTATAGAAATAAAATTTTGACAAAATTCTATCTAGCAATAAAATGTTGACAGATTTATTTATTGAAACAAAATTTTGACAACATTTTTGAATAAAATATTGACTAAATAAAATTTTACAAAATTTTCTATAGACATAAAATTTTTACAAAATTTTCTATAGAAATAAAATTTTGAACAAATTATTGATAGAAATAAAATATTGACTACAAAAAAATTTACAAAATTTTCTATAGAAAAAAAATGTTGACAAAATGTTCTATATAAATAAAATGTTGATAATTTTTTTTATAAATAAGATTTGGACAAAATATTCATTAAAAATAAAATTTTGACAAAATTAGCTAAGATATAACATTTCTATGGAAATAAATGTTTGACAAAATGCTCTATTGAAATAAAATTTTGACAAAATTTTCTAAGAAATAACATTTAATCAAAAACGTCCAAAAATGGTAAATTTTTTACTGGTAGAATTCAAAATATTCCATTCCAACTAAGAGGTACTTAAATTTTCTTTAAATATAACATTTTGACGACATTTTCTATAGACATAAAATTTTGACGAAATCTTCTATAGGAATACAATGTTGATAAAATTTTCTATAGAAATAAAATTTTGGCAAAATTTTCTATATCAAAAAAAAATTGACAAACTTCTCTATAGCAATAAATTGTTGACAAAATTTTTTATAGAAACAAAATTTTGACAAAATTTTCGATAGAAATAGAATTTTTAAAATTTTTTTCATAGTTATAAAATGTTTACAAAATTTTCTATAGAAATAAAATTTTGTCAACATTTTCTATAGAAATAAAATGTTAATAAAATTTTCTATACAAATGTTCAGTACAAATAAAATTTTGACGAAATTTTCTATGGAAATAAATGTTTGAAATAGTGCTCTATAGAAATAAAATTTGTCTAATTTAGTAGATTTGTGGTAAAATTTTCTTGAAATTATGGTAGATTATTTTTGGCACGAGTGGCAACAGTGGTTCGAAAGCCTCCCAATGTGAGGGCATGAGCTTAAAAAATATAAAAAAAACTAAAGTCTCGATCACTTCAACCCCAGAGTCAATTTGGTTCAGCTTGTGATTGCTTTTTTGGACGTTCGAAGACCATAAATCGTGCCAAATGTATCTAATTCGAACAAATCTAAACTGATTCTAAAATTTTATGTGATTTTCGACATTTTTTTTTGCTTTTGAGAAATAATATTAAACAAAAAGGAATTTAAAAAATAAAATCCTTGACTTTGTTGCATTACATATCAGCCATTCGATATAGCTCAATGTCTACGAGTATTTTAAAATCGACATGTTGTGATTTATTAAAATTTAACTCTTGGTAAGACATGTTTCTATTTAAGATGTAGAAGTTAATTGTATACAATAAAAAAAAGAGAACCTACATTTCACTAAAGCCAATGTAACTTTTTTAGTTCATGGAATTATTATGTTTGGAGAAAGTTTCCTTAACTCTAATAATTTTTTGCGTACATTAGTTAAATGAACTGAAAAACGGGAAAAAAATTAAACACAAATTAAGTAAAAAGATTTACTAAATTCGTACTTATAAAGTAGATCATTATTTCTTTTTTTATTTATTTTTAAATTTTATTTGCATTAAAATCCATCTTGAAGTTCGTATGTCACTAAAGACATTTAACAAGTGAAAAAATTATGTCTATGTCTTTAATTTGTTGAAAACTATTTAGTTATTTTTGTGATATCGACGTGATGTCGCCGTTTGTAATACTGTTTAGGTAAACTTTTCTAAAAATAATTTAAATTTTCGAAAATTAAAATTTATCTTTCTGGTGGATTCACTGTTTTTTCAGTGTATGACCATAAAAATTAATTTTCAAATCTGACTTCTCTAAAGCTTTTACCCAATGCTACCATTCTACAATATTTCTATCCTTTAGAGGGCTATAAGGCAGGCAACCCAATCAAACCAAGGATACTCATTCTCCATTCGACTCTGAAATGTATTTGGGGATTCATGACTAGTGCCACTGCTTACTTTGTAACATATAAAATATAATTTCTATCTTAGACGAGAATATAAAAAAATTTAAGAATGTAGGTACACACAAAATAATATTATAATTTTTGAACTAACAATAAATTGGTTTTAAAGAAAAATTACAAGTTCTACAAAAGTTTTGTTAATATAAAAAAATTGGTTGCTAATGTAACAAAATATTACTAAAATCGTAATTGTATTTACAAATTACGTTGTTAGCTCAAATTTAAACATAATTTTAATTGTATTGACAAGAAAAATAATTGATATTTTTTGTGTGTATGAAAAATTTAATTTCCTACAATATATGTAGCTTTGGATTGCATTAAATATTTATATTTACAAAAAAAATTGCGATTATAAAATATCAAGCCTGTTATAATATTTGTTCGTCTATTTTGTTTCTCCCATACACTGGCCCATAAACTTTTAATCTCCTCGACAAAAAACAAAAAAATAAGTAGCTACCGAATGCGCGATATTTTTATTGGCTAGTTAACACCTTTTCCAATTTCCAAAAGACCTAAATAAATTAAATTTCAAGTAGTGGCAGCATTCCAAGCTAATAAATGCAACAACAGAATATGGGGGGGAAATGCCACAGAACGGGCTCCCCATATTTTTTTAATGCCATGATAATGTTTACGTTAGTTGTTGAAATGCATATAGAACCTCTGTTAACTTTGTTGCCAGTAATCAAATTTAGTTAGCGTACAATAAACCCAACGAAGTTGTGAGAAAGAAGTAAAACGTTAAGCAACACCAATACACACAAACACACACACACGAAACGTCCTCCTCTCCACGAAACAAATACAAAGTCAATAGCCAAGAATCATTTGAAAGGTAAATTTTATGTTCACACTAAAAGTTCGTAAACCTTTGAGAGTGAAAGTGAAATCGGACGTAGACCTACATATACAAGCGTAATCGAAAAGAGAATACAAAATTCTTGCATACATGTACACAATATACAGAGGAGAACCTAAGAGCTCGAGCAGCCAACAGAGAGAAACCATTGTAAGTGAGTAAGCAGAGGGAGCAGATACATGTATGTGTGTGTGAGATTGACGGATCTTCTACTAAGAACACAAAGAACTCGAACGTGGTCTCAGTTTTGATTTTTTTTTATCGTTCTTGTTGTTTTTGTTTTTAGTCTTTAAGCCATATCTTTTTAAATGAAAATACAGTTAACAGAGGTGTGTTACCTCCCATACATTTTTGAGGCGTATTATGAGCATTCCAGTAGTGAGTGTGTTTGTGTGTATGAAAAAGAATTGTTGTGATTTGTATCTCCCAGTTGTTGGCATTAAAATCTGAATTATTTTGGTATCGGATTATTTTGGTATTTTATAAAAGTTGACAGTGGAACCTACCGATGATAGCTTCTATGGCATATAAAACGAAAGACTTAAGGCACAAACTTTCTACAATATTTAATAAAAATTGCACTTAGGTTTGTTCGACTATACACTAAAAACTGACTATCCAGAAAAAAACATAAACTATTTTATGGGAAAAAATGGACTATATGTGGCGAAAATTTAACTAAATTATACTCCGTTTTTTTAGATTTACTGGCATTTTCGATTTTTCTTTTACGAAAATCGTCCCTTTCATCAATTGTAAAGAAAACAAAATATTGGCGCCGAATCATTACCATGGTTAAAACATGCTGTACTTGAGATTTAAACGAAAAACTACTTCTTTATGAGTTGGCATTAAAAAAAATAAAAATAAAGACAATTTTGTTATGCTGAGAAAAGCTTTTTAAAACATTTTAAAAACTTAGAAACAAAAATATCACCAAAATTTTTCCAATTAAAAAGTTGATTGAAGTGGAAAAACTTTTCAATTATTAAATTAATTGATACAATTAACTTTTTAATCAAACTCGGAAGACTAAGACATATAAGTGATTTTTTTATACCCTCCATCATAGGATGGGGGTATATTAACTTTGTCATTCCGTTTGTAACACATCGAAATATTGCTCTAGGACCCCATAAAGTATATATATTCTGGGTCGTGGTGAAATTCTGAGTCGATCTAAGCATGTCCGTCCGTCCGTCCGTCCGTCCGTCCGTCTGTTGAAATCACGCTAACATCCGAACGAAACAAGCTATGGACTTGAAACTTAGCACAAGTAGTTGTTATCGATGTAGGTCGGATGGTATTGAAAATGGGCCATATCGGTCCACTTTTACGTATAGCCCCCATATAAAGGGACCCTCAGATTTGGCTTGTGGAGCCTCTAACAGAAGCATATTTCATCCGATCCGGCTGAAATTTGGTACATGGTGTTGGTATATGGTATCTAACAACCATGCAAAAATTGGTCCACATCGGTCCATAATTATATATAGCCCCCATATAAACCGATCCCCAGATTTGGGTTGCGGAGCCTCAAAGAGAAGCAAATTGCATCCGATCCACCTGAAATTTGGTACATGGTGTTAGTGTATGGTCTTTAATGACCATGCAAAAATTGGTCCACATCGGTCCATAATTATATATAGCCCCCATATAAACCGATCCCCAGATTTGGCTTGCGGAGCCTCAAAGAGAAGCAAATTTCATCCGATCCGGCTGAAATTTGGTACATGATGTTGGTATATGGTATCTAACAACCATGCGAAAATTGGTCCTCATCGGTCCATAATTAAATATAGACCCCATATAAACCGATCTCCAGATTTGGCTTGCGAAGCCTCAAAGAGAAGCAAATGGCATCCGATCCGGCTGAAATTTGGTACATGATGTTGGTATATGGTCTCTAACAACCATGCGAAAATTGGTCCACATCGGTCCATAATTATATATAGTCCCCATATAAACCGATCTCCAGATTTGGCTTGCGAAGCGTCAAAGAGAAGCAAATTGCATCCGATCGGGCTGAAATTTGGTACATGATGTTGGTATATGGTCTCTAACAACCATGCGAAAATTGGTCCACATCGGTCCATAATTATATATAGTCCCCATAAAAACCGATCTCCAGATTTGGCTTGCGAAGCGTCAAATAGAAGCAAATTGCATCCGATCCGGCTGAAATTTGGTACATGATGTTGGTATATGGTCTCTAACAACCATGCAAAAATTGGTCCACATCGCTCCATAATTATATATAGACCCTATATAAACCGATCTCCAGATTTGGCTTGCGAAGCCTCAAAGAGTAGCAAATTGCATCCGATCCGGCTGAAATTTGGTACATGATGTTGGTATATGGTCTCTAACAACCATGCAAAAATCGGTCCACATCGGTCCATAATTATATATAGACCCCATATAAACCGATCTCCAGATTTGGCTTGCGAAGCCTCAAATAGAAGCAAATTGCATCCGATCCGGCTCAAATTTGGTACATGATGTTGGTATATGGTCTCTAATAACCATGCAAAAATTGGTCCATATCGGTTCATAATTATATATAGCCGACATATAAGCCGATCCCCAGATTTGGCTTGCGAAGTCTCCAAGAGAAGCAAATCCGGTTGGAATTTTGAACATGGTGTTAGTATATGATCTTTAACAACCGTCGGTTCATAATTATATATAGCCGACATATAAGCCGATCCACAGATTTGGCTTGCGAAGTCTCCAAGAGAAGCAAATCCGGTTGGAATTTTGAACATGGTGTTAGTATATGATCTTTAACAACCGTGACAGAATTGGTCCATATCGGTCCATAACTATATAGAGCCCACATATAAAACGTTCTCCAGATTTGACCTCCGGAGCCTCTTGGAGGAGCAAAATTCATCCGATCCGGTTCAAATTAGGAACGTGGTGTTAGTAAATGGTCGCTAACAACCATACCAAAATTGGTGCAATCACACAAAAATTGGTCCATATCGGTTCATAATCATGGTTGCCACTAGAGCCAAAAAGAATCTACCAAAATGTTATTTATATAGAAAATTTTGTCAAAATTGTATGTCTATAGAAAATTTTTTTTTTAAAATTTTATTCGGTTCATAATAAAATTTATATCATTGTCAAAATTTTATTTCTATAGAGGATTTTGTCAATATTTTATTTCTATAGCAAATTTTGTTCAAATTTTATTCGGTTCATAATCATGGTTGCCACTCGAGCCAAAAATAATCTACCAGGATTTTATTTTTATAGAATATTTTGTCAAAAGTTTATTATATTTCTGTAGAAATTTTTGTCAAAATTTTCTTTCTATAGAAAATTTTGTGAAAATTTTAATTTCTATAGAAAATTTTCTCACAATTTTTATTTCTATAGAAAATTTTGTGAAAAATTTATTTCTATAGAAAATTTTGTTAAAAATATTTTTTCTGTAGAAAATTTTGTCAAAATTTTATGTCTACTTTGTCAAACTGAATTATATACGTATTGGATCGATCTTTTTTGATTTAATATATAACACGTATGGACTTACATACAATTTAGAAGATGGTGTTAAGAGGTTTTAAGATACCTTGCCATCGACAAGCGTTACTGCCATTGTGGATGGCAGTGTTCTTGGTTGACAGTCCCGGAATCTATGAAAATGCTGCATTTGAAGCCACAGGTACAGATGGCTTGCCAAACCAGACATTTCTTTGCGAACTTTGACAGTTTTATGTGCTTGAAAATATCTGCTACCTTTCCCCTTCCTTTTGCCGTATAAAACTCCTGTCCCGGAAGCTGCTTGTAGTCGGCTTTGACGTAGGTTTCGTCGTCCATTACCACGCAGCCAAACTTCGTCAGCATCATCGTGTACAGCCTCCGGGAGCGCGCTTTGACCGTCGTATTTTGTTTATCATCGCGATTTGGAGTCACTACCTTCTTGTAAGTCGATAGTCCGGCTCGTTTTTTGGCTCGATGCACGGTTGTAGACGATACACCCAGCTTAGTTGCGGCATCTCGGAGAGAGAGGTTAGGGTTTCGCTTGAAACTACCGGCAACTCTCTTTGTCGTCTCAGCGGCTTCCGGTTTTCGATTTCCCCCCGATCCAGACTTCCTGGCTGTCGACAAACGTTCCCCAAACACTTTAATTACATTTGTAACGGTTGATTTGGCAACTTTTAGCAATTTTGCCAGCTTTGCGTGCGTGTAGCTCGGATTTTCGCGATGCGCGAGCAATATTTTGATACGCTGCTCTTCTTGCTTGGACGGCATTTTGACAACTGAAGAGTGAATTCCAAAATAAAAATAGAAGCAACATTCTACACACACACACCTTCAAAATTAGGGGTGTTCAGGTTTTTTAAATGCAAAATTGAAAGAAATACGTCAAGTTTATATTGACCAAATTTTGATCGTATCACCCTTTAGTCACGTTTTTAATTCCAGAAGGAAAGTATCTTAAACATTTTAAAAACACAGAAAAAATTATCACCAAAATATTTCCAATAAAAAACTTGTTTTTATTTTATATCAACGTTCAGTTCATAAAAAATAGAAATAAATAAAATTTCTTTAGGCTGAGAAAAATGTTCCAAACATTTTAAAAACACAAAAAAAAAATATCACCAAAATATCACCAACACAGAAAAAAATATTTCCAATTAAAAAGTTGATTGAAGTTGAAAACATGTTCAATTAATAAATTAATTGATACAATTAACTTTTTAATCAAACTTGGTCAGACTAAGTCAGTTAAAAAAGAGAAGGATAGTTTTTTTTTAAATTTTTAAATAAAAATTTTAAAAACACCAATTCAGATAAGAAAGTACATAATTGAAAATAGTCCGTTTTTAATTCCAGAAATAAATTTAATCAATTAAAAAAATTAATTAAAAATTAATGTTTAATCAAACATATTTTTATGACCAATTAAAACTGTGATTTGATTGAATTGATTGAAGACATTTCAATTAAAAGAATTATTTGATCAATTAATTTCGTGATTGAATCAGCAAAAAAACAAAAAAATGTGTGAATAAACCAGAACGAAATAAATTGTTGCAATAAACATTAATCAATTTATCATCAGCTTATCAACTGTGTACATTTGATATCCTGAAATTAAGGTTGTGCAATCTTTCATATTAGATTAGATCTTTTTTCCCAATACACTCAAGAAATTAAGTCTGAATTACTATCATAAAGAGCGATCACCAGACTTGACTTCTTAAGAGCATTGGAAAAAATATTGATCTAATGTGAAAGGCTATACTACCTGGGATAGGATACCCAATTTTTACACCATTAAGGAAATTTTTGAAATAAAAATATTTTAAATAAAAGAAATTTCATAAATCTTTCATAATATTTGTTTCGCAAATATTTTTCAGTACATTTAAGACATTCGTCTTTTCTTTCCACCGTATGCCTTTGAAATAATGTAAAATTTCTTAATGGGCCCCGAAAAAAAATCCCTACTTAAAATAACGCTACACTCAACTTACTTTTAGCACAAAAAATTATTTGTTTTTGGTTAAATTTTATAATTTTTTTTTGAAATTTTCCTTTCTTTAAATATGTCCTAAACATTTTACAAGTATGAACAAAAGATGGGCATAAAATTTAATGACCGTACACATAAGTTCAATATGCAAAGCAAAAGAAAATTTTCGTATGATTCCCATGAATAGTAAAAATGAACTACAGTATAGTTAAAATGTTATGATTTGGCTCCAATGATTGTTTCTTTACTTTTAGTTCGTTTTTACTCCTAATAAAAGAGGATGTGATTTTACGTTGTAGTTAAAAAGTACATCAGGGAATTAAATTTTCCTGGTTTTAGCAACGCTTTGTAGAAATATTAAAATGTGCAGCATAACAATTTTTTTCGGTGTAAAAACTTACTTTCTTGATTTAAATAAATAATCTTTAAATTCAATAAGATTAACTTTGAATGAAAGATAAAAAGCTTAATGATAGGCTAAGATTTAGTTAGCAAAATATTTCATCGTTGATTTGAAGTTTTTTTTTTTTAATTAAGAAATTACCATTTTTGACTTTGAAATATCTGTTATAGTTATTTTTTGTTCATAGATATGATAATATATCGCAAAAATGTAACAAAAAACAAGTATATACGGCCGTAAGTTCGGCCAGGCCGAATCTTATGTACCCTCCACCATGGATTCCGTAGGAACTTCTACTAAAGGCTGTCATCCACAATCGAATTACTTGGGTTGCGATAACACTTGCCGATGGCAAGGTATCGTAAAACTTTTTAACACTGTCTTCTAAATTGTAAGTTAGCCCATACGGGGTATATATTAAACAAAAAAAAGGCAAAAGACAAAATTTTCTATAGAAATAAAAACTTGACAAAATTTTATATAGAAATAAAATGTTGACAAAATTTTCTATGGAAGTAAAATGTTGACAAAATTTTTTACAGCAATACAATTTTGACAAAAATTTCTATAGAAATAAAATGTTGACAAAATTTTGTATAGAAATGAAATTTTGACAAAATTTTCTACAGAAATAAATTTTTTACAAAATTTTCTATAGAAATAAAATTTTGACAAACATTTCTATAGAAATAAACTTTTGACAAAACTTTCTATAGAAATGAAATTTTAACAAAACTTTCTATAGTAATAAAATTTGACAAACTTTTCTATGGAAATAAAGTTTTGGTAGATTACAAAATTTTCTATAGAAATAAAATTTTGACAAAATTTTCTATGGAAATAAAATTTTGACAAACATTTGTATAGAAATAAACTTTTGACAAAACTTTCTATAGAAATGAAATTTTGACAAAACTTTCTATAGTAATAAAATTTGACAAAATTTTCTATGGAAATAAAGTTTTGGTAGATTATTTTTGGCGATATGGACCAATTTTTGTGTAATAAGTCATTGGCTATATATAACTAAAGACCGATATGGACCAATTTTTACATGGCTGTTAGAGGCCATATATTGACAAAATGTACCAAATTTCAACCGTATCGGATGAGTTTTGCTCCTCCAAGAGGTTCCGGACGTCAAATCTGGGGACGGTTTATATGGGAACAATATATAATTATGGACCGATATGGACCAATTTTTGCATGGTTGTTAGAGACCATATACTAACACCATGTACCAAATTTCAACTGGATCGGATGAATTTTGCTCTTCCAAGAGGCTCCGGAGGTCAAATCTGGGGATCGGTTTATATGGGGGCTATATATAATTATGGACCGATATGGACCAATTTTTGCATGGTTGTTAAAAACCGTATACTAAGCCCACGTACTAAATTTCAACCGGATCGGATGAATTTTGCTCCTCCAAGAGGCTCCGGTGGTCAAATCTGGGGATCGGTTTATATGGGAGCTATATATAATTTTGGACCGATATGGACCAATTTTTGCATGGTTGTTAGAGGCCGTATACTAACATCAGGTACCAAATTTCAACCAGATCGGATGAATTTTGCGCCTCCAAAAGTCTCCGGAGGTCAAATCTGGGGATCGGTTTATATGGGGGCTATATATAATTATGGACCGATATGGACCAATTTTTCCATGGTTGTTAGAGACCGTATACTAAGACCACGTACCAAATTTCAACCGGATCGGATGAATTTTGCCGCTCCGGGAGGCTCCCCAAGCCAAATTTGGGGATCGGTTTATATGGGGGCTATACGTAAACGTGGTCCGATATGGCCCATTTTCAATACCATCCGACCTACATCAATAACAACTACTTGTGCCAAGTTTCAAGTCGATAGCTTGTTTCGTTCGGAAGTTAGCGTGATTTCCACAGACGGACGGACAGCCGGACAGACGGACGGACGGACAGACGGACAGACGGACAGACGGACGGACGGACGGACATGCTTAGATCGACTCAGAATTTCACCACGACCCAGAATATATATACTTTATGGGGTCTTAGAGCAATATTTCGATGTGTTACAAACGGAATGACAAAGTTAATATACCCCCATCCTATGGTGGAGGGTATAAAAATCGGAAAATGGATTCTGCACTGCAAAGTATTGACCTTATATGATAAATCAGGCAACCTAAATTTTGGGATACGCAAGAAAGTTCATAGTTTTTTTTTATAATTAAGACATGATTTTTTGACATGTACGTCCATCTGTTAATGAAACGTGCCATTGATGTAAGTAAAAAAAGTAAAAAGTAAAAAAAAACATTTATGAATAAATAAATAATCTATGAATTAACTGAAATATTGAAACTTGTAATTAGAGATAAAGGTACATGGCTCACGGTTGCCACAGTTGGTAGAATTCTATTAGATTTTTACTGTTTGGTAGATTGGTAGAATTTTTAATGTTTTGGTAGATTTTGCAAACCATTTCTCTCCAAATAAGAGGTACTTAAATTTTCTATAGAAAAAAATGTTTGAAAACTTTTCTATGGAAATAAAATTTTTGACAAAATTTTCTTTAGAAATAATATTTTGACAAAATTTTCTATAGTAAGAAGTATCTCAATTTTCTACAGAAATAATATTTTACAAAAATTTTCTATAGAAATAAAATTTAGCAAAAATTTTGCTGTAGACATAAATTTTTGAGAAAATTTTCTATAGATATAAAATTTTGACAAAATTTTCTATAGAAATAAATTTTTTAGAAAATTTTCTATAGAAATAAAATTTTGCAAATATTTTGTATAGAATTTAAATTTTTTAAAAATTTTCTATAGAAATAAAAGTTTGCAAAATTTTTTTTAAAGAAATAAAATTTTGCAACAATTTTCTATAGTAATAAAATTTTGCAAAATATTCCATGGAAAGAAAATTTTTGGCAAAATTTTGTATAGAAATAAAATTGTGTAAAAATTTTTTATAGAACAAAATTTGGACAAAATTTTCTGTAAATTTTTTCTTTTTGCAGATTTGTGGTGAAATTTTCTTACAATTTTAGTAGATTATTTCGGCATGAGTGGCAACCGTGACATGGATAACTTTGTTGACATATCGCAATTTACTGAAACCACATTTAAAGCTCCCAAAAATGTATCTATTTGAAAGAATCGGCAGAATTGGAGTTCGATTTGAAGATGGATTTTTTTCCTAAATAAATATCTTGTTTTTAAAAAGTCGCATCTTTGGCTCGGAACCCATTCCCAAATCCACCGTGGTGCAATGGTTAGCATGCCCGCCTTGTATACACAAGGTCGTGGGTTCGAATCCTGCTTCGACCGAACACCAAAAAGTTTTCCAACAGTAGATTATACCACTTCAGTAATGCTGGTGACATTTCTAAGGGTTTCAAAGCTTCTCTAAGTAGTTTCACTGCAATGTGGAACGCCCTTCGGATTCGGTTATAAAAAGGAGGTCCCTTGTCATTGAGCTTAACATGGACTCGGGCAGCACTCAGTGATAAGAGAGAAGTTCACCACTGTGGTATCACAATGGACTGAATAGTCTAAGTGAGCCCGATATATCGGGCTGCCACCTAACCTAGCATAACCATACCCAAATCCATAAACGAAGGATAAAATCTTTGAACTTTATTCTAGTGTGATTAAAAGACAGAAATTTCCCATTGTTTGTTCTACCTCTAAATTGTTTTATGGAAGCACTAAACTACCTCGTGCAAAAATCGAACTAAATTATATTTCATTTTTTTGAGATTTCCATAATGCTTTGGTAAAATAGTGGGAATTTTGAATTTTAAACTACTATTTAGGAAATTCTTTCCTCTCAATAATTCAAAAATAAAGTAAAAGTGAAGAAAATCCAATGGCACCAAATAATTACCATTTTAACCATCCATAGTTCATTCCTTCTTTTTTGAGAAGTGTACCATATGTTTTTCTGCTTTAGTTAGCATTAAACTTTCTGTACGGTCATTGAATTGTATACCCACTTAAACGCTTTATAAAATTTTTGAGACATAGTTGGAATAAAGACAAATTCATTGGCCTGGGGGAATTTTTAAAATTTTTAAAAAATAAACTAAAACTAAATTGTTTACAATATACTTAACGTAATTTAAGCATCAGTTTAATAAGTGACTTTTTGTACATATAGCCTGTATAAGCCTCCAAACTTTTCATACTGTGAGTCTGGATGGAATTCTTTATTCGATTGCCGCCAATTGCCCGTTTATTTATTCTCTTACAATACATTTTATTCCAAATACTTTGGCTTGATATATTATGTGAGGTTCACTGTAAAATTCCTCAATAGCTTTTATTGACATACTCATCATTATATTTTATGTATGTGTGAATAGATTTTGTGAATTTACATGTTGGATTTTAAATGATTTAATTTGAATTGTTTTTTTGTATCTAATTTAGGTTAAATATAGACATTTGTTAAATATAGAAATCACGTTTCGGTAGTTTTGTTGAAGCCGTCATTAATAAACTTAAGAAGTAGTCTAAATTCAAAAGCTATGTCATTGGACTTACAAACAAAGTTTTTAAGGACTCAAATATTTTAATTTTCCATTAATAATTTTGATATTAATTCCGAGCTAATATTGTGGCTTCAGGTTTTTGAAAATTACCTAGCTTTAAATCTAGGCTCTATCTAATCTAAAATTAAGTTACACAGCTCGAATTTTCTTTCGAATTTCAAAACTAAAATGTAAACCATCAAAAAAATAAAAAATATTTTATGTTTTCTTAGTTTATATCAAAAATTCCATATGACAATTAATTCAAATATTATTTCTTCAAATCAAAAATAGTTTTCTTTATGTTAAGGAATTTAGGCATATTACTTAAAAAACATATGGTTTTAACGTAGGGACACAGCTTTCTAAGATTTGTGTACTGTTCACAGGATTACACAAAATTAAACTTCTTAGGACACTGATATAAAATTTCCAGAATACAATATTCTAGGTTAGGTTAGGAATGGTGGCAGCCCGTTATTTTCGACTCACTCAACGTGTCTCTTATCACAAGTGGTTTTCAATTCCATGTTTAGCTCAATGACAAGGGACCTCGTTTTTATAGCCCTGTCAGAACGGCGTTTCATATTACTGAGAGGCAATAATCTGCCGCTGATGTTTGGTCGAAACTGTGATTGACCCTATGTAAAATGTGCAATGGGGGCATGATTAACATTGCAACATGGTGGTTCTCTTCATCCTATGTTATTACTTTTAATGTACATCCAAAATTGCTCTTCTAGAGATGGACTTCATTATAACACAGAAAAAAATTTCAAGAAAATTTTTCCAATTAAAATCTTTATTGAATTTTCTCTGATTTTAGGATACTCAATTTTAAGTCGAATCACTTAACTTTAAGGATAAAACGACTTCATTGAAAAAGTCTTTTGGAAGAGGAACAAAATTTTATATCAGAGAAATGCTAAGCAAAATTCGGATTCGTATTTTAAGGAAGTGAATCGGCAATATTTTGTTTTTATGTCTTTAGCGCCATACGAAGTTCAAGTTGGGCGCATTACGAGTATTGGTAAAATTTTCAAATTCTAAGAAATTCTGAACTATTTTGCGGGAGGCACAAATTTAGAAAATCTTTATTCATCATTTGTGTATAAATTTTCCCCTTTTTGCGTTCATCAAAATAAATGTCGGTTTTTGCATCTAAATTAAAAAATTAACAAGTATATATGGCCGTAAGTTCGGCCAGGCCGAATCTTATGTACCCTCCACCATGGATTGCGTAGAAACTTCTACGAAAGACTGTCATCTACAATCGAATTAAAATTTCTTAACATCGTTTTCTAAATTGTGAGTTAGTCCATACGTGGTATATATTAGACAAAAAAGGTATGTATAGATAAATAAGTCTACAAATAATTACGAATCGATATGGACTTTTGCACGGTACGAAGAAGCCAGAATTGAAATATGCACTCAAAAAAAAGTGAACTCTCTATTTCACTAAAGCCAATTTAACTTTATTTTAGTTCATGGAATTATTATGTTTGGAGGAAGTTTCCTTTACTCTAATAATTTTTTGTGCACGTTAGTTAAATTAACTATAACCGAGGAAAAAAATATACTCAAATAAAGCATAACGATTAACTAAATTCCTGTCTTCCACAAAATAGTTCAGAATTTCTTTAAATTTGTAAACTTTACCAAAAATGCGTCCATCATGAACTTCGTATGTCACTAAAGACATTCTTGCAATTTTGAACTCCACGTTTTTCCTTCAAACTACAAAATTTTCCTTAACAAGTGAAAAAACTTAGTTATGTCTAATAAATTTTCTTGAATTTGTCGACAAATATTTACTTATTTGTATGACATCGACGTGATGCCAACGTTTATAATACTGTTTAGTTAAAATTTTCTACAAATATTCAAAATTTTCTAAAATTAACCCAAAGTTTTCTTCCTGGTGGGTTCACTGTTTTTTCAGTGCGGGGGTCGCTTATATGGGGGCTATATACAATTATGAACTTGATATGGACCAATTTTTGTGTGATTGGAGATCGATTTATCTGAGGGCTATATATAACTATAGACCGATATGGACCTAGTTAGGCATGGTTGTTAACGGCCATATACTAGCACAATGTACCAAATTTCAACTGACTCGGATGACATTTGCTCCTCCAAGAGCACATCTCGGGATCGGTTTATATGGGGGCTATATATGATTATGGACTGATATGGACCACTTTTGGCATGGTTGTTAAATATCATATACTACTACCACGTACCAAATTTCAACCAGATCGGATGAATTTTGCTTCTCCAAAAGGCACCGGAGGTCAAGTTATAGGGGATCGTTTACATAATTATGGACTGATATGAACCAATTCCTGCATGATTGTTAGATACCATATACTTCCACCACGTACCAAATTTCAACCGAATCGAATGGATTTTGCTCTTCCAAGGGCTCCTGAGGTCAAATCTGGTGATTGGTTTATATGGGGGCTATATATAATTATCAACCAATTTCGACCAATTTTGCCATGGGTGTTTGAGGCCACATATTAACACCCCGTTCCACAGTAATCAGATGAATTTTGGTCTTCCAAAAGGCTCCGGAGGTCAAATCTGGTGATCGGTTTATATGGGGGCTATATATAATTATGGAGCGATGTGGACCAATTTTTGCATGGTCATTAGAGGCCATATACTAACACCATGTACCAAATTTCAGCCGGATCGAATGAAATTTGCTTCTCTTAGAGGCTCCGCAAGCCAAATCGGGGAATCGGTTTATATGGGGGCTATATATAATTATTGATCAATGTGGACCAATTTTTGCCTAGTTTTTTGAGACCATATACTCCCACCATGTACCAAATTTCAGCGGGATCGGATGAAATTTGCTTCTCTTAGAGGCTCCGCAAGCCGAATCGGGGGATCGGTTTATATGTGGGCTATATGTAATTATGGACCGATGTGAACCAATTTTTGCATGGTTGGTGGATACCATATACTAACACCATGTCCTAAATTTCAGCCGGAATTTAGAGGATTCGCAAGCCAAATTTGGGGGTTCGTTTACATGGGGGCTATACGAAAAAGTGGCCTATTTGCAATACCATCCGACCTACATCAATAACAACTACTTGTGCCAAATTTCAAGTCTATAGCTTGTTTCGTTCGGAAGTTAGCGTGATTTCAACAGACGGACGGACGGTCGGACATGATCAGATCGACTCAGAATTTCACCACGACCCAGAATATATATACTTTATGGGATCTTAGAGCAATATTTCGATGTGTTACAAACGGAATGACAAAGTTAATATAACCCCATCCTATGATGGGGGATTTTTTCTGTCGTAACATTTTTTTATAGATTTCTCCCAATCTTATTTTGCTTGTTTCTTATAGAACACCAAACAAGGATACGTTTAAAGCTTTTATCAGCCATTTTGGTCAAGTAGTATAGGAGTTCTTCTCCTCCCAAAATCGGCAATTTTTTAAAATGAAAAAAAAAATTGTTTTCAAAAATTCTCATTTGGAAAAGCACCGATTGCTAAGCTGATCTGTTTTTCACAAACCCCTATGTGTCCACTAACTAACTGTAAAAAATTTCAACATCCTATCAGTAAACAGATGAGAAATACGCAAATTACAAAAAATAACGTTTTTTTAACATATGTCCCCACATTGGGGATTTTGGATACCGATTTTGGGAATGGTTTGTTCAGCAATATTTCTTAAAAAAAATTCCCCTGCAAAAATCAATAAAAATCATAAAGATAATTAGTTCAAAAGTTATTAAGCTTTCAATTCATATTTTGTTAATTCCCAAAAAAAATTGGAATTTATGAAAAAAAAATTGTTCCTTGCCCCAAACACTTCAAATTTTCGTAATTTTTGTTTTTTTTTTCAATTACATAAGAATAAAGTTCTCTTAATTACCTTTCCGACGATATATTACATTTAGACCGGTGCTTAGAAAAATGCCCGAGAAGCTTGCACTAAACATCACTAGCTCGGGTAAAAACATGCATTTCTGCTAATGTAGGGGGCTATACCTAAATCGGAACCGATTTAAATCAAACTTGGCACACTTGATGATACTATCAAATATACTCCTTGTGTAAAATTTGAGGCAAATCAAAGAAAAAAATCTGGCTTCTAGATCCATTAACCAGAATCCAGAATTAACATTTTAATTCTGCTATTTATGCAAAATTTCAAGTAAATCGGAGTGAAACTGTTGTCTCGGAATGAAAATTTAGTTTTCGGTGGTCATGTAAGTCTAAATCGGACAATAGATATATATGGTTAGGTAAGGTTATGTTGCAGCCCGATGTAGCAGGCTCACTTAGACTATTCAGTCCATTGTGGTACCACATTGGTGAACTTCTCTCTTATCACTGAGTGCTGCCCGATTCCATGTTAAGCTCAATGACAAGGGACCTCCTTTTTATAGCCGTGTCCGAACGGCGTTCCACATTCCAGTGAAACCATTTAGAGAAGCTTTGAAACCCTCAGAAATGTCACCAGCATTACTGAGGTGGGACAATCCAACGCTGAAAAACTTTTTGGTGTTCGGTCGTAGCAGGAATCGAACCCACGACCTTGTGTATGCAAGGCGGGCATGCTAACCATTGCCCACGGTGGCTCCCTATATATGGGAGCTATCTAACTCTGAACCGATTTCCATCAAATTTGGCACACTTGACTGTACTACTACAAGACTTCTCGTGGAAAATTTCAAACAAATCTAAGAATGCTCTTAAGAAGAGAAATTACAGATCGACTCAAAAACCGAACTTCTAGGTTCAAAATACTGAAGCCACTTTGGCAAAATTTTGAAACAAAAAAAAAATAATAAATTGTGGTGCCCATATCTTGCGAACATTAAAACATAATCGCACAAGCATGCAAAACTGCGGAGTTGACAGCTAAACCCCCCGAGGTGACCAACTTTCAACGCCTACAGGTCAGCTCGTGGACCCACTAAGGACCCACAAATTTTCCAAACTTACATACAAAGAAAATTTCATTATAATTCAGCCAACGAAAAATTTTCATAGATATAACGAACCGGTTTCATTAATACAATGAAAATATTCGTTAATAGTGGGAAACGTTACGTTGATTACCCGTAAATTCGTTATAATAACGAAAATGTTCGTTATATTAACGATTTTGTTTCAAAGGCTGACTTTTAACGACACATTTCGTTAATATAACGAAATTTGTATACCCTCCACCATAGGATGGGGGGGGGGTATATGGAGTATATTAACTTTGTTATTCCGTTTGTAACATATCGAAATATTGCTCTAAGACCCCATAAAGTATATATATATATATTCTGGGGCGTGGTGAAATTCCAAGTCGATTTAAGCAAGTCCGTCCGTCCATCCGTCTGTTGAAATCACGCTAACTTCCGAACGAAACAATCTATCGACTTGAAACTTGGCACAAGTAGTTGTTATTGATGTAGGTCGGATGGTATTGCAAATGGACCATATCGGTCTACTTTAACGTATAGCCCCCATATAAACGGACCCCCAAATTTGGCTTGGAATTGCTCTAAGAGAAGCAAATTTCATCCGATCTGGCTGGAATTTGGTACATGGTGTTAGTATATGGTATCTAACATCCTTGCAAAAATTGGTCCACATCGGTCCATAATTACATATAGCCCCCATATAAACCGATCCACCGATTTGGCTTGCGGAGCCTCTAAGGGAAGCAAATTTCATCCGATCCGGCTGAAATTTGGTTCATGGTGTTAGTATATGAGCCCTAAAGGGCATGCAAAAATTGGTCTACATCGGTCCATAATTATATATCAGCCCCCATATAAACCGATCCCCCGATTTGGCTCGCGGAGCCTCTAAGAGAAGCAAATTTCATCCGATTCGGCTGAAATTTGGTATATGGTGTAACTATATGGTCTCCAATGACCATGCAAAAATTCGTCCACATCGGTCCATAATTATATATAGCCCCCATATAAACCGATCCCCAGATTTGACCTCCGGAGCCTCTAAGAGAAGCAAATTTCATCCGATCCGGCTGAAATTTGGTACATGGTGTTGGTATATGTTCTCTAATGACCATGCAAAAATTGGTCCATATCGGTCCATAATTATATATAGCCCCCATATGAACCGATCACCAGATTTGACCTCCGGAGCCTCTTGGAAGACCAAAATTCATCTGATTCAGTTCAAAATTTGGTACGTGGTGTTAATATAAAACACCCTTGCAAAAATTGGTCTAAATCGGCCAATAATTATATATAGGCCCCGTATAAACCGATCCCCAGATGCGACCTGTACGCGATGTGATGTACGTGATGTTAGTATATGGTATCCACCAACCATGCAGGAATTGGTTTATATCAGTCTATAATTATATATAGCCCCCATATAAACCGATCCCCAGATTTGACCTCCGGTGCCTTTTGGAGAAGAAAAATTCATCCGATCTGGTTGAAATTTGGTACGTAGTGGTAGTATATGATATTTAACAACCATGACAAAAGTGGTCCATATCAGTCCATAATCATATATAGCCCCCATATAAACCGATCCCGAGATTTGGTTTTGGAGCCTCTTGGAGGAGCAAATTTCATCCGAGTCAGTTGAAATTTGGTACATTGTGCTAGTATATGGTCGTTAACAACCATGGCTAACTAGGTCCATATCGGTCTATAGTTATATATGGCCCTCAGATAAATCGATCACCACAAAAATTGGTCCATATCAAGTTCATAATTCTATATAGCCCCCATATAAGCGACCCCCATATTTCAATTCTGGCTCTCTACGTAAAGGGTGATACGGTCAAAATTTGGTCAAGGGAAAACGCGTGTAAATCGGTGATATCGTTTATTTAAAAAATCAAATTAAATTTCTTTTTCAAGTTCAATTAGTATAAAATTCAGGAAAAATATTCAGTTAGGCTTTCGCTTTTCCAAATCCGAATTGCCGGGCCTCACGCTTGACACCTGCCATCAGATTTTGTACAGCCACCTTGTCCACCTTCTTCGCCGCAGAAAGCCAGTTTGCCTTGAACTGCTGCTCATCCTTAGCAGTTTTTTTGGTCTTCTTTAGGTTCCGCTTGACAATAGCCCAGTATTTCTCAATTGGGCGGAGCTCTGGCATGTTGGGAGTGTTCTTGTCCTTGGGAACCACCTGCACGTTGTTGGCGGCGTACCACTCCATGGCCTTTTTACCGTAATGGCAAGATGCCAAATCCTGCCAAAACAGTACGGAACAACCGTGTCTCTTCAGAAAGGCAGCAGACGTTTATTCAAACACTCTTTCACGTAAATTTCTTGGTTGACAGTCCCGGAAGCTACGAAAATGCTGCCTTTCAAGCCACAGGTACAGATGGCTTGCCAAACCAGATATTTCTTTGCGAACTTTGACAGTTTTATGTGCTTGAAAATATCTGCTACCTTTCCCGTTCCTTTTGCCGTATAAAACTCCTGTCCCGGAAGCTGCTTGTAGTCGGCTTTGACGTAGGTTTCGTCGTCCATTACCACGCAGTTAAACTTCGTTAGCATCGTCGTGTACAGTTCCGGGATCGCGCTTTGGCCGTCGTATTTTTTTATCATCGCGATTTGGAGTCACTACCTTCTTGTAAGTCGATAGTCCGGCTCGTTTTTTGGCTCGATGTACGATTGTAGACGATACAACCAGCTTATTTGCGGCAGCTCGGAGAGAGAGGTTAGGGTTTCGCTTGAAACTACCGGCAACTCTCTTTGTCGTCTCAGCGGCTTCCGGTTTTCGATTTCCCCCCGATCCAGACTTCCTGGCTGTCGACAAACGTTCCCCAAACACTTTAATTACATTTGTAACGGGCGAGAGAGAAGTTCACCACTGTGGTATCACAATGGACGGAATAGTCTAAGTGAGCCTGATACATCGGGCTGCCACCTAACCTAACCTAACGGGTGATTTGGCAACTTTTAGCGATTTTGCCAGCTTTGCGTGTAGCTGGGATTTTCGCGATGCGCGAGCAAAATTTTGATACGCTGTTCTTCTTGCTTGGACGGCATTTTGACAACTGAAGAGTGAATTCCAAAATCAAAATAGGAGCAACATTCTACACACACCTTCAAAATGAGGGGTGTTCAGGTTTTTTAAATGCAAAATTGAAAGAAATGCGTCAAGTTTATATTGACCAAATTTTGACCGTATCACCCTTTACCGTACAAAAGTCCACGATGTTAAGATGTTTTAAGATACCACAACCCAAGTAATTCGATCGTAGAAGTTTCTACGCAATCCATAGTGGAGGGTACATAAGATTCGGCCTGGCCGAACTTACAGCCGTATATACTTGTTTCTATTAGTGTAGAGGAAAACACCTCAGCTTTCACACAAAGAATGTGAATGTCAGCATCTTTATCCGTTCAATAGTTGCAGAATTATTTTATTTTATTGAGTTTTGCTAAAATTATCCTTTATTCAAAGTCAATATTTTTTTTTCAGTGTGGCTTAGTATATAAAATAGTTTACTTGACAAGATTACATCCATTCCTAAATGTTTTTTTTTACTTGTGGAATATTTCCTTTTTAGTGCTACACGGATGAAAAAGACTGTTTTTCATATGTTTGGCTATAAACATTATATGTTTGGAACACAAATTTTTAAACACAATATTTTTGAGTGCAAGCATATAATGTTCATAAACTAGCATAACATGTTTGGGACATATATGTTAATATGTTAGAACATATTATGTTTGGGACATAAAATGTTTGTAAATATAATATGCTTGGATGCAAACATATATTAATTTAGAAATAGCCTATAAACATATATGTGTTTAGTAGCTTGGAGCGCTATTTAACAGGGAGCGATATTGAATTAAGTTGGTGGTTGTTGCTTGTTATTACAAAATTAACATTTTATTTTTCCTTGGGCAATTGATCAGCTACTTCTTTGATCCTTACAAACTGTGTGGTCCGCTGTTCGAATCCCCGTCCGGCAAAAGGTAAAATTAAAATAAAAAAATCATACAATTGAATAATTTCTTCTACAATGTTTGTATTACAGAAAAAGGTGCTAAGAACTAAAAAATCTCGTGGAAGTGAGAAAGATGTGGGGGAATATACAATTGGGCAGAAACAAAATTTTGAGCATTCAGGTCGAAAACCTATGTTGTTAGCACCTATATTACCTGTTTATTTTCATAATTCATTATGATTGTAAATATATAAATAAATAAATAAAATTTTGAGCACAATATTGTTTGGGAGAATGTTTTTTAAGCATATAATATTTTTGGGTGCAAAATGCTTCCAAACATATTATATGTTCACATAATAACATATTGTTTTTTGGAAGACAACATTATTGAATTTGGATGCAAAAATACAAAATGTTTGGAACTTAGACTACCCAAACATATATTGTTTAGACCAATATGCTTTCAAACATATTATATATTGGTAGAGATCAAACATATAAATGTTTGGGCAATACCCAAAAATGTATATGCTTGAAGCAAAATATGTTTGGGAGTATATGTTACAGAAGCGATTTTTTGTGAGCGTGTACGAATTGAAATCCACAACTTAACCAAGACACATAAAATAGCTCACTTTTTTCCAGTTTATCCTTGTCTGTAATGAATTTGTAATTGTTTCCAATATGCAAATTTAGTCGGAAATTGACTTTTTATTTCTTCAATTACAAATGATTCAAGCAAAAGGCATCTTCTCTTTGATCACAGATGTTTTGTTGAAATTCCCAGGGTTTTTGGATGTTAAATCTTCACATTTCAAAATTCATTGTTGATGGATGGCACGTGACAATGTCACTTCCCAGTCACAAATCAACAATAATATCGCAGTAAAGTAACTGGCTAAGAGCAATGAACCCAACTGAACGTTTTGTTTACATTCGATTTTTTTTTGTTATGGTCGTTGAGGGGGTGATGCCTCCATTCAACGGTGTTTATTTTTTCTTTGGAAGCTGGTTCCTGGTGTGTGAGCCTCTGATCTGAGGCTTTGTTGATTCTATATATATAAAAAAAAAGAACAAAAAAAATATATAAACGAAAATTCCCATATTGATAACAAAAAAGGTAAACAAACCACCAAGTGAGTGAATGAATGAGAATCTCTTCCGGAACTTATTCTCAATTCCGGTAATAGCCCGTAGCAGCAGCAGCAGCATAAGTAACAACAGCTGTAGTCCCAAGGAATCAATGACCGTTTTATTGAAACTCTCAAGAATATTTCATTCAAATTGAAGTCACATCAACCGGAATGATGAGTGAACCAGTGAGTGAATGTTTGCCAGCCAGCCAGCCAGCCAGCGGCTGTGGGAGTAATGGTATTATGGATAATAATTTCGAAAAGCCTGGCAAAAAAAACTGGAAAATAAGAAGACGGATATGCTTTTCAGATTTGTTACCAAGACGGGTTGACAAACTCAATAAATTGATTCAAACGACATCGTAAAATCAAACGTAACACCATAAATGTCAACATCAGAAAAGCAGATTTATTCGGTGTTGAAGTTTTGTGTTGTTATTGTTGTTGTGGTTTGTTACATAATCACAAAATTATTTTTAAATTTTGGCTTTGCCATATACCGAAAACCCATGGCTTTGACCAAGCCTTGTCAAAATTGATTTAATGTAAAACGTTTTGGATCCTCTGATTCCATACGATGAGATAAATGATGCCATGTTAGCGGTCGTTGGAACGGGTCAAGGCAATGACTATGCTAGATTGTTATGACGTGGCGGTAATGTCTTCGATTGACACTAGTTTGCAAAACTTTTATCATTAAAGTTTGACCACGATACTATTGAGACTACGGTCATAACCTATCACAAATTTATTAATTTTTTGTTTGACAATATTATGCTGTATAATCCCAGAGAATAAATAATTAGATTTTTTTCATAATATGGAAAAGTCAATTTTTGTCAAAGTCACAAGTAGGTTAGAATAGGTTTGGAATGATAATCCAGATTTCCCTGCTACCAGTCGGATGATTGGCTCCTTCATTGGTCTAAAATTTCATTTGGGATGTAAGAATTAATTTGTTTCAGTACACTGAAAAAAATACTATCGTGGGGTCAAAGATTTCATGTCTTTAAAATACGAATGCAAATTTTGCTTAGCATAGAAGACGCATTTCTCTAAAATAAAGTTTTTTTCCTTGTCCAAAAGTCGACAAACTTTTCAATGAAGTCGTATTATCCTTATAAATAAGTGATTTCACTTAAAAATGGGTATCATAACATGAAAGAAAAAACGTTAGGGCTAAGGTTAACTTGACTTTAATAATTCAGAAAAATTCTTTAAATTTAATGAAATTGTCTTTAAATTTGTTGTCTTTTTGCATCTTGACTACAAAGCATAAAATCGTTCAAATATAGAACATGTTTTTCAACACTTCATTTTAAAGACGCTTTTTACTTGAAACATATCATAATTACTACTGGAAGTCGAGTCTTAATTTTGAAAATAAAGTTGTCGTTAACTATTTTTTAAAGGACTTTGATAGCATATGAAGAAAAAAAGCTGAAAAGCGAAAAATTAAAATTTGCTTCCTAGAAGCAAATACACAAAACCCAAATTTAAAAGAGAATTGTGTCTTGAAAGTATCCTTACTTGTATTCTCCGCTTCTTTGGCTCGGAATCAATACCAAAATTTTTAAAGTAAAGACTAAATCTTTGGAACCGGACATGCTTTTTTTTTCAGTGTATGTATGGAGACTACATCAGATTCTGTATGAGGGTTGGCAGTATTTTTCTGTCGTTTGTGCTGAAGTTGTGGAACGCTTTCTCCAATTTAAATAAAAAATTCTTCACAAACATTTTCGACAAGTTTTTATGAAAATACAAGTGAGGAAAGTCTAAAGTCGGGCGGGGCCGACTATATTATACCCTGCACCACTTTGTAGATCTAAATTTTCGATACCATATCAGATCCGTCAAATGTATTGGGGGCTATATATAAAGGTTTGTCTCAAATACATACATTTAAATATCACTCGATCTGGACAGAATTTGATAGACTTCTACAAAATCTATAGACTTAAAATTTAAGTCGACTAATGCCCTGGGATGGTACACTATGTTAGTAAAAACAAGTAAGGAAAGTTTAAAGTCGGGCGGGGCCGACTATATTATACCCTGCACCACTTTGTAAATCTAAATTTTCGATACCATATCACATACGTCAAATGTGTTGGGTGCTATATATAAAGGTTTGTCCCAAATACATACATTTAAATATCACTCGATGTGGACAGAATTTGATGGACTTCTACAAAATCTATAGACTCAAAATTTAAGTTGGCTAATGCACTAGGGTGGAACACAATTTTAGTAAAACACAAGTAAGGAAAGTCTAAAGTCGGGCGGGGCCGACTATATTATACCCTTCACCACTTTGTAAGTCCACATTTTCGATACCATATCAAATCCGTCCAATGTGTTGGATGCTATATGAATCCATACACATATATTCTGTATATCTGAGCAGATCTGTACAGAGTTGTGCAATACTTATAGATTTTACATTGAAGTCGGCTAATGCGCTGAGGTGGAACACAATGTTAGTAAAAAAATATAGGAAACATAAGTTTTCGACTTGGCAGTGGCGATTTGATAAGGAAAATGTAGGTATTTCGGCCAGTTTTGCCTAAATAGGAAAAACATATATATGGAATCTATATCGAAATCTGAACCGATTGCAATCAAATTTCACATGCATAGTTACTATGTTGAATCTACTCCCTGTGCAAAATTTCACGTAAATCGGATAACAACTTTGACCTCTGTGGTCATATTACGGAAAATCGGGCGAAAGATATATATGGGAGCTATATCAAAATCTGAAACGATTTCAACCAAAATAAACACGCATATGCAGAACCTTAATTCTACTGCCTGTGCAAAGTTTCAAGTTCAATTCTACTCCCTCTGCAAAATTTCACGTAAATCAGAGTAGCACGTTTTCCTCTGTGGGCATATTAGTCCAAATCGGGCGAATGATATATATGGGAGCTATATCTAAATCTGAACCGATTTCAACTAAATTTTGCACAATTAACGATACTATAAAACGTACTCCTTGTGCAAAATTTCAAGCAACTCAGGGCAAAACTCTGGCTTTTGAGGCCATATATATCCAAAACGGACGAAAGATATATATGGGAGCTATATCTAAATCGGAACCGATTTTAACCAAATTAAGCACACTTAACGATACTATTAAACGTACTCGTTGTGCAAAATTTTAAGCAAATCAGGGCAAAACTCTCGCTTTTGGGGCCATATAAGTCCAAATCGGTCGAAAGATATATATGGGAGCTATATATAAATCTGAACCGATTTAGCTGATATTTGGCAGTTTTTACGGGACTGACAAAACATTCAGATGTACAAAATTTGAAGAACGTCGGTTCATAAATACGTGAATTATGATCAAATCGGTGATAACTATATATGGCAGCTATATCTAAATATGAACCGATTTTTTCCAAAATCAATAGCGATTGTCTTCTACCCGTAGAAAGACGTTATATCAAATTTGAAGACGATCGGACTTAAAGTGCGACCTGTACTTTGTGCACAAAATTACATATACAGACAGACGGACGGACGGACAGACAGACAGACGGACATCGCTAAATCGACTCAGAATTTAATTCTAAGCCGATCGGTATACTAAACGATGGGTCTATGACAATTATTTCTTGGCGTTACATACAAATGCACAAACTTATTATACCCTGTACCACAGTAGTGGTGAAGGGTATAAATATGGGAAACATTTAAATCTGAAGCAATTTTAAGGAAACTTCGCAAAAGTTTATATATGATTTATCGCTCGATATATATGTATTAGAAGTTTAGGAAAATTAGAGTCATTTTTACAACCTTTCGACTAAGCAGTGGCGATTTAGCAAGGAAAATGTTGGTATTTTGACCATTTTTGTCGAAATCAGAAAAACATATATATGGGAGCTATATCTAAATCTGAACCGATTTCAATCAAATTTGGCACACATAACTATATTACTAATTGTACTCCTAGTGCAAAATTTCAACCAAATTGGGCCAAAACTCTGGCTTTTGGGGCCATATAAGTCCATATCGGGCGAAAAATATATATGGAAGCTATATCTAAATCTGAACCGATTTCAATCAAATTTGGCACACATGACTATACTACTCCTTGTGCAATATTTCAAGCTAGTCGGGACAAAACTCTGGGTTGTAGGACCATATTAGTCCATATCGGGCGAAAGATATATATGGGAGCTGTATCTAAATCTGAACCGATTTCAATCAAATTTGCACATTTGATTATACTACTAATTGTACTATTTGTGAAAAAATGTCAACCAAATTCGGCCAAAAATCTGGCTTCCGGGGCATTATAAGTCCATATCGGGCGAAAGATATATATGGGAGCTAAATCTATATCTGAACCGATTTCAATCAAATTTTGCACACTTGACTATACGACTAAGTGTTAAGTTTGTACAAAATTTCAAGCAAATCGGTATAAAACTCTGGCTGCTGGGTCGATATTAGTGCATATCGGGCGAAAGATATATTTGGGAGCTATATCTCAATCTGAACCGATTTCTTCCAAAATCAATAGCGTTCTATTCTGACCCAAATTAGGAACATGTGCCAAATTTGAAGGCGATTGGACTTAAATTGCGACCTAGACTTTGATCACAAAAATGTGTTCACAGACAGACGGACGGACAGACGGACATGGTTATATCGACTCAAGGGCCCACACTGAGCATTATTGCCAAAGACACCATGTGTCCATCTCGTCTCCTTCTGGGTGTTACAAACATATGCACTAACTTATAATACCCTGTTCCACAGTGTGGCGTAGGGTATAAACATTTTAACAAAATTTTCAATAGATATACAAATTGTAACAAAATTATCTATAGCAATAAAAACTTGACCAAATTTTCTATAGAAATAAAATTTTAACAAAATTTTCTATGCAAATAAAATGTTGACAAGATTTTCTATAGAAATAAAATTTTGACAAAATTTTCTATAGAAATAAAATTTTGACAAAATTCTCAATAGAAATAAAATTTTGCAAAAATTTTCCATAGAAATAAAATGTTGGAAAAATTTTCAATAGATATAAAAATTTTAACAAAAGTTTCTATAGAAACAAAATTTTGACAAAATTTTTTTATAGAAATAAGATTTTGACAAAATGTTCTATAGAAATAAAATTTTGACAAAATTCTCAATAGAAACAAAATTATGGCAAAATTTTCAAGAGATATAAAAATCTTAACAAAATTTTCTGCAGAAATAAAATTTTGACAAAATAGATATAAAAATTGTAACAAAATTTTCTATAGAAATAAAATTTTGACAAAATTTTTAATAGAAATAAAATTTTGACAAAATTTTCTATAGAAATAAAATTTTGACAAAATTTTCAATAGATATAAAAATTGTAACAAAGTATTCTATAGAAATAAAATTTTGACAAAATTTTCTATAGAAATAAAATTTTGACAACATTTTCTATGGAAATAAAATGTTGACAAAATTTTCTATGGAAATAAAATGATGACAAAATTTTCTATAGAAATAAAATTTTGACAAAATTTTTTATAGAAATAAAATTTTGACAAAATTTTCAATAGATATGAAAATTGTAACAAAAATTTCTATAGATATAAAATTTTGACAAAATTTTCTATAAAAATAAAATTTTTACAAAATTTTCAATAGATAGACAACATTTTCTATAGAAATAAAATTTTTACAACATTTTCAATAGATATACAAATTGTAACAAAATTTTCTATAGAAATAAAATTTTAACAAAATTTTCTATGGAAATAAAATATTGACAAAATTTTCTATAGAAATACAATTTTGACAAAATTTTTTATAGAAATAAAATTTTGACTAAATTTTCTATAGAAATAAAATACTGACAAAATTTTCTATGGAAATAAAATGATGACAACAATTTCTGTGGAAATTAGATTTTGACAAAATTTTCTATAGAGATAAAATTTTGACGAAATTCTCCATAGAAATAAAATTTTTAATAGATATAAAAATTTTAATAAAATTTTCTATAGAAATAAAAATTTGACAAAAATTTTTATAGAAATAAAATTTTTACAAAATTTTCTATAGAGATAAAATGTTGTCAAAATTTTCTATGAAAATAAAACGTTGACAAAATGTTCTATAGGAATAAAATATTGGCAAAATTTTCTATAGAAATAAAATTGTAAAAAAATTTTCTATAAAAATAAAATTTTGACAAAATTTTCTATAGAAATTAAATTTTAACAAAATTTCAATAGAAATAAAATTTTATTTTTTTTTTTTAAGTTTGGTAGATTTTTGGTAAATTTTTCTTCAAATTTTGGTAGAATATTTTTGGCACGAGTGGCAACCGTGGTCCAGATACATTATATTTAAGTAAATGCGATGTTTCAAAGATAATATGTTCTGACATATTATCATATATGTCCCAAACATGCTATACTAGTTAATGGCCATAATATGCATGCACTTAGGCACAATGTGCTAAAAATTTGAGTTCCAAACATATAATTTTAACATCGAACGATATATAACACAGTCCATTTCGTCCGCGTATATGCTCAAGAAAGAGACTAAACAAAATCAGAACGATAGCTTCATTACGGCAGAGTGGGAGCCACCGTGGTGCAATGGTTAGCATGCCCGCCTTGCATACACAAGGTCGTGGGTTCGATTCCTGCTTCGACCGAACACCAAAAAGTTTTCCAGCGGTAGATTATCCCACCTCAGTAATGCTGGCGACATTTCTAAGGTTTTCAAAGCTTCTCTAAGTGGTTTCACTGCAATGTGGAACGCCGTTCGGACTCGGCTATAAAAAGGAGGTCCCTTGTCATTGAGCTTAACATGGAATCGGGCAGCACTCAGTGATAAGAAAGAAGTTCACCAATGTGGTATCACAATGGACTGAATAGTCTAAGTGAGCCTGATACATCGGGCTGCCACCTAACCTAACCTACTATGGAAGAGTAGACCGCCAGAAGACTGCTCGACAGAAATCATTAGACCATTCAAGAATCTCACCCTGATCAAGAATTCATATATATTTTGTTTAGTCGGAAATCGATATTTCGATGTGTTACAACCGGAATGACAAACTCATTATACCCCCATCTTATGGCGATGGGATGGGGGTATGCATCTTATTTTCATTACTGAACCTCACATTACTTTTTCGAAAATTTATAATTAATCAGAGGACTATGACTCTCGTCATAGTTCAAAAAACTGGCGTATATAACTAAAATTCCAAAGAGAAGTTCTTTGGACAAATTTCATAGTGGTGAGCAAAATTCGTACCTTCAGAGTTTGGACCCGCTACTTCTTACGCTTACACCAATTATTTTTTTTTTTTGTTTATTGTTGTCCAGTGTTGTTGATGACGACAACAATACTGACGCGTCATCTACGTTCAGTTCGACCAATCCAAACGTTGCCTCTGTATGCCTCTCTTTATCCATACACAACCATCCGTATAAAAATGTTTGAGTTGATTGACTTTTTGTTGTCTCGTTTGCGTCGCGTCGCGTCGATTTTGAAAGTTTTGTGACCCTTTAAAGCGACTACGCTATTGTTGTTGTATTTTCAATGATTTTTGTTTTTGTAAAACTTGAAAGTTTTTTTTTATTCGATCTTATGAATTTTTTCGTCATTTTTTCGGAGATCATTGACTCCAAAAGCTGAGCGATCATTGTTGGGGTTGGTAATGGTTTATTGTGCCCGGTTGGCTGATTTATCAGCGTTTTCTTCTGTCAATGCTTGGAGCAGCGCTGCCCCTGTGGTGTAAATTTTAAATACCGAGTTCAATTTTAGCTTTGTGCTGGTTGTAGTTGTTGTTGTAATAGATGTTCGTAGTCTGTAGACTGTTAAGAAAGTTGTCACATCTGGGAGAAATTAAGAAAGTTTCTATAGCTTATTTTGTGAGCTACAACGAATTTTTAAATTATGCATGCATTTAGGGTTGATTTTGATGTTAATTCGAAATTGGATTAAGGGATTTTTTTCTTCTCTCTTTTGCTATTGACGTAGCATATTATGATTGTAAATCACGGTTGAATGTTTGAAACAAATCTATTTTAATAGTTAACAATGTATGCTGCCTGATTCAATATTTAGCTTAATAATTGAGTACACTTTTTTGACAGACTTCGATTCGAAATGAAAAAGAGACGAAGAAAGAAAATTGTCGGCCTTTATAAAATTAAAAAAAAGACTTTTTCTAAAACTAAAAAAACTAATTTTTGGCTCTTTAAAATTTAAATACAGATGACATTGAAAAAATTAATACGAAAAAAAATTTAATTTTTTCAGAATTTATAAAAGTCGACTTTTCGATCATAAATAAAGTCGATTTCTTTTTCCAAACTAAAAAAAAATTAATTTTTTTCAGAATGTATAAAAGTCGACTTTTCGATCATTAATAAAGTCGATTTCTTTTACCAAACTAAAAGAAAACAAAATTTTCGACTTTTTCAAAATTTTACAAAAATTGAGTTCATATTTTCGATTTTTTTCTAAAACTAAAAACAATTTTTTTTACTTTTTTATTTTTTTTCAAAAAATTTCACTTTAGATAAAAATCCGAAAATCAAGTTTTGAAGTAAACGACTTTTTAACAAAAAGTCGATTTTTTGTATGTTGTTCAATGCTGGCCAAAATCGAATAAACGAATTTTAACAAAACAGTCCAAAGATCGACATCAAATACAAAGGGGAATACAATAATGGTTGCCGCAGTTGGTAGAATTGTACCGGCGACCGGAAATATCCCCCAACGGACATATCGCCCAAAATGATTTTTGGGAGTTATGACCTCCCTTGGGGCGGTCACATCGCCCAATTTTAGTTTGGGCTTTATGTCCTCCGTCATCGCGGTCACAAGTCCCATAAAAAAATGTGGGTGTTATGACCGTTTGAATATAAGTGAATATAAAACAAGTATATACAGCAGTAAATTCGGCCGGGCCGAATTTTAAATACCCACCACCATTAATCAAGTATAATAGTTTACTATGAAAACTCTTCGTCGTAGTGGGTTACTTGATAATATATAGAATTATAGGGGGTTTGATGACAAATCTTCTCCCAAACGAGCCAGCTCCCGAAGACAAACTTTAAAGATTCTACCTATGAAGGCCAGATAAGATTCTGGATTTATGAGAACCAATTTTGTTTGAGTTTTAGAGAAAATATAAACATATCGTGTATATGTTGACCTTACGCCTTGATTTAAAATCTAAAATCTGTAGATTTTTCCGCATTTATTTAAATACGATGAGTAAAATCTGGAACTTTTACTTTCAGTTTGAAGCAATTTTCATGATCATTACGCCTGCTATACCCTGAAAGAAGTGTTTTCTTTTTTGAGAATCGTAATTTTAGGCAAGCAAAGTTTTCTTTTGACACAAATTTTAGAGACAATCGTTGAATAAACGAAAACACTTTATAAGAAAAAGAAATTTCGTTTGTCTAAAATTTTAATATAGATTACTAATTTCCAGCAAATCAAATAAAAACTACGGATTCTAGAAGCCCAAGAAATAAAGCCGGGCGATCGGTGTATATGGGGGCTATACCAAAACATGGACCGATAGGCACCATTTGCTACTCACATATTTGTGATCTTAAAATACCTCCAGATTTTCAATTTCAAACAAATCGGCCAGAAAATATAGAAGTAAAAATCGAAAGATCAGTCTATATGGGGGTTATACCAAAAAATGGACCGATATACCTCAATTTCGGCACTCTTATTTGTGGTCTAAAAATACCTCTAGATTACGAATTTCAGGCGAATCATGTAATCAATACAGTTTATTGTAGATCAAGAATTTCAGGCAAAGCGGATGGTAAATATAGTTTCTAGAAGCCCAAGAAGCAAAATGGGAGATCGGTCTATATGGGGGCTATATCAAAAACTGGACCGATGGGCACCATTTTTGGCACACCTTTTTATGGTCCTCAAATACCTCTATATTTCCAATTTCAGGCAAATCGCATAAAAACTACGGTTTTTATAGGCCCAAGACTCCAAATCGGGAGGTTGGTTTATATAGGGGCTATATCAAAACATGGACCGATGCGGACCATTGTCGACACACCTCTTTATGGTCCCAAAATACCTTTAGATTTTCAATTTCAGACAAATCGGATAGAAAATATTGTTTCTAGACGCGTAAGAAGCAAAATCGGGAGATCGGTCTATATGGGGGCTATACCAAAACATGAACCGATATGGACCATTTTCTACACACCTCTTTATAGTCCCAAAATACCTTTAGATTTCCAATTTCAGGCAAATCGGATGCTAAATATAGTTTCTAGACGCCCAAGAAGCAAAATCGGGAGATCGGTCTATATGGGGGCTATATCAAAACATGGACCAATGCGAACGATTTTCGACACACCTCCTTATGGTCCTAAAATACCTCTAGATTTTCAATTTCAGACAAATCGGATATAAAATATTGTTTCTAGACGCCTAAGAAGCAAAATCGGGAGATCGGTCTATATGGGGGCTATACTAAAACATGGACCGATACGCACCATTTTCGACACACCTTTTTATGGTCCCAAAATACCTCTAGATTTCTAATTTCAGGCAAATCTGATAAAAACTACGGTTTTTATAGGCCCAAGACCCCAAATCGGGTGGTCGGTTTATATGGGGACCAGGGCTGTGGAGCCGGAGTCGGAGTCGGAGTCTTGGAGTCGGAGTCTGAAGATTTTGCTGGAGTCGGAGTCGGAGTCGTAAAAAATTTGCTCGACTCCGACTCCGGCTAAACGAAATTTTTTAAAACTCTTCACATTTTTATAACTAAGCAAGTTTTTACGCAAATTAGTTTCCATTGCGTTATTCATTCGATCAATGTACAGCATGGTTGTAAATGAAAATCAACTTCCAATTACGGCTATCTTTTGATGTTTCCTAGAATGTTAGACTAGCAGATGGGCTGGATCGATCCATTTTAATACCCGAAATTATTATTGTTTTTCATTTTATTTTAAGACCATATACATATGTGGAATATTGACAGAAAATTTTTTCAAAGTTGCTTTTTATAGAAAATTTTGTCAAAATGTTATTTCTATAAAAAATTTTGTCAAAATTTTTTTCCTCTGTTGGTTAAGCTACTCTTGTAGTTTAGCCAATGTATGGTTTTAAGCTGAAATAAAAAACAACAACAATGCTTAAAGAACAAAACCAACAATAACAAAACAAAACAAATGGAAAAAGAAGAGGAGGCACGCTCAAAATAAACCCAGCCATGTGAATTCAAATCGATGATTTGACAGTGGCATAGGAAAAGAGATATGTTTGTTTCGAATTTATTTCGGCAAAAGCCGGCTATCAATGTAAAACCTTTTTTCGGAGGGTTCAAGTGTGGTTTTTGTTGGGTTTAATAAACTGCCTGAATTTATTCAGATAATTGGTTGATAGTTTTGCTGCAAGTAGAGGATGCTGATGAGGAATGTGGTAATTCCGAAACGTGCGTCCATCCAACCATCTTGCAGTCTATAGGGCTTTGCCCAAATAAATTTGACAAACATTCTTTTCCTCTGTTGGTTAAGCTACTCTTGTAGTTTAGTCAATGTATGGTTTTAAGCTGAAATAAAAAACAACAAAAATTTTATTTCTATAAACAATTTACTCAAAATATTTTTACTATAGAAATATTTTTTTCCGTAGTAAATTTAGTCAAAATTTTATTTCTATAGAAAATTGAGTCAAAATTTTGTTTCTATAGAATATTTTGCAAAATTTTATTTCTATAGAAAATTTTGCAAAAGTTTGTTTGTTTTGTTACACAATTTTTTTAATTATATTTCTATTGATATTTTATTTCTATAAAAATTTAAGTCAAAATTTTATTTCTATAGAAAATTTTGCCAAAGTTTTATAGCAATAGATTGTTTATTAGAAAATTTGGTCAAAATTTTATTTCTATAGAAAATTTTTCCAAAATTTTATTTCTATAGAAAATTTTGCCAAAATTTTATAGTAATAAATTTTTTTATTAGAAAATTTTGTCAAAATTTAATTTATATAGAAAATTTAGTCAAAATTTTGTTTCTGTAGAATATTTTGCAAAATTTTATTTACTACACAAAAATTTTTCTAAAATTGTATTTTTATTGATAATTTTTTCAAAATTTTATTTCTATAAGAAAAAATTGTCAAATATTATTTCTATAGCAAATTTTCTCAAATTTTTTTTCTTACTGATGCTCACTGCTATAAAAAATGTATTCGAAATTTTATTATTTTATTATTTTTCTATATAAAATTTAGTCAAAATTTTATTTCTATAGAAAATTTAGTCAAAATTTTGTTTCTATAGAATATGTTATTTTGCAAAATTTTATTTCTATAGAAAATTTTGCAAAATTTTATTTGCTACACATTTTTTTCTTAAATTGAATTTCTATTGGTAACTTTTTCTAACTTTTATTTCTATAAAAATTTTTGCCAAATTTTATTTCTATAAAAATTTTATTTAAAATGGTATTTCTATATATTTGGTCAAAATTTGATTTCTATAAAAAAATTTGCCAAAATTTTATTTCTATAGAAAATTTAGTCAAAATTTTGTTGCTGTAGAAAATTTGCAAAATTTTATTTACTAAACAAAAATTTTTCCAAAATTGTATGCTCACTGATGCTCACTGCTAAGTCGAAAACTTGTAGAAATGACTCAAATTTTTAAAAATTTTCAATGAATGAATCATAAATGCATTTTTACGAAATTGTCTAAACAATTATAAATATTTCCCAAATATTACCCGAGATTTTGTAGAAGTCTGATTTGAGATTTTATCAAAATGTAGATCTAAATACAAAGTTGTGCAGAGTATATTATAATCGGCCCGCCCGACTTTAGACTTTCCTTGCATTTTTATTTTTTGTTAAAATTGTGTTAAGTCCCATAACGTTAGATTTAAATTTAAAGTACATAGATTTTGTAGAAGTATACACAATTTTGTCTAAATCGATTCAGATTCAAATTGATGCATATGGGAATATAAACCTTTATATAGCTCGCAACAAATTTAAAGAATTTGAGATAGTATCAATAATTTTGGTCCACAAACACATATACTGTTGGTATCTTCTCATATTATGATGGGTATTTATATCATTATTTTATTTATTAAACATTGCCCTAAATTTGAAATATAGAGTTTAATTGGCATCTAATGTGAAATTAAGACCTTTTTTTGCACACATAAATAAATACGATACTTTATATCGATCCACTCACGGTACCCTCACAATAGAACTACAAATTAGTGGTATTAAAATGAGATTTAGTTATATCACCCGGAGTCGGAGTCGGAGTCTAGCTGATGAAAAATGCTGGAGTCGGAGTCGGAGTCGAGCAAAATTGGCTCGACTCCACAGCCCTGATGGGGACTATATCAAAACTTGGACCGATATAGCCCATCTCCGAACTTGACCTGCCTGCAAACAAAAAAACTAATCTGTGCCAAATTTCGGGACGATAGCGCCATTATTGAAGGCTGTAGCGTGATTACAACAGACAGACAGACGGACGGACAGACGGACATGCTTATATCGTCTTAGAATTTCTCCCTGATCAAGAATATATATACTTTATATAGTCGGAAATCGATATTTCGATGTGTTACAAACGGAATGACAAACTTATTATACCCCCGTCACCATTTTATGGTGGTGAGTATAAATATATTTTAAAATAACAAAATATGTTTTTTTTAATATTTCAAAAGCTATATATGATTTCTTCATCTATCCATTAATTTTTAAAATTTTTAATATATAGATATGCCTCTTATTGACAAATATCGAATGTTGCTTTTATTTCATATGCTGGAAGAAGAGGTAAAACTAGCATATCTTGGCTTCATCATTTGTTTTAATTGCTGGATCAGAATTTTTAACCATTTTTCTTCTCAGCGTACGACAGAAATGAAAAAGCGACTAAAGTGACACTACGAAGACCTATTTCGCTCGTGAAGTAGGTCGGTTTAAGCTCAAATACATTTGAATTTATATATTGAAACATGAAAATTCGGAAAATGATAATTGATAATGCTGAATTGAAAATTATGTATTTTAAACTGAAAATTGGAACGAGATGAGATGATCGATGCGCTGCTGATGGGTAGGTGTAAAAAATCGCGCGCGCGATTTATTTCAAGTACCCATCAGCAGTACGTCAATCATCTCATATCTTTCCAATTTTAATGTTTAGAACAAGATAATAAAACGAAAGTTGCAAGAATGTCAGGATGAACTGAATGTGATGAATTTAAAAAAGGATTCGCGCACGCGATTTATTTCAAGTACCCATTAGCAGCACGTCGATCATATCATCTCTTTCCAATTTTAATGTTTAGAACAAGTTAATAAAATGAAAGATGCAAAACTTGGGGACATTCGCGCGCACGAATCCTTTTTTAGATTCATCACATTCAGTTTGTCCTCAAGTTCTAACATCTTTCGTTTTATTAACTTGTTTTAACAAATTAATACAGTTATACTGACATGCCGTTCGTAACCTTCGTAAATATTAGTAATTTCTTGTACCCATAAGATGAAAGGGAACGACCGAAAAGGGGACATCAATAAAATAATAGCATCTCTATCATTCATATTATTTATTATTTCAGTTACTGGCGTGGAACACAAAGAGACTGTATGCCAAATCGGCTCCCATAATAGTGGTTTGCTAAAATATTTTTCCGGCACACTTTCACACATTCAGTATTCGCTCATATATTCCGATTTGGCAAATAGTGCCATGAGTTCTTGGGGGCTTTGTGGAGCGTTTGGAACCATTTTGTCCTTAATTGTCTTAGCATTTTCTTAAAGACCACGAGATCTGTACTGTCCTTCTAGTTACGGCATTTTGAATTAAATACATTCATTTAGGACAGGTTTTGACTAGTATTCCGACACTAATTTTCCCCATAAAATATTGGGCGTTTTTGGGACATATGACCGCGATGTCCCAAGGGAGGACATAAAGCCCGATGGGGCGATGTGACCGCACCAATGACCGTTTGGGGATATGTCCGGTCGCCGAATTCTATCAAAAATTGTAGATTCCGTAATGCTTAGTAGATTGAATTCTTGATGTAAATATTCCTCTTTAACTAAGAGGTACTTCAATTTTCTATAGAAATAAAAGTTGGTAAAAATTTTATATTTTTTATAATTAGTCAAAATGCTCTAAAGCGTGATACGGTCAAAATTTGGTCAAGGGAAAACGCGTGTAAATCGGTGAAATCGTTTATTTAAAAAATCAAATTAAATTTCTTTTTCAAGTTCAATTAGTATAAAATTCAGGAAAAATATTCAGTTAGGCTTTCGCTTTTCCAAATCCGAATTGCCGGGCCTCACGCTTGACACCTGCCATCAGATTTTGTACAGCCACCTTCTTCGCCTTGTCCACCTTCTTCGCCGCAGAAAGCCAGTTTGCCTTGAACTGCTGCTCGTCCAATTGGGCGGAGCTCTGGCGTGTTGGGAGGGTTCTTGTCCTTGGGAACCACCTGCACGTTGTTGGCGGCGTACCACTCCATGGCCTTTTTACCGTAATGGCAAGATGCCAAATCCGGCCAAAACAGTACGGAACAACCGTGTTTCTTCAGGAAAGGCAGCAGACGTTTATTCAAACACTCTTTCACGTGAATTTCTTGGCTGACAGTCCCGGAAGCTATGAAAATGCTGCTTTTCAAGCCACAGGTACAGATGACTTGCCAAACCAGATATTTCTTTGCGAACTTTGACAGTTTTATGTGCTTGAACATATCTGCTACCTTTCTCCTTCCTTTTGCCGTATAAAACTCCTCTCCCGGAAGCTGCTTGTAGTCGGCTTTGACGTAGGTTTCGTCGTCCATTACCACGCAGTCAAACTTCGTCAGCATCATCGTGTACAGCCTCCGGGATCGCGCTTTGGCCGTCGTATTTTGTTTATCATCGCGATTTGGAGTCACTACCTTCTTGTATGTCGATAGTCCGGCTCGTTTTTTAGCTCGATGCACGGTTGTAGACGATACACCCAGCTTATTTGCGGCATCTCGGAGAGAGAGGTTAGGGTTTCGCTTGAAACTACCGGCAACTCCCTTTGTCGTCTCAGCGGCTTCCGGTTTTCGATTTCCCCCCGATCCAGACTTCCTGGCTGTCGACAAAAGTTCCCCAAACGCTTTAATTACATTTGTAACGGTTGATTTGGCAACTTTTAGCGATTTTTCCAGCTTTTCGTGCGAGTAGCTCGGATTTTCGCGATGCGCGAGCAAAATTTTGATACGCTGCTCTTCTTGCTTGGACGGCATTTTGACAACTGAAGAGTGAATTCCAAAATCAAAATAGGAGCAACATTCTACACACACACACCTTCAAAATGAGGGGTGTTCAGGTTTTTTAAATGCAAAATTGAAAGAAATACGTCAAGTTTATATTGACCAAATTTTGACCGTATCACCCTTTATAGAGATAAAAACGTTTCAAAATTTTCTATAGAAATTAAATTTAGAGAACATTTTTGATAGAAATAAAATTTTGAGACAATTTTTTATAGAAATAAAATTTTGAAACAAATTTCTATCGAAATAAAATCTTGAGAAAATTTTTTATAGAAATAAAATTATTTGTATAGAAAACAAATAAAATTTTGATAAAATTATCTATAGGAATACATTTTTGACACAATTTTCTATAGAAATAAAATTTTGACACAATTTTTTATAGAAATAAAATTTTGAGACAAATTTCTATCAAAATAAAATGTTGAGAAAATTTTTTATAGAAATAAAATCTTGAGAAGAAATTGTTTTTTTTATAGAAATAACATTTTGAGACAATTTTCTATAGATATACAATTTTCATAAAAATTATCTATAAAAATCAAATTTTAACAAAATTTTCCATAGATATAAAATTTTGGGACAATTTTCTATAGAAATAAAATTTTGATAAAATCATCTTAGAAATAAAAACGCTTCAAAATTTTATACAGAAATGAAATTTAAAGAAAGTTTTTGATGGAAATAAAATTTTGATAAAATTATCTATAGAAATAAAATTTAGAGAAAATTTTCTTTAGAAATAAATATTAGAGAAAATTTTATATAGAAATGAAATTTAGAGAAAATTTTCTATAGAAATAATTTGTTTATTATTTTGATTTCTATAGAAATAAAATTTTGAGATAATTTTCTATAGAAATAAATTGTTTATTATTTTGATTTCTATAGAAATAAAATTTTGAGACAATTTTTTATAGAAATAAAATATTGATAAAATTATCTATAGAAATAAAATTTTGAAAAAATTTTCTATAAAAATAAAATCTTGAGAAAATTTTCTATAGAAATAAAATTTTGAGAACATTTTTTGTAGAACTAAAATTTAAAAAAAAAATTCTATAGAAATAAAATTTTGAGAAAACTTTTGATAGAAATAAAAGTTTGAGCCAATTTTCTATAGAAATAAAATTTTGATAAAATAAACTGTAGAAATAAAATTTTGAGACAATTTTCTATAGAAATAAAATTTCGAAAAAAAATTTTCTATTGAAATAACATTTTAAGAAAATTTTCTATCGAAATAAAATTTTAAGAAATATTTCTATAGAAATAAAATTTTAAGACAATTTTCTATAGAATTAAAATTTTGATAAAATTATCTATAGAAAAAAATGTTGACAAAATTTTCTATAGGAATAAAATTTTGAGACAATTTTGTGTAGAAATAAAAATTTGAGATAATTTTCGATAGAAATGGAATATTGGAATATTCTAGAGAAATAAAATTTTGAGAAAATTTTCATAGAAATAAAATTGTATAAAATAAACTGAAGAAATAAAATTTTGAGACAATTTTCTAGAAATAAGATTTGGAAAAAAATTTCTATAGAAATATAATTTCGAAAAAAAAAATTTCTATCGAAATAAAATTTTAAGAAAATTTTCTATTGAAATAAAATTTTGAAAAAGTTTTCTGTAGAAATAAAATTTTAAGCAAATTTTCTATCGAAATAAAATTTTAAGAAAATTTTCTATAGATATAAAATTTTGAGACATTTTTTTCTATAGAAATAAAATATTTAGACAATTTTCTATAGAAATAAAATTTTGATAAAATTATCTATAGAAAAAAAATTGACAAAATTTTCCATAGAAAACAAATTTTGACAAAATTTTCTATACAAATAAAATTTTGAGACAATTTTGTGTAGAAATAAAAATTTGAGAGAATTTTCTATAGAAATAAAATTTTGAGACAATTTTCTATAGAAATAAAATTTATAGAAAATTTTCTATAGAAATAAAATTGTGATAAAAATTTCTACAGAAATAAAATTTTAAGAAAATTTTCTATAGAAATAAAATTTTGAAAGAATATTTGGTATTACTAAAGTTTTGACAACATTTTCTATGGAAATATATATTTTTTTTATTATTTTGATTTCTATAGAATAAAGTTTTGAGAAATAAAATCTTGAAAAAAAATTCCTTTAAATTCAGTTATTTTAAAATTTTTAATTTTAACTATCAAATTCCCTTTTTTGTAGAAGTTGTAACTTTCCCTGGTTGGTTCAGGCTAAAATCGTTAAGACATTTAAAATTCGACACATTTCCAAGTAGCCATAGATTTACAAATAGTTCTCGTATATGTACACAGCCAAACTTTACAACTATATATATTTTCGTATAATTGGTATAAATATATTTTAATATATTTTGTATAAAATCATCTTCTTATAATAACCCATAAATTTATTATTATCCGAATATAGAATTTCGGTTAGTGTTTCACATAGTCGACCTCTACTGACATCAGTCATTTGGTCTGTGGTCTCTTGGCATAAATATTAACCACAATTTAAGTTTATATGATCAAGTCTGAGTGGCGCCTTAAGTAATTACTTTTGTACATTTATTTTATTGGTTATATATTTTTTATTCATTTAGTTCAGATGTAAAATTTTAAGTCGTTTTGAAAATATTACTCCTTTACAAAAACATAGAAATCGTTGCCACATCATTTTACTGAAATCATTTCATCTCCATTATCGATGGAATTCTGTAACAGAAATTCCCTAAATTTTTTTTTTATGTACTCACTGAATATTCAAATTTGTAAAACTCTTAAAAATTCAACAATAACAAATATAATGATGGTTGTCATCATTTTTTTATTTCTTCGTTTTTTTTTTTTTTTTGTTCAAGATGCAGAATAAATTTACATATAATATAAAATAAAAATTAAACAAAAAAAAAAACAACAACAGCTATAGAGATCGTAAGGGGTTATAGCTCCAAAGGCGTATAACTTCCAGCTTTACCATTTAAAACAAAAAAAAAACTGCTATAGTTAACAATGTTGCTGGAGTGATGATAAGTCAGTGGTGGTGTTACAAACGAATGCTACCTACCACCAAACGAAAACTCCTCCGCTTTCTACTCGACGATGGCGCTTATATTGTCAAACAAAAAAAAACATTAATTGGTCATTTCTATGTTAAACGATTTCATTGAGATCCATAATACATTCTCCCCAAAACAATGTTGCGTTGTGCAAATCAAAAAAATAAAAATAAATTTAAAAAATAAAAAAACAAAAGAAATTAAAAATATTGCTTGACTGACTTATATTCCACAAACATTCTCTTTAATATGTCACTGCTCTGCGATAGTTTTATCAAAAATGTTGTAGCAAACACAGTGGATAGAAATCGATCAATACACTGGGAAAATGAATGGAAATGGGGTGCAAAATAAATAAAATAAGGAAAGCAAATTAAATGGTTGTTCTAAGTTCTCTCAATTAAAATCAATAATGATTTATTTTGGGACTTATATGCTAATTTCATATTTAAATTACATACGAGAATTATTCTTCTCAAATTGAACGATTTTTCACCACCATTCTTTATATGAAAATATAATACACAGATCTTTTCATCTAAAAAATGGTGGTGAAAAATTTTTCAATTTGGGAAGAATAATTCTTATATGTAATTTAAATAAGAAATTTGCATATAAGCACACAAGCAGTATATTTGATAGTATCGTCGTATGTGATGTGCCGAGTTTGATTTAAATCGGTGCAGATCTAGGTATAGCCCCCATACGAGTATAAACGTAAATTTGCAGAAATGTATTATTTTACACGTGATAGTGACATTTAGTACAAGTTTTTGACGCATTTGGCTAAGAACGGGTCTAAATATAATACATCGTTGAAAAGGTATTTGAGAGCGCTTTATTTCTATGCAAATGAAAAGAAAAAAAAAATATGATAGTTTGAAGTTTTTGGGGCACTGAACAATTTTTTTTCCAAAAATTCCGATTTTTTGGGAATTAAATTGAAACCTTAATAACTTTTGAACTAATTATGATCTCATTATGATTTTTATTGATTTTTGCAGCAAAAAATAGTTTTAAGAAATATTGCTGAATATACCATTCCAAAAATTGGTATCAAAAACCGTTATTTTTTGGTAATTTGAAAAAAAGTTATTTTTTGGTAATTTGCATATTTCTCAGTTGTTTACTGGTAGGATGTTGAAACCTTTTACAGTTAGTTAGGGGACATAAAGGGCTTTTTGAAAAACAGATCGGCTTAGCAATCGGAACTTTTCCAAATGAGGATTTTTGAAAACAAAATGTTTTCTTTTTGAAAAATTGCCGATTTTGGGAGGAGAAGAACTCATATACTACTTGACCAAAAACGTATCCTTATATGGTCGCCTATAAGAAAAAAGTAAAAATAGATTGGAAGAAATCTATAAAAAAAGGTTACGACAATTTTATTTCTATTTTGTTAAAATTTTATTTTATAGAAAATGTACAATTTTTTTATAGAAAATGTTGTCAAAATTTTATTTCTATAGACAATTTTGTCAAAATTTTATTTCTATAGAAAATTTTGTTAAAATTTTATTTCTATAGAAAAATTTGTCAAAATTTTATTTGTATAGAAAATTTTGTCAAAATTTTATTTATATAGCAAATTTTGTTAAAATTTTATTTCTTTAGAAAATTTTGTCAAAATTTTATTTCTATAGAAAATTTTGTCAACATTTTATTTCTATAGAAAATGTTGTCAAAATTTTATTTCTATAGAAAATTTTGTTAAAATTTTATTTCTATAGAAATTTTTTCAAAATTTTATTTTTTTAGAAAATTTTGTAAAATTTTATTTCTTTAGAAAATTTTGTCAAAATTTTATTTCTATAGAAAATTTTGTTAAATTTTTATTTTATAGAAAATTTTGTTAAAATTTTATTTCTTTAGAAAATTTTGTCAAAATTTTATTTCTATTGAAAATTTTGTTAAAATTTTATTTTATAGAAAATGTTGTCAATTTTTTATTTTATAGAAAATTTTGTCAAAATTTTATTTTTATAGAAAATTATGTCAAACTTTAATTTCTATAGACGATTTTGTTAAAATTTTATTTCTATAGAAAATTTTGTCAAAATTATATTTCTATAAAAAAAATGTATAAATTGGTGTGTCTCATCGAATGCATTCTCTGACGATACCTAGGTTCCAATAACTTCTGATGGAAGGATCTTTTCAGATTCGTGTCATACGCATTTGGAATAATTATATACCTTGTGATAGTAAACATTGCTATGATGAATCTATAGGCAATGGTTTCTAAAGTTCCTACGCTAATGTTAACTATTTGATATATATTTTCATCCATATTCGTGCTAAACTTTATTAAATTTACATGTACAATTTTATATGTATAATTTCATTATTATAAAATTGTAATTTTTATGTGTAGCTGTAATTATTAATCCAGCACAAAAATTTGGAAGTTCTTCTAAAGATGTTCTTTATTTTAACTGCACAGGAAGTTCATTTGGGTAAATTTTTATACCCACCACCATAGAATGGTGATGGGGGTATAATAAGTTTGTCATTCCGTGTGTAACACATCGAAATATCGATTTCCGACTATATAAAGCATATATATTCTTGATCAGGGAGAAATTCTAAGACGATATAAGCATGTCCGTCTGTCTGTCTGTTCGTCTGTTGCAATGACGCTACAGCCTTCAATAATGGCGCTATCTTCCTGAAATTTGGCACAGATTCGTTTTTTGTTTGCAGACAGGTCAAGTTCGAAGATGGGCTATATTGGTCCAAGTTTTGATATATTCTCCATATAAACCGACTTCCTGATTTGGGGTCTTGGGCTTATAAAAACCGTAGTTTTTATCCAATTTGCCTGAAATTGAAAATCTAGGACCAGAAAAAGGTGTGCCGAAAATGGTCCGTATCGGTCCATGTTTTGGTATAGCCCCCATATAGACCGATCTCCCGATTTTGCTTCTTGGGCGTCTAGAAACTGTATATTCTATCCGATTTGCCTGAAATTGAAAATCTAGAGGTATAAAAGAAAACAATTCTTTCATGGTATAACAGGCGCACTTATCATGAAAATTGCTTAAAATTGAAAGTAAAATTTCCAGATTTTACTCATCGTATTCGTTTAAATAATGTCGGAAAAAAATCTACAGATTTAAGATTTCAAGTCAAGGCGTTATTTCATCATATACACGATATGTTTATGATTTCTCTAAAACTCAAACAAAATTGGTTCTCATAAATCTGATCTAGTCTTCATAGGTAGAGTCAGGTTGAACTGATTTTCTTGGGAGACAATTTGTCATCAAACCCCCTAAAATTCTATATATTATCAAGAAACCCTCTACGACGAAGAGTATTCAAAGTAAACTATTATATTCGATTCATTTCATTTTTTTCATTTTGTTCATTTTTCGGTTGTTTTTCTTCTAGTTGGTCTTATTACTTATATCATCTATACAATTTGCCCTTTTTGCATCGATATCAACAACCATATAATCGGACATTTCTAAATCGAGATATAATTTGTTTAGTGAAAAAAGAGCGAGAACCTAACAATAACGGGTTATCCATAAAATATTTTTAATTTTTTTTTTTTCGAATTCAGCAGATCAAAATACATACAAAAAGTCACATTTCATCAAATGTACATGAAAAATATTTTATTTTGTAAAGAAGTGTTATTAAATATCTCAATATTATACTTACGCTCTCTTATGTTGATGCTTATAATCAATTTGGCCAAAACAGGCTTACACATTATGCGAAAATAAATAAATGAAATGAAAACTCAGTCAAAATTTTATTTCTATAGGAAAATAAAGATATGGTTGGAGAGGGATATTTTGCAAAATAAAATGCAAGTGCCGATTATGACGTGTTTTCGGAAAAAAGCGTCAATTTTTCACGGTTGCCACTCGAGTCAAAAATAATCTACTAAATTTTGAAGAAATTAAGTGTTTTTTTTGTCAAAATTTTTTTTTCTATAGAAATTTTTTTCAAAATTTTATTCCTATCGAAAATTTTGTTTAAATTTTATTCCTATAGAAAATTTTGTCTAAATTTTATTCCTATAGAAAATTTTGTAAAAAATTTATTTATAAAGAACATTTTGTCTAAATTTTATTTCTATAGAACATTTGGCCAAAATTTTATTTCTATAGAAAATTTTGTCACACATTTTATTTCTATAGAAAATTTTGTGAAATTTTTATTTTATAGAAAATTTTATCAAAATTTTATTTTATAGAAAATTTTATTTTACAGAAAAATTTGTCGAAATTTTATTTCTATAGAAAATTTTGTCAACATTTTATTTCCATAGAAAATTTTGTCAAAATTTTACTTCTATAGAAAATTTTGTCAAAATTTTATTTCTATAGAACATTTTGTCAACATTTTATTTCCATAGAAAATTTTATCAAAATTTTATTTCTATAGAAAATTTTGTCAAAATTTTATTTCTATAGAAAATTTTGTCAAAATTTTATTGCTATAGAAAACTTTTTCAAAATTTTATTTATATAAAAAATTTTTGTCAAAATTTTATTTTATAGAAAATTTTGTTAAATTTTTATTTCTATAGAAAATTTTGTGAAGTTTTTATTTTATAGAAAATTTTGTCAAAATTGTATTTTATAGAAAATTTTGTCAAAATTTTATTTTATAGAAAATTTTGTCAAAATTTTATTTCTATAGAAAATTTTGTCAAAATTTTATTTCTATAGAAAATTTTGTCAAAATTTTATTTCTATAGAAAATTTTGTCAAAATTTTATTTCTATAGAAAATTTTGTCAAAATTTTATTTCTATTGAATATTTTGTCAAAATTTTATTTCTATAGACAATTTTGTCAAAATTTTATTTCTATAGAAAATTTTGTCAAAATTTCATTTCTATAGAAAATTTTGTCAAAATTTTATTTCTATAGAAAATTTTGTCAAAATTTCATTTCTATAGAAAATTTTGTCAAAATGTCATTTCTATAGAAAATTTTGTTACAATTTTATTTCTTTATTATTTAATTTATTCTTTATTTATTTAAATTCAATTCATGGAAAATTTAGTCAATTTTTTTATAGAAAAGTTTGTCAAAATTTTATTTATATAGAAAATTTTTGCCAACATTTTATTTCTATAGAAAAATTTGTCGAAATTTTATTTCTATAGAAAATTTTGTCAAAAATTTATTTCTATAGAAAATTTTGTCAAAATTTTATTTCTCTAGAAAATTTTGTCAAAAATTTATTTCTATAGAAAATTTTGTCAAAATTTTATTTCTACAGAAAATGTTGTCTAAATTATATTGCTATAGAAAAATTTTTTAAAAATTTTATTTCTATAGAAAATTTTGTCAAAACTTTATTTTTTTAGAAAATTTTGCCAAATTTTATTTCTATAGAAAATTTTGGAAAATTTTTATTTTATAGAAAATTTTCTAAAATTTTTTTTTATAGAAAATTTTGTGAAATTTTTATTTTATAGAAAATTTTGTCAAAATTTTATTTTATAGAAAATTTTTTCAAAATGTTATTTTATAGAAAATTTTGTCAAAATTTTATTTCATAGAAAGTTTTTTTCAAAATGTTATTTTATAGAAAATTTTGTCGAAATTTTATTTCTATAGAAAATGTTGTCATAATTTTATTTCTATAGAAAATTTTGTCAAGATTTTATTTCTATAGAAAATTTTGTAAAATTTTTATTTCATAGAAAATTTTGACAAACTTCTATTTTATAGAAAATGTTGTGAAACTTTTATTTCTATAGAAAATTTTGTGAAATTTTTATTTTATAGAAAATTTTGTCAAAATTTAATTTAATTTTCAAAATTTTATTTTATGGAAAATTTTGTCGAAATTTTATTTCTGTAGAAAATTTTGTAAAAATTTTATTTCTATAGAAGATTTTGTCTGTAGAAAATTTTGTCGAAATTTTCTTTCTATAGAAAAATTTTTCAAATTTTTATTTCTATAGAAAATTTTGTCAAAATTTTATTTCTACAGAAAATGTTGTCTAAATTATATTGCTATAGAAAAATTTTTTAAAAATTTTATTTCTATAGAAAATTTTGTCAAAACTTTTTTCTTTAGAAAATTTTGCCAATTTTTATTTCTATAGAAAATTTTGGAAAATTGTTATTTTATAGAAAATTTTGCCAAATTTTTATTTTATAGAAAATTTTGTGAAATTTTTATTTTATAGAACATTTTGTCAAAATTTTATTTTATAGAAAATTTTTTCAAAATGTTATTTTATAGAAAATTTTGTCAAAATTTTATTGTATAGAAAATTTTTTTCAAAATGTTATTTTATACAAAATTTTGTCGAAATTTTATTTCTATAGAAAATGTTGTCATAATCTTATTTCTATAGAAAATTTTGTCAAGATTTTATTTCTATAGAAAATTTTGTAAAATTTGTATTTCATAGAAAATTTTGACAAATTTCTATTTTATAGAAAATGTTGTGAAACTTTTATTTCTATAGAAAATTTAGTGAAATTTTTATTTTATAGAAAATTTTGTCAAAATTTAATTTTATAGAAATTTTTTTCAAAATTTTATTTTATGGAAAATTTTGTCGAAATTTGATTTCTGTAGAAAATTTTGTCAAAATTTTATTTCTATAGAAAATTTTGTCGAAATTTTCTTTCTATAGAAAATTTTTTCAAAATTTATTTCTATAGAAAATTTGTCAAAATTTTATTTCTATAGAAAATTTTGTCAAACTTTTATTTCTGTAGAAAATTTTGTCGAAATTTTCTTTCTATAGAAAATTTTTTCAAAATTTATTTCTATAGAAAATTTTGTCAAAACTTTTTTCTTTAGAAAATTTTGCCAAATTTTATTTCTATAGAAAATTTTGGAAAATTTTTATTTTATAGAAAATTTTGCCAAATTTTCATTTTATAGAAAATTTTGTGAAATTTTTATTTTATAGAAAATTTTGTCAAAATTTTATTTTATAGAAAATTTTTTCAAAATGTTATTTTATAGAAAATTTTGTCAACATTTTATTTTATAGAAAATTTTTTTCAAAATGTTATTTTATAGAAAATTTTGTCGAAATTTTATTTCTATAGAAAATGTTGTCATAATCTTATTTCTATAGAAAATTTTGTCAAGATTTTATTTCTATAGAAAATTTTGTAAAATTTTTACTTCATAGAAAATTTTGACAATTTTCTATTTTATAGAAAATGTTGTGAAACTTTTATTTCTGTTGAAAATTTTGTGAAATTTTTATTTTATAGAAAATTTTGTCAAAATTTTATTTTATAGAAAATTTTTTCAAAATTTTATTTTATGGAAAATTTTGTCGAAATTTTATTTCTGTAGAAAATTTTGTCAAAATTTTATTTCTATAGAAAATTTTGTCAAACTTTTATTTCTGTAGAAAATTTTGTCGAAATTTTCTTTCTATAGAAAATTTTTTCAAAATTTATTTCTATAGAAAATTTGTCACAATTTTATTTCTATAGAAAATTTTGTCAAGATTTTATTTCTATAGAAAATTTTGTCAAAATTGTATTCCTATAGAAAATTTTAGTTTTATTTCTATAGAAAAATTTACCAAAATTTTATTTCTATAGAAAAATTTGTCAAAATTGTATTTCTATGGAAAATTTTCTCAAAATTTTATTTCGTCTAAACAATGTATAATATTTCATTTAAATTAAAAAAAAAAAAAAAATCTCACAGTGTTTCTCCACCAAACATTGTGTTTGGTATTGGTGCTGCCACTATTGAACGTTGAAGTAGTAGAGTAGAGCAGATTGGTGTGGTGTGTGACTTTTAATGTTACGGTCAATGACCGCCTGACCGCGTTCATATTCAATATGCCAAATATGCAACCAGGAACTTAACATTCATTTTTACTCGAAACAAAAACCCTCAACGAAAAAATACCCACAAAAATCAATAACCAAAGAAAAAAGAGTCAAACTAAACTTAATCGCATTGGTTGAATGAAATGAAACATTTTTTTTTGTTTTTGATTTGATTATGTTTTGTTTTTTTTTTTTCTTGGCGAGATTTCGATATACTTTTACTTTGTTCTGTTTTCTTTCTGTGTTTTTCTTTTTTTGATTTTCTTCAATTACATATTTAGTGTAAAAATCATGCGATGATGACTATGCCCATGGGATTCAATTTTGGTTTTGATCACGTTTTAAACGTGATTTAAAAAAACATCGAGCTTCTTGTGCTTGTATGCGTATCATTCAAAAGATGGTTGTTGGAAATGAAATAAAAAATAAAAAGCATAAACAAAAAAACTTTTTTTGGTGTCATTGTTGTTTCTTTTTTTGGTTTATTGCAAATATGTAATTGCGATTCTTATTTTAAAAAAAAAAAATTTTTGCTACCCCTCATTGTGCATTAATAAAGAATGGGATTTTCTCTTTTACTTAACTGTGTATATTTGTATATATTTGTATATGGGATTTATACAAAATGTCGTTGAAATTAGGAAAATTAGGGATTCACCAAGTTCGGTACGTAATTGAAAAAAAAAAAAACAAGTAAGGAAAGTCTAAAGTCGGACGGGGCCGACTATATTATACCCTGCACCACTTTGTAGATCTAAATTTTCGATACCATATAACATCCGCCAAATGTGTTGTTGGGTGCTATATATAAAGGTTTGTCCCAAATACATACATTTAAATATCACTCGATCTGGACAGAATTTGATAGACTTCTACAAAATATATAGACTCAAAATTTAAGTCGGCTAATGCACTAGGGTGGAACACAATGTTAGTAAAAACAAGTATATACAGCAGTAAGTTCGGCCGGGCCGAATCTTCAATTCCCGTCACCATGAACCAAATATTAGGGTTTCCTTTGAAATTTCAGGAGGGCTTGAGAGACTTCCGGAAGATAAATTTAATGATTTCACCTATGAGGACTATATCAGATTCTGAATTTATAAGAACGAATTTTGTTTGAGTTTTAAGGGAATCATTAACATCTCTTGTAAGTGTGCAAGAAAATTATAAAATAACGTCTTGATTTGAAATCTTAAATATGTAGATTTTCACCCGAGAAGTAAAATCTGGCAATTTTACATTGTGTTTCAAGCAATTTTCATGATCATTGCGCCTTCTATACCCCCAAGAAGTGAAGTCGGTCTATATGGAGGCATTACCAAATTGACCGATAAAAACTTTATCCGATACACGTTTTTGTGAGCCTAAAATACCAGAATATTTACAATTTCAGGCAAATCGGATAAAAACTACGGTTTCTAGAAACCCAAGGAGTTAAATCGGGGGATCGTTCTTATGGGGGCTATACTAAAATATGGACCGATACTCACCGTTTTCGGCTCACCTCTTTATGACCCGAAAATACCTCTAGATTTCCAATTTCAGGCAAATAGGATAAAAACTTCGGATTCTAGAAGCCCAAAAAGTAAAATCGGGATATCAGTCTATATGGGAGCTATACCAAAACATGGACCGATACTAACCATTTGTGGCACACCTCTTTATGGTCCTAAAATACCTATAAATTTCCAATTTCAGGTAAATTGTAACTACGGATTCTATAAACCCAAGATGTAAAATCGGGAGATCGGTCTATATGGGGGCTATACCAAAACATGGAACGATACGGACCATTTTCGGCACACCTTTTGATAGTTCTCAAGTACCTCTAGATTTTCAATTTCAGGCAAATTGGATAACAACTACGGTTTCTATAAGCCCAAGACCCCAAATCGGGAGGTCTGTTTATATGGGGACCATACCAAAACATGGACCGATGCTCACTATTTTTGGCACACGTATTTGTGTTCCTACAATACCTCTAGATTTCAAATTTCTGGTAAATTTAATAAAAACTAAAAACTTCTATAAGCCCAAGAAGTAAAATCGGGAGATCGGTCTATATGGGGGCGATACCAAAACATGGACCGATATTCACCATTTTTGGCAAACCTCTTTATGGTCACAAAATACCTCTAGATTTCAAATTTCAGACAATTTGGATAAACACTACGATTTCTTTAAGCCCAAGACCCCAAATCGGGAGGTCGGTTTATATGGGGACTATATCAAAACCTGAACCGATATAGCCCATCTTCGAACTTGACCTGCCTGCAGACAAAAGACGAGTTTGTGCAGAATTTCAGCACGATTGTTTCATTATTGAAGACTGTAGCGTGATTACAACAGACAGACAGCCAGACAGACGGACATCGTCTTAGAATTTCTCTCTGATCAAGAATATATATACTTTATATAGTCGGAAATCGATATTTCGATGTGTTACAAACGGAATGACAAACTTATTATACCCCCGTCACCATTCTATGGTGGTGGGTATAAAAATATGGGAAACATTTAAATCTGAAGCAATTTTAAGGAAACTTCGCAAAAGTTCATTTATGATTTATCGTAAGCGGGTTCAACCCCAGCTTCAACCGAACACCAAATAGTCTGGTGGCATTTACGCAATGTGGAACGCAGTTCGGACTCGCCTGTAAAAAGTAGGCCTCTCGTAAAGGGTGATACCGTCAAAATTTGGTCAAGGGAAAACGCGAGTAAATCCGTGAAATCGTTTATTTAAAAAATCAAATCCTGGCTGTCGACAAACGTTCCCCAAACACTTTAATTACATTTGCAACGGTTGATTTGGCAACTTTTAGCGATTTTGCCAGCTTTGCGTGCGAGTAGCTCGGATTTTCGCGATGCGCGAGCAAAATTTTGATACGCTGCTCTTCTTGCTTGGACGGCATTTTGACAACTGAAGAGTGAATTCCAAAATCATAATAGGAGCAATATTCTACACACACACACCTTCAAATTGAGGGGTGTTCAGGTTTTTTATACCCTTCACCACTACTGTGGTACAGGGTATAATAAGTTTGTGCATTTGTATGTAACGCCAAGAAGGAAAAGTCTGAGACCCATCGTTTAGTATACCGATCGTCTTAGAATTAAATTCTGAGTCGATTTAGGGATGTCCGTCTGTCTGTCTGTCTGTTGATGTATTTTTGTGTGCAAAGTACAGCTCGCAGTTTTAGACTTCCCTTACTTGTTTTAAATGCAAAATTGAAAGAAATACGTCAAGTTTATATTGACCAAATTTTGACCGTATCACCCTTTACACACGCGGATGACATTGTGATACTGGTATTGGGAATATTCCTGGATTCTATTTCGGATGTGCTGAGCGGGTCTTTGCAGTATCTTTCCGAGTGGACTCGGGGATGTCGATTAGGGGTGAACCCTGGAAAAACAGAGCTAGTACATTTCACCAAGAGGAATTTAAACAAAGACAAGGAAGAATGCACGAGAATGTATGGACACATCTTAAACAAGCATCGACACAAACAAAGCTTAGTGTACGGCAGCACAAGAATTATCTTCAAAAAATTATATCTACTTGTGATTTTTGTGAACAATAAATGTAATTTAATTTTTGTATTTTATGTAGATACAAAATCCCAGAAGATGGTTATTGGCACTAACCGAAATATTGGAAATAAATATTAAAACAGATCAATAATCGATTGTTTCTATAACCTCAAGATGAACAAAATTAATAATAAGAACAATTTTATTTCTATAAAAAATTTTGTAAAAATTTTATTTCTATAGAAAATTGTGTCAAAAAAAGTTGTGAAGTACCTCTTAGTTGGAGAGGAATATTTTTCAAACTCCGCCAAAACATATGCAATTTTACCAGTCTACCAAACAGTAAGTAATGTACCAGTTTTGATAGAATTCTACCAACTCGGGCAACCGTGAATACAATCCGACCAACATTGATGACAATTACTTATACAAAATTTCAAATCGATAGATTGTTTCTTTCAGAAGTTAGCGTGATTTCAGCAGACGGACAGACATATTACTCTCTATGCAAAATGTCAAGTAATTCGTAGTGAAAATTAGACCTACGGTGGTAATATTATTCTAAATCGGGCGAAAGATAAATGTGGTAACTCTATCTAAATCTGAACCGATAACGACCAAAATTGGCATGCATAGTAAGAACGTTAATTGTACTCCCTGTGCAAAATTTAAATCGGAGTAAAACTATGGCCTCTGGCGAAAGATATATATGGTAGCTATATCTAAATCTCAAACGATTGCAATCAAATTTTGTACTCTCTACAACAATAGTCAAATATTTAAAGCAAAACTCTGGTTTCTGGTATAAGTTCATATTGAGCGAAAGATATATATGGAAGCTATATCTAAATCTAAATCGATTTCTTCCAAAACCAATAAGATTATTGAGACCTAAAACGCATACTTCTGTCAAGTTTAAAGACGATTGAACTACAAATTGCGACCTAGACTTCGATAATAAAAATGTGTTCACACACTGAAAAAAATATTAACCTAATATGGAAGATTATGCAACTTAAATTTTAGGAATCGAAATTTACCCTAAGTTAAGGACAAAATTCTTTAAAATAATGACATTTTAATTAAATGAAAGCTTATAATCTTTGCTTCAAAAAATTGTTTCATTAAATTTAGTACACAAATCTTGAAATTTTCCGTCTCTCTGCTGAAGTTGTAGATCTTTGAAGTAAGGCAAATTTTCCTTAATATAAAGAAAAACATTTTTAATTTAAAGAAATCGTCTTTAACTCAACTGACATATTGCATTTTTAAATTTAAGATAAAATCACTTCAAATATAAGCTAAGACTTATTTATCTTTGGTTTAAAGTTGTTTTTTAACATTAAGAAAACTATTTTTACCTGTCATCATTTGGATTTTAAATTGGAATTTGTATGAACATAAATACCTTTATTAATATATCGCAAAAAGATGATAAAAAGTCGATGAATGAGATGTGTATCTAATTTTAATTTTATTTATCCTGGATTTAAAGCCAGGGAGGTGCGTCAAAGATGTCTTTATTTTAAAGAAGACGCATCTTTGGCTCGGAATCAATACCAAAATCCTTAAGGGAAGGTCAAAATCTTTGGTGCCAAGTAAACTTTTTTTTGAGTGCAGACAAACGGACATGACTTGAGCGACTCAAAGAGCATTATGGCTAAATACACCTTGTGACATCTCGTCGTCTTCTGGGTGTTGCAAGCATTTACACTTTTATCTTACAATACCCCGTTCCACAGTGTAGCGCAGTATAAAAATATTATTATATATATTTTTTTGTCCTTATGCCACTTAAATGATTGATCATTTCTTTGGGTAATATACCACGGCGTTCGTGTCTCATCAATAAGACAAAAGCGATTCGTGTTTAATTACACAGTCATTTCACCTTTCTTTTTTGAACCAACCAAGGAATTACTAGCCAGAAATTAAACAACAAAAAAAAAAAAAAGATTTAACTCACGAACCCCCCCCCCCCCCCCAAAAAAAAGAGATCAAAGACGATACATACATAATGAGACAAATAAAAGGAGACACCAACATTGTTGCATAAGAAAAATATTTCGCTTCATTGTACAGAGAGAGTGCAAGAAAGTTTCAAATTAACCTGTCTATAAAATAAAAAGAAAAATCCAAAATAATTTCAAATTAACTGCCAACATGCTATACATAAGAGGATATTTTTTTGTTGTTGTAGCAAAAAGCAAATCACATGCCCCAAAAAATCGTAACCAGTACCGAATGTCATAGCGTGGTTTAAGAGTTGCGAACAAAAAGTAAATGTAATGAAGGGACAGACGGACAGTATACCTCTCTTGATGCGATATGTTGGCGATTTTAGAGGAACCCTAGTATACAGAATGGCTAATATCCCAGCAAAAAAATTGGAAGTTCTTCTAAAGGCACAACTTTAAAAGCACTTCCAAAAATGTTCTGCAGAGGAAGTTCAATAGAGTCAATTTTTTTATAACTCGCTTTTTTCATATTTTTAATAGGAAATTTAAATTTTCCTTTGTTTCAAATGGGTTAAAACAGATTAAGAATTAATAAAATTGTAAAAATTATTAAAATTTTGCCGAAAAAATGCTAAATACTTTGTAGAAAAATTGAGAATTTATGAAAATATTTGATGTTAAACATTCAAGACACGCGTTATAATGCATTAAAAATCATGACAAAACAAGTAAATACGGCCGTAAGTTCGGCCAGGCCGAATCTTATGTACCCTCCACCATGGATTGTGTAGAAACTTCTACGAACGAATGTCATCCACAATCGAATTACTTGGGTTGTGGTATCTTAAAACTTCTTAACATCGTTTTCTAAATTGTGAGTTAGTCCATACGTGATATATATTACACAAAAAAGTTATGTATAGGTAAGCCTTAAAAATAATAACGAATCGATATGGACTTTTTGCACGATACGTAGAGAGCCAGAATTGAAATATGGGGGTCACTTATATGGGGGCTATATATAATTATGAACTTGATATGGACCAATTTTTGTGTGATTGGGGATCGATTTATCTGAGTTTGTTAGGCATGGTTGTTAACAGCCATATACTAGCACAATGTACCAAATTTCAACTGACTCGCATGAAATTTGCTCCTCCAAGAGGCTCTAAAACCAAATCTCGGGATCGGTTTATATGGGGGCTATATATGATTATGAACTGATATGAACCACTTTTAGCATGGTTGTTAAATATCATATACTACCACCACGTACCAAACTTCAACCAGATCGGACGAATATTGCTTCTCCATAAGGCACCGGAGGTCAAATCTGGGGATCGGTTTATATGGGAGCTATATATAATTATGGACTGATATGAACCAGTTCCTGCATGGTTGTTGGATACAATAAACTAACATCACGTACCAAATTTCAACCAGATCGGATGAATTTTGCTCTTCCAAGGGGCTCCGGAGGTCAAATCAGTGGATCGGTTTATATGGCGCCTATATATAATTATGGACCGATTTCAACTAATTTTTGCATGGATGTTTGAGGCCATATATTAACACCACGTACCAAATTTGAACTGAATCAGATGAATTTTGGTCTTCCAAGAGGCTCCGGAGGTCAAATCTGGTGATCGATTTATATGGCGGCTATATATAATTATGGACCGATGTGGACCAATTTTTGCATGGTTGTTAGATACCATATACTAACACCATGTACCAAATTTCAGCCGGATCGGATGAAATTTGCTTCTCTTAGAGGCTCTGCAAGCCAAATCGTGGGATCGGTTTATATGGGGGCTATATAATTATGGACCGATATGGACCAATTTCTGCATGGTTGTTGGAGACCATATACTAACACCATGTACAAAATTTCAGCCGGATCGGATGAAATTTGCTTCTCTTAGAGGCTCCGCAAGCCAAATCGTGGGATCGGTTTATATGGGGGCTATATATAATTATGGACCGATGTGGACCAATTTTTGCATATTTGTTAGAGACCATATACTAACACCATGTACCAAATTTCAGCCCAATCGGATGAAATTTGCTTCTCTTAGAGGCTCAGCAAGCCAAATCTGGTGATCGGTTTATATGGCGGCTATATATAATTATGGACCGATGTTGACCAATTTTTGCATGGTCATTAGAGACCATATACTTACACCATGTACCAAATTTCAGCCGGATCGGATAAAATTTGCTTCTCTTAGAGGCTCTGCAAGCCAAATCGTGGGATCGGTTTATATGGGGGCTATATAATTATGGACCGATATGGACCAATTTCTGCATGGTTGTTGGAGACCATATACTAACACCATGTACAAAATTTCAGCCGGATCGGATGAAATTTGCTTCTCTTAGAGGCTCAGCAAGCCAAATCTGGGGATCGGTTTATATGGGGGCTATATATAATTATGGACCCATGTGGACCAATTTTTGCATATTTGTTAGAGACCATATACTAACACCATGTACCAAATTTCAGCCCGATCGGATGAAATTTGCTTCTCTTAGAGGCTCCGCAAGCCAAATCGTGGGATCGGTTTATATGGGGGCTATATATAATTATGGACCGATGCGGACCAATTTTTGCATATTTGTTAGAGACCATATACTAACACCATGTACCACACTTCAGCCCGATCGGATGAAATTTGCTTCTCTTAGAGGCTCAGCAAGCCAAATCTGGGGATCGGTTTATATGGGGGCTATATATAATTATGGACCGATGTGGACCAATTTTTGCATGGTTGCTAGAGACCATATACTAATACCATGTACCAAATTTAGCCGGATCGGATGAAATTTGCTTCTCTTAGAGGAATCGCAAGCCAAATTTGGGGGTCCGTTTATATGGGGGCTATACGTAAAAGTGGACCGATATGGCCCATTTGCAATACCATCCGACCTACATCAATAACAACTACTTGTACCAAGTTTCAAGTAGATAGCTTGTTTCGTTCGGAAGTTAGCGTGATTTCAACAGACGGACGGACGGACATGCTCAGATCGACTCAGAATTTCACCACGACCCAGAATATATATACTTTACGGGGTCTTAGAGCAATATTTCGATGTGTTACAAACGGAATGACAAAGTTAATATATGGTGGAGGGTATAAAAACAAAATTATTTATTTGTCAAAATGTCACAAAATATCTTAATTCTCATCCAAAACACTGAGTTTGGATCACACCTTAAGAAGTGGTGCAAATTCAGTTCAACGGCTATTGAAATGGTGTACATCCGTCCTATGAAAAGTCCATGTTAAAATCATCATTTTGCACCACTTCTGGATCCAAAAAGAACATATTTACTACTTTTTTGGCGACGCTTTTTTTTTGCTAGGATGAAATGCAACAATTAAAGCGATATTTTTTTTGCGCCCCACCGTGGTGCGATGGTTAGCATGGCGCCTTGCATACGTAGGGTCGTGGGTTCAACACCAGTTTCTACTGAACACCAAAAAGACTGGTGACATTTCTGGTTTCACCGCAATGTGGAACGCCGTTCGGACTCACCTATAAAAAGTAGGCCTCTTGTCACCACATTGATGCCTTGGCAGCAGGGTCATCAAGGTGGTGGCATACTGGCATATGCGGATGACATTGTCATACTGGTATCGGGAATATTCCTGGATTCTATTTCAGATGTGCTGAGTGGGTCTTTGCAGTATCATTCCGAGTGGACTCGGGGATGTCGATTAGGGGTGAACCTTGGAAAAACAGAGCTAGTACTTTTTACCAAGCGGATAAAGGTTATCGGATACAAAGCTCTTGAATTCCAAGGAACGAAGTTGGGCCTCTCGAAATCAACAAGGTACTTGGGAGTTCTCTTGGATTCCAAACTGAACTGGATGGAGAATACCGCGGAGGGCCTATGCGGCATAGTACTCAGAAATCATTCGGGGAAAGATTTGGTTGGCTTTATACCGCGCGATTTAAACGTAAGGAAAACAGTAGATCTGAGACTTAAGAGCTTGGGCACGCACGAGAGTACTGTCGGCAGGCATACTTAAATTCTTGCCGGGCATTATAGATGGCCACGGAGCATGTTAATCATCACAAATCGACATATATTATACCAAGTATGGAGGAGTAGGGAGACAGAAGGATACCCTTCGGAACCCTGTACATGTCTACGAACGGATCGAAGATGAAAGAAGGAGCGGACAGCGGCATTTATTGCAGTGAACTGGGAATAAGGGAGACTTACATGCTGGATAGTGGTTGCAGTACTTTTCAGGCTGAGATTTCTGCGATCACAGAGGCTGCTGAGTCGCTGTTGATGTTATTCTGAAGCGATATCAGCTTCTTCATCGACAGGATATAACACACTTGGTAAACATATGGTAAAAATAGATAATGAGATTTGTAGATGGTAGCTGGACCTGGAAGTTACGGAAAACTCGTACCACTTCATGTGTCAGTGTCCGACATTATCCTTTGCAAAAACACATGCTAAGAATAGGCCTTAAGGATGATATGATAACTGTAGATGGTGTCTGGACCCGGAAGTTACGGAAGACTTGTACCACTTCATGTGTCAGTGTCCGGCATTATCCTTTAGAACAAACAAGATACTGGGTTCCTTTTTCGTTCAGGCTCTCACTGATCTGCGGGAGTGCAGCTTAAGGAACATAACAAGTTGGCTGATAAGTCCCCGGTATAACAAAGAAAAACACATTTTTTTGTCAAAATTCGTTTTTATTATTCAACATAGTTACCTTCAAGAGCGATACAACGATTATAACGACCTTCCAATTTTTTGATACCATTTTGGTAGTACTCCTTCGGTTTTGCCTCAAAATAGGTCTCAGTTTCGGCGATCACCTCTTTATTGCAGCCAATTTTTTTCCCCTGCGAGCATCGTTTTGAAGTCTGAGAACAAGAAAAAGTCGCTGGAGGCCAGATCTGGAGAATACGGTGGATGGGGAAGCAGTTCGAAGCTCAATTCATGAATTTTTGCCATCGTTCTCCATGACTTGTGGCACGGTGCGTTGTCTTGGTGGAACATTACTATATTCTTCTTCATATGGGGCCGTTTTGCCGCGATCTCGACCTACAAACGCTCCAATAACGCCAAATAATAGTCACTGTTGATGGTTTTTCCCTTCTCAAGATAATCGATAAAAATTATTCCATGCGCATCCCAAAAAACAGAGGCCATTACTATGCCAGCGGACTTTTGAGTCTTTCCAAGCTTCGGAGACGGTTCACCGGTCGCTGTCCACTCAGCTGACTGTCGATTGGACTCAGTAGTGTAGTGATGGAGCCATGTTTCATCCATTGTCACATATCGACGGAAAAACTCGGGTGTATTACGTGTTAACAGCTGCAAACACCGCTCAGAATCATCAACACGTTGTTGTTTTTGGTCAAATGTGAGCTCGCGCGGCACCCATTTTGTACAGAGCTTCCGCATATCCAAATATTGATGAATGATATGACCAAAACGTTCCTTTGATATCTTTAAGGCCTCTGCTATCTCGATCAACTTCATTTTACGGTCATTCAAAACCATTTTGTGGATTTTTTTGATGTTTTCGTCGGTAACCACCTCTTTCGGGCGTCCATTGTGTTCACCGTCCTCCGTGCTCATTTAACCACGCTTGAATTTTGCATACCAATCAATTATTGTTGATTTCCCTGGGACAGAGTCCGGAGACTCATTACCAAGCCAAGTTTGTGCTTCCACCGCATTTTTTCCCTTCAGAAAACAGTATTTTATCAAAACACGAAATTCCTTTTTTCCATTTTTTTCGCAATAACAAAAGTTGCTTCACAAAAGATGCTCTATCTCACAAACTAATTGACTTACAGACGTCAAATTTTGACACAAATCATTTGAATACTAGCGACGCCACCGGGGACTTATCAGCCAACCTGTTACTTAGGCCGCACTCCTGCAGATCAGTGACAGTCTGTGGTCTCCTTTGGACTATTCCAAAGGACAAATTGGTCCACATAGGTCCATAAGTCACCGTGGCGCAATGGTTAGCATGCCCGCCTTGTATGCCTTGATTCCTGCTTCGACCGAACACCAAATAGTTTTTCAGCGGTGGATAATCCCATCTCAGTAATGCTGGTGACATTTCTGAGTGTTTCAATGCTTTTCTAACTCGTTTCACTGCAATTTGGAACGCCGTTCGGAATCAGCTATAAAGAGGAGGTCCCTTGTCCTTAACCTAGGTCCATAATTTGGCCATGTAAACCAATACATAGGCCACTATAGCAACTCACACCATTATGAGGGTGTACATTTTAAGCTGGCCCCATGACATGTGTTGCATCCGTTCTCGCGATATGTTCAGTTCACGAGCACGTTTCCTACCAATGTGGCGAAGATTTCGTTGAAATCTGGCCCTCGCTTGTCGAATAATTTCTAGTTATTCTTTGTCGTCGTGATGCAACGCCGCCAAGAAAACGTGAAGAAAAGACTCCGGAAGAAGCCCCCAAGAAAATCAATAATCAATATAGGATTGGCAAGTATAAAAAATCGGGCCATTCGATTCTTTCAGATTCAAGGGCAATTCTAGCTGATGCCTCCCTGTGAAATATATATAAAAGCGTATTCTGTAAATTCCTGAAATCAAGTGGAATGTCCTCAGTACTTGACACTAAAAGCTTTTACAATAATATCTTTTACCATTTACAAAAAAAAAATATATATTTACAACTGTCATAATCTCATGTAAAATCAATAAACTGTCAGGATAATTTAATGGAATAAGAATCATATGTTAACCACAAGATTAGCATAGCGTAATCAGTGGAAGGGCTTTTAGATGTATGTAAAATCCTTAGCAAGCGATTAGATTACCCACCAATGTCATCTTCACCACATGCATTTACAAGCATGCCTTTATTGTAAATCCCCCTCTCTGTCTTTCCACTCTGCTAGGGAAATCCCGAATGAATAAAAAACATTAATTAGTTTGTCTGTTAACTGATCTGATTTAACTTGCAAAAATTCCTAGAAAAGGAAATGTTCAGGTTTTTTTCCTGTTTTTGTTTTCTAGAATTGCTCACGATGTTGACAACCACAAGATCTTAGCAACATATTTTGCCAAGTTCATTCAACTTGAATCCATGTATCCCAATCATCCCTTTGCGAAGGCATATCGTATGGTTGGTTTGGTGCTTGAGGTATTCATTCATTGATTCATTCATTCTGGAATTTCACAATGGTCAAACACAATAGGAGTCAAACAACTAGGAGTACTATGACTCCTAGACGAGTCATTCACATGGGCATATACACGTAGACATAGCCTTTGTCGTCATTGATTCAGTCACCCGGGTCTCTCCAGCACTAGGCATGCATATGCAGTCATTCAAAGCAAGTAAACCAACTAACTAACCATCCATCCATCCGCATCCAACTCCGATCGGTACAATTCCATTCCATTCTTTGGGAATCATGTCTCAATGGCCTTCAAAATGACAATATCCCCTCGCATTAAACTCATCCATAATATAAAGCGTTTTAAGGTTTATTCAACTCGAGGACCCAACACCAACTGGCAACAAGGCAACAAAAATTTGCTACCAGAGCACAAAGAATTTTCGCAGCCAGAAAAATAAAAAAAAAAACAAACAAAAACATCAACAACTACTGCAAAATATTGAAACCGGCCAGCCGGTAAACGTCATCGTCCTCAACATCTCTCTGCCACCGCCGCTCAGGCTATTTGCATCGGCTTGATTAATACAACTATTTTCCTTTTTTTTGCTGTTGCTTTTAGTGATTTTACTTCTTGTGATAAACATCGTGATAGTATCAGGAGAACAATAACGAAATTATTTTCTTATTGCTTGTCGGCAATGACAAATCCGGTTTTAGGGTTATGATCGTACGGACTACAATCAGGAAAACATATCCGATATCCTGACAGTTCTTATTATTACAACTTTAAGACATAGGTATATCCTTCAATACATGTGTGAAAAAAACACACACACAAATTGTTAGTGTTGGTACCTCAGTTTGCATCCATAACCAAGAGCCCCTCGAATAAGAGGGATGCGTACGCTGCCATCAATCATAGATAGGGAATAATTGAGCCGGCTGCGCTTTCCGTTTGTATCCAAATCCAAGAACACTTTGAATAAGATGGGGTGCGTACGCTGCTATCAATCACTGATAGGTAATATCCAAATCCAAGAGTCCTTCGAATAAGATGGAATACAATCACTGATAGGTAGAAATTGAGGCGGCTGCGCTTTCCTGATCTTAATTGGGCCAAAACAGCCATGGGAGGTATCGTTCCTCCGTTGCTATGTATGGTGTTCGGACTACGAGAATAATCCTTGTAGCTTCTCACCGCTTCACTTACAGTATCCTCATGAATCCTGTTCAGGTCTGCTTGGTATGTTGCATGTTCTAGAGACTCACTTTTGTAACGCTCTGGATCTGGCGCTCTAGATAGTGAAGATAAATCCTTACATTCCTGGGAGTGGTGGTTGTCTACATGGTGGTTTGGATGCTTACTGCGATAGCAACCCAGGAGATAGTCCTTAGGTCACGTTAGGTATAGTGTTAGCCCGATAGTTCGGGCTCTCTTAGAGTCACTTAGTCCATTGTGGGAGCCACCGTGGTGCAATGGTTAGCATGCCCGCCTTGCATACACAAGGTCGTGGGTTCGATTCCTGCTTCTACCGAACACCAAAAGTTTTTCAGCGGTGGCTTAGCCTACCTCAGTAATGCTGGTGACATTTCTGAAGGTTTCAAAGCTTCTCTAAGTGGTTTCACTGCAATGTGGAACGCCGTTCGGACTCGGCTATAAAAAGAGGTATCTTGTCATTGAGCTTAACATAGAATCGGGCAGCACTCAGTGATAAGAGAGAAGTTCACCAATGTGGTATCACAATGGACTGAATAGTCTAAGTGAGCCTGATACATCGGGCTGCCACCTAACCTCACCTAACCTAGCCTATTGTGATACCACAGTGGCTTTGAAACAATGGAAATGTCACCAGTATTACTGAGAGGGGATAATTCACCGCTGGAGAACTTTTTGATGTTCGGTCAAAACTGGGGTTGAACCCACGACCTTATGTATGCAAGGCGGACATGCTAACCATTGCACCACGGTGGTGCCCAGGAGATACTGCTTTAACAACATATAATTGTGTCCACTTACGGCGAGTATCTTGGTCTTCACATTAAGGTAATCCAGAATGTACTGCGGAGACACCGCGCCGCAGTTCTAATAGCAGCGTTATGACAGATCTGTATGTTATTCCACAGTGCATCACGTTTCTGAGGTGTCCACACTGGCGCTTCATAGCTGCCTTATAGAAAGTCCACAAGTTTGCTATGTCCGCAACCCAAGTGCTACCGGCTTATCACATATTGCAGTGGCGTGAATAGGCTGCCGAATGTCACACCGAGAATCTTGGGGTCCACGGTAAGGATTTGAACTGATGCAATGTGAAGTCATCGATCTGCTCTGACAAATCTATGCCACTGTGAAGTCATCGATCTTCTTTGCCAAATCTATGCCACTCCGGTCAATACTTAGAGGAGAATACCAAAGTTCATACTGGGCCTTGAAGTCTCCTAGTCTCCAATTGATTATGCCACCACAACAGCCACTCAATATGGATACTATAACCTGGAGCAAAGCTACCAACTGGCGGTATATACACCTTGCATATGTCTCTAACGACAATCCCAGGTTTTCCTGGTACCCATATACAGTCCAAGTAGGATTCATTAGATTCTGACACAAGCGATATAGTTCTACTCGGTACGGTGCAATACGAACCACCTCCATTTCGTGTGCGAACCTTAGGTAGCACAATATATCCATCACAATGGTGCAGCTACAAGTGACAATCAGCTTCGTTTTTGGGATCTGATTCGGATCCGATTCATAAAATCCACAATCTCACTAATCTTACCTCGGTGCCGTTGCAATTAAACTGCAAAAAACTATCAACTTTCCCGAACTGGTACAACAATATTCGGAGTCAAGTATACGAAGTCTGTTTCTGACACAAGCGATATAGGTCTATACTGTTCGGTACAATATGAAAGCCAGGCCTCCATCTCCATTGCTTGTACGATCCTTACGTAGCACAATATATCCATCACAATGGTGCAGCTACAAGTGACAATCAGCATCGTTTTTGGGATCGCCGCGACTCTGATTCGGATCCGATTCATAAAATCCACAATCTCACTAATCTTACCTCGGTGCCGTTGCAATTAAACTGCAAAAAACTATTAACTTTCATGATTTGGTACAACAATATTCGGAGTCAAGTATACGAAGTCGGTTTTTGACACAAGCGATATAGGTCTATACTGTTCCGTACAATATGAAAGCCAGGCCTTCACCTCCATTGCTTGTGCGATCCTTACGTAGCACAATGTATCCATCACAATGCTACAAGCTACAGGTGGCATCCAGCTTCGTTTTTGGGATCGTCGCGACCCCGATTCAGATCCGATTCGTGAAATCTACAATCTCAATATTCGGAGTCATATGTTGCCCGGATGATATTGGCGGGTCATGTATTCTGACCATCCCCAGGTGCTCGTTGACACAGCATCCTTCTACGTAGTCAATATTACTATATTCCCGCAGAGATATTAGGCCGGGGCAGATCCGGAAGTGCATCCACTACCAGCACCGGTTACACCTCACTGAAGCCGAACGGTGGTTAATCTGGTTTCGGCAGAAAGAACTGTAACATTGCCTGAGGTTTTCCTCTATGCCGACTCGGACCAGAAGCAAATGAAGGAGGTTCCACGGGATGCACCTCCTTCAACACAACACTACGGATGAAACAACACCTGCGCAGCCGTTGGTCGATTACTTGAACCCACCGGGTCAAATTCGCTGCTAAGAATCCGCTACCGGATTCTTGTTGTTGTTGTAACAGTTTTTAATGTAGTTTCATCCATTTTGTTCTATGTTGGTATAGTTCAGCTGGTAGCCAGATCAAGCAACTTTGCGACAAGGATGGGGTGTGTCCAGAGACACTGGGTAAGCAAAAAGGTGAAGAGTGCCATGTGGCCCTTCATTACAGATGGGACACACGTCAGCTACGCTGCTATCAATCACTGATAAGTTGGGCCAAAACTACCCTGGTCTGCCGTGGGAGGTCTCTCTCCTCCGGTGCTATGGGCGCCGGTCGGACTCCGAGAACAGGATTAACGTTGTAGCTTCTCACCGCTTTAGCTACACAAGATGGTGATTCGTATGACAACTTCGATGGCAACCCAAGAGGTACTGCTTTGACAACATGTAATTGTGTCGACGCACTGGGATGATCTTGGTCTCCGCATTAAGGTGATCCGGGGGTGTACTGTGGAGACATCCTGTTGCGGTTCTAAGGGCAGCGTTCTGACAGGTTTGTATGTTAGGTTAGGTGGCAGCCCGATGTATCAGGCTCACTTAGACTATTCAGTCCATTGTAACACCACATTGGTGAACTTCTCTCTTATCACTGAGTGCTGCCCGATGTTAAGCTCAATGCCAAGGGACCTCCTTTTTATAGCCGAGTCCGAACGGACGGAAGCTTTGAAACCCTCAGAAATGTCACCAGCATTATTGAGGTGGGATAATCAACCGCTGAAAAATTTTTTGGTGTTCGGTCCCAGATCTGTATGTTATTCCAATGCGTATCGCTCGTTTGAGGTGTCCACAATGGCCGTGGGATTTGTTGCCTATGATTAAAATGGTTCGTATGTCCCGCCATAAATACAATTCCAGTTTCTTTCGAAAACCAAGACCCTGGGTGTTTAAGTTTATCTAAGTTATTTCACCATGAAACGCCATTCGTACTCGACTATAAATAAGGATAAGAGAGAAGCTAAAAAGTGGTATCACAATTGATTGAATTGCCTAAATTTCCCTCAGTGACAGACTGGCACCATGCTTCACCTAACCTAATAGAGAAAACATACGAGAATTTCCTTCCCAAACAGAATCATCTCTACGCTAAAACAGTTTGCCCGGTTCAAAAGATTTCATCTTTCCATTAAAGATTTTGGTATTGCTTCCGTAGTGCCATTAATTCTCTGGCAGACATTTCGTGAATCTGTGGGTTTTTCCATATCCAAAATTTATGTTTGCATTATCGCTTTAAATGATTATCAGGTTAGGTATGTAGGTTAATAACTATTACGAGAAGAAGACCTAATGAAGCAAGGCGGTCATCTTGACCAATGTATTTCAAAGTTTTCTCAATGATTCCTACGGGAACTAGTACAGAACTACTGTGTCAGTCCTGGTCACGACATTAGGAAGGGACCGATCAATTTATAATGGGTTTGTCATTGACGGATTAGATTTCCACTTTATTGCACATATGACATCACAATGATCTCTTGCCATGACCCAAAAGGAAAAAAAGTTTTGCACCACTAAAAAGTGTATGCCGGAGAAAATTATCCCATTTATCTGACCAGCTAATTTTTCTGTTTGTGTATGAATAAATAATTTAATATCATCTCTTGTATTTTAATTACTGCTACCGTTATTAACGGTTATATGAAAATGAAGTTCGTTAAATATTTACAAATAAATTTCACTTTTTCAGCATATTTTTGAATAAATTAAACAAACTCCCGCAAATAGACATACACAATTCGTTTGTATCTATTTTTAAATCTATTTCAAGAGACGCATTGAATCGTTAATCGCTTCATACAAAATGAAATACAATTTTATACAAATATACGTTCATTGCATAAAGCCTAGGCCTATTGAAGAGTTATAATGAGAAATGTTTGTTAATTCAATAAAAGTTATCTCCAAAAAGGTTTTGAACAAAAGACCACTTAAAATAAATAAAATATGGTAGAGAAATTTTGATATGGCTAGCAGGTAAAATGATTTACTATGTACATCCGCATGTGTCATATCATATATTCCATAGGCTGCAATTAGCTAGCTTATCGCATATCATTGCTAATATCAATATCAAGTGATGTAGATGTAATTTGAGTCTTCAGCTTGTCTTTTTTCCCAAAGTTGTGATCAACATCGATCATCGCCTTGAATAGGCGGTATCGTTTGCCATTCTATGGTACTTGAGAAAGCATCCGTGACTCGTAACCATTTGGATAATGTACTTCCAACTTTAGAACAGGATGAGTTCTATTTATTGCAGCTTACCTCTGACGCTGGTCACTGAAATTCTAGGGCATATCGATTTCTAATATATTGTCGTAGTTTATTTTCCATAAGTATGGGCCAAGAATAGATCCTTGTACTGATCCTGAAGGTATATATGTCATTTCTGCCTTTCTACAGTGTCGTCGGAAAATTCTCTCATAGACTACACCTCAGGTATTCAGGGATCCGTAGCCGCATACTTCAAGACTTCTGTAACGTCTTTCCATCTGAGATTGTTAAGAGCGTTTATAGCATCTCAAGGCAGTCATTGGTATCAATGACCTGATTGAACAACGAGAAGGCATAAGACTCCCACAATGGATACAGATAAGATGACGGTCAGTATTCACCAATTCTCGTTTCTTTCAAGTTTGGGTTATGATTTCTCTACTAGACATTCGTTGTAACCCATTAGTACTAGTCAATTTTTGGTTTTTGGTCGAAACTGGGTTCGAACCCACGACCCTGTGTATGCAAGGCGGGCATAATATAATAATAAGATTCAGTTCCTCGATTCTTGAGACTGCGTCTCGTTGGCGAGTTCCGCCGCTTCTGCTGGAAAGTTGGGCCTTACCTGGGCAATGCGACTAGCTGGGTTGAAGCGAGCGGCTGCTGCGTTGATTAAGTCCCCGAACACCCTTTGGGCAACATGAGCATGAGAGAGGGACCACCGCCTCGCCCCCAAATAAACAATATATTTTTCTGGATGTAGCCTTGAGAAAGAGAAATGCAAAACTTGAGAAAGTATCCGTATCCCATAAACATTTGGATCATGTAATATTCCACTTCCACCTCGCCGTATCTTCATCGAAGCCAATCATCTAGGATATAGGCGTCGTATGTCTGCGAGTCCCGTCGCTTCTGCTGGGAAGTTGGGCCCCACCTAGACAACTGGACTATTTCCCGTTGATAATGTCCCGCTAGGCAACATGAACCTGGGAGGGGTATGGGAGCTCACTGAAACGGTAGCCTATTTATTCTCTGATGCCGTCCCAATTGGCTTTCTTTTGGTTGATGAACGTTCGGCGTTCAGAGGTTATGAAATCGGAGGGTTGGTGAACGGTTCGAATTGTGGCCAGGTGCTAGTCCCGCCGCATCTGTTGGGAAGTTGGGCCCCACCTGGACAACTTGCTTAGCTGGTGTGAAGTGAGCGGCTGCCGCTTTGATCATGTCCCGTTGATAATGTCCCGCTAGGCTAGGCATGAACCTGGGAAGGGTATGGGAGCTCACTGCAACGACAGCCTATTTATTCTCTGATGCCGTCCAAATTGGTTTTCTTTTGGTTGATGAACGTTCGGCGTTCAGAGGTTATGAAATCGGAGGGTTGGCCAATGGTTCGAATTGTGGGCAAGTGATCTGATCCCAGTGAAATATTGAGTTGCCAAGATACGTCAAGTATCAGACCAAGTGACGCTAAGGATGTATACGGTGAACTGTTGCAATCACCAATAATTCTCGTGAGGGCCTCTTCGTTCACCGTGCAAAATGTGGAGTTATCTATCTGCTCTGTCAAAGCTATTCCTCTCTGGTCATTACCCAGGAGAGAATGCCAAACTTCATGGTGGACATTAAATTCTCCTAGTGCCAATCAGTTATGCCCACGCTACAGCTTTTCAATGATTGGACTAAAGGGTGATACGGTCAAAATTTGGTCAATATAAACTTGACGTACTTCTTTCAATTTTGCATTTAAAAAACCTGAACACCCCTCATTTTGAAGGTGTGTGTGTGTAGAATGTTGCTCCTATTTTGATTTTGGAATTCACTCTTCAGTTGTCAAAATGCCGTCCAAGCAAGAAGAGCAGCGTATCAAAATTTTGCTCGCGCATCGCGAAAATCCGAGCTACTCGCACGCAAAGCTGGCAAAATCGCTAAAAGTTGCCAAATCAACCGTTACAAATGTAATTAAACCGGAAGCCGCTGAGACGACAAAGAGAGTTGCCGGTAGTTTCAAGCGAAACCCTAACCTCTCTCTCCGAGATGCCGCAAATAAGCTGAGTGTATCGTCTACAATCGTGCATCGAGCCAAAAAACGAGCCGGACTATCGACTTACAAGAAGGTAGTGACTCCAAATCGCGATCATAAACAAAATACGACGGCCAAAGCGCGATCCCCGACGATGCTGACGAAGTTTGACTGCGTGGTAATGGACGACGAAACCTATGTCAAAGCCGACTACAAGCAGCTTCCGGGACAGGAGTTTTATACGGCAAAAGGAAGAGGAAAGGTAGCAGATATTTTCAAGCACATAAAACTGTCAAAGTTCGCAAAGAAATATCTGGTTTGGCAAGCCATCTGTACCTGTGGCTTGAAAAACAGCATTTTCATAGCTTCCGGGACTGTCAACAAAGAAATTTACGTGAAAGAGTGTTTGAATAAACGTCTGCTGCCTTTCCTGAAGAAACACGGTTGTTCCGTACTGTTTTGGCCGGATTTGGCATCTTGCCATTACGGTAAAAAGGCCATGGAGTGGTACGCCGCCAACAACGTGTAGGTGGTTCCCAAGGACAAGAACCCTCCAGACGCCAGAGCTCCGCCCAATTGAGAAATGCTGGGCTATTGTCAAGCGGAACCTAAAGAAGACCAAAAAACTGCTAAGGACGAGCAGCAGTTCAAGGCAAACTGGCTTTCTACGGCGAAGAAGGTGGACAAGGTGGCTGTACAAAATCTGATGGCAGGTGTCAAGCGTGAGACCCGGCAATTCGGATTTGGAAAAGCGAAATCCTAACTGAATATTTTTCCTGAATTTTATACTAATTGAACTTGAAAAAGAAATTTCATTTGATTTTTTAAATAAACGATTTCACCGATTTACACGCGTTTTCCCTTGACCAAATTTTGACCGTATCACCCTTTATAACCCGGAACACAGCTATCTGTGCCGGCAGCCCCACATTCCATATAGGGGACACTGGTGTTTTGCACTGCAAGATCCGTCTATACTGCATGGAACTGTGCAATATGAAAGCCAGATCTCCACCTCCATTCCTTATGCAATCCTTAAATAGCATATTGTAACTATCACAATGGCGCACGCTACAGATGTTGGGTCGCCGCGACTTTGATTCTCTTCCGCTTTTTAAAATCTAAAAATCTCACTGATCTTACTCTCGGAGCCCCTTGTAATTACATTGCAAAAATGAAGCAAATTCCGAAGCTGATATCAGAATATTCGGTGTCAGATGCTGCGGCGGGATATATAGTTGAGGGAAGTCTGTGAGATCAAATTATCTAATGGAAACCAGGTCTCCACCTCCATTCCTTATGCAATCCTTAAGTCGCACATTGTAACTATCACAATAGCGCAAGCTACAGATTGCATTTAGCTTTGTCTTTTGGGTCGCCGCGACTTTGATTCTCTTCCGCTTTTTAAAATCTAAAAATCTTACTGATCATACTCTCGGAGCTCCTTCTAATTACATTGCAAAAATGAGGCAAATTCCGGAGCTGTTACAACAATATTCGGTGTCAGATGCTGCGGCGGGATATATAGTTGAGGGAAGTCTGTGAGATCAAATTATCAAATGGAAACCAGGTCTCCACATCCATTCCTTATGCAAACCTTAAGTATCACATTGTAACTATCACAATGGCGCAAGCTACAGATTGCATTTAGCATTGTCTTTTGGGTCGCCGCGACTTTGATTCTCTTCCGCTTTTTAAAATCTAAAAATCTCACTGATCTTACTCTCGGAGCCCCTTCTAATTACATTGCAAAAATGAAGCAAATTCCGGAGCTGTTACAACAATATTCGGTGTCAGAATCTGCGGCGGGATATATAGTTGAGGGAAGTCTGTGAGATCAAATTATCTGATGGCCTGCTGCTGCTATCGTTGGCCTGCCACGTAGTCAGTGTGTATATACTCCCGTAGCGGTGTTAGACCGGAACAGTCCCGAAAATTCACCCATTTCAGGCACCAGCTACACCTCACCGAAACGGAATGAGATAATGAATTTCTTTTCTGTAGACTGAGCTGAAGCGTGATCTGGGGGTTCCCTCTATCTGGCTCGGATTAGAAACAATTGGAGACGGCTACACGAGACACATCTCCTCTAACATACAAAGATGACTAAACAACACGTACATTGATGGGGCAGCCGCTTACCGATGAGTAGGACCCATCGTGCCAATCCGGTGCAGGGACATTGTGACATTGTTTGCAGTGCAGGCTCACTCCCTCCACCGCTAGGAATGTGTGTTTCGGCATTTCTTACCAAAAGCTTCCCTATAGATCGGCGGATATGTCTACGACGAATCTCATTGTTCGCCAGGTCTAGTTTCTGAGCCTTCTAAGTTTGGGGTAACGTTTGCTCCACGTGGTATTCTTTGCATACTTTTTGTAATAATTTTGGGTGTTCGTCCTTCGCTGGTTTCTCCAAAGTTCGCGTCATTTAGCTTAGGTCTCTTGTGATTGCCAGCAGGTTAATCGCCCTTCGTTGTTTGGCTTGGAATTCCTGCTAGGTTAATTCCTGCTATTGCTAGTGCGTTTAACAGGTTGGCTGATTAGTCCCCGGTCTGACACATAGATGGCGTCGCTAGTATTAAATGCATATTATTTTTATATAGTACCAATCTTCAAATGATTCGTGTCAAAATTTGACGTCTGTAAGGCAATTAGCTTGTGAGATAGAGCGTCTTTTGTGAAGCAACTTTTGTTATTGTGAAAAAGAAATGAAAAAAAAGAATTTCGTGTTTTGATAAAATACTGTTTTCTGAAGGGAAAAAATACGATGGAAGCAAAAACTTGGCTTGATAATGAGTTTCCGGACTCTGCCCCAGGGAAATCAACAATAATTGATTGGTATGCAAAATGCAAGCGTGGTGAAATGAGCATGGAGGACGGTGAACGCAGAGGACGCCCGAAAGAGGTGGTTACTGATGAAAACATCAAAAAAATTCACAAAATGATTTTGAATGACCGTAAAATGAAGTTGATCGAGATAGCAGAGGCCTTAAAGATATCAAAGATCGTGTTGGTCATATCATTCATCAATATTTGGATATGCGGAAGCTCTGCGCAAAATGGGTGCCGCGCTAGCTCACATTTGACATAAAACAACAACGTGTTGATGATTCTGAGCGGTGTTTGCAGCTGTTAACTCGTAATACACCCGAGTTTTTCCGTCGATATGTGACAATGGATGAAACATGGCTCCATTACTACACTCCTGAGTCCAATCGACAGTCGGCTGAGGGGACAGCGACCGGTGAACCGTCTCCGAAGACTCAAAAATCCGCTGGCAAAGTAATGGCCTCTGTTTGTTGGGATGCACATGGAAAAATTTTTATCGATTATCTTGAAAAGGGAAAAACCATCAACAGTGACTATTATATGGCGTTATTGGAGCATTTGAAGGTCGAAATCGCGGCAAAACGGCCCTATATGAAGAAGAAAAAAGTGTTGTTCCACCGAGACAACGCACCGTGCCACAAGTCATTGAGAACGAGCCACCGTATTCTCCAGATCTGGCCCCCAGCAACTTTTTCTTGTTCTCAGACCTCAAAAGGATGCTCGCAGGGAAAAAATTTGGCTGCAATGAAGAGGTGATTTTGAGGCAAAACCGAAGGAGTACTACCAAAATGGTATCAAAAAATTGGAAGGTCGTTATAATCGTTGTATCGCTCTTGAAGGGAACTATGTTGAATAATAAAAACGAATTTTAACAAAAAAAATGTGTTTTTCTTTGTTAGACCGGGGACTTATCAGCCAACCTTTTACTCCTAATACTCTACTACATCTGCAGTTATTTGTACTGAAAGCAATCTATTCACACTGTTATTTTCTTCTAGGGTCAAAACAAGATCAATACGATTGGATGGATGATCCATTCGGGACATGTAGGAAAAATCATTGGAAAGTATTTTTAGTACCATAGCCCGCCCAGTTTTTACCACAGCAAAGACTTTCAACACCTTTTGTTTAATTTTAAACCTCTTCATCGGTCAATCTATAACCTCACACAAATCGAAACGAATATCTCTGCAAGCCCTTCATCTACCACACCAACAACAATAAGAAAATATTTACCCACTTAAGCAACAATGGCAAGCACTGAATGTTTATATTGCATGATTTTTATTTGGAGTTTAAGTTTGTCTTTACTTGGGATGGTCCTCGTTGTGATGTAACTGCCATTGCTGGCTCATTTTGAATATTGTCTGTCACCAAAAATTAAAATCTCCAAAACTGAACCACACAGCTGAAGTCGTTTTTTTGTGTTTTGTACGACTTATTTATCGCAGTCCAAAAGTGTTTATCGTATAGGAAACAAAAGCGTGCATTGTTTGTTCAAAAAAAGTTTCGAAAAAAACGTGATGCCACAAAACTTTAAGTAAACCCAAGTAACAAAAAAAAGAAAAGCCAAAACTCGAAATTGTTTAAGCTGCGATAGATCACCACCACCACCCAAACCATCGATAACTACAAAGAAAGACAAAGACACCCAAAACTTCAACATCAGACACCGGACATATTACGTTAAGTACTTTCACCGACACATGAAATTTTAGGAAATGTCTATGGGGATAATTTTAAACTATATTCATTGCATTAGATAATATTGTATGCTTTAGCACTTTCAGCCCTGCCCTTAATGGCCTAAAATATGAGGTAAACATCGATTGTGTAAGTCGCTTCATTGAAATGAATTTGTATTTGCATGTAAAGTGAAGTTCGCAAGCGACTGAGGATATATTTTAAGAGACATTGACTTTTCATAGCCGAATGGAAGGACCTAACGTTTCAGGCTTTTTATGGATAAGACTTCCAAATTTTTCTTTAAATCACCTATCCGAATTCACAAAATTAGTTTTTAGAGTTGGACATCTTCTCTAAATGTGCTCTAGCACATTTAGTCGGCTAACCATCGTGGCGATCACATTGTTCTTTATTTTCCTTCGTTTCTCTGCTGTTTTCGATGTGCAATCGGAAGTCAATGTCCAGATTTTTCCACATCAGCATTAAAATACCATATGCGCCTAGGGCCTATCGGAATTCGAAAGGTCCTTCACGTCATTTAACCTTACCTAAAAGTTAAGGTTACATTGCTTCAGCATTTCTTACAATGTGTCCCACATCAGATTCAGTTCTCCGATTGCGAAACCCACAAAATTAGATCGACAAATCTCATAGGGCTTATCTGCGAGTCCCGCTGATTTTATTGGGGTTTCAACCAGGGGAAATGAAGTGAACAACTACTGACTCTCTAAGCGAAGTGTTGGAATCTCTGAAGATATGCGTGTAATGCGCTTTACAGACTATCAGTTATTCCGGACGGAATGTCGGTGTTTGTAAAGAATCTTACAGTGCGTCGGATCGATACGACTTGTCGGCGATGACTAAATAATCGGTAAATGTGTTATCGATCCCATAAACATGCAGCAGTATCGACTATGCCTTCGTATTTAACTTATAATGTGCACAATATATGGGATATGTTCGACACGAGCACAGTCGTCCGGAATAATTGATAGTCTGTAAAGCGCATAACATCCAGAGAAATCGACTAATCCATCGACTATAGCGTCTGAACCCAAAGAAATGAAAGATTTCCAGAGTGTGGAATGGCAGAGATGTTATTAAATATCCGGCGAGTTTCTGTAGTCACCTGTAATTCTTACAGTGACAACATCGTTCAACGTACAGATCATAATGTTTATGGCCAGGATGTCTGAACCCAAAGTAATTACGGGTTACCGTTTCCGAACAGAAAAAGGTTAGAGAACAAAGTCTTCCATACGAAGACACAGTCGATCAGAGTGACAGTAAAGATAGAACATCGACGATCGGCGGCGAAGGTCAAATACTTGATTCGTAAAAACCGCAAGGACTATTTTGATAATATATCAGCAGAAGCGGAGAAGTCCGCGGCAAATGGCAACATGTACAGGGTATGTACAATGCCATTAAACAACTGAGCGGAAAGAATGCTCGAACAATCGACGTAATGAAGAACAACAAGTATATACGGCCGTAAGTTCGGCCAGGCCGAATCTTATGCACCCCCCACTATGGATTGCGTAGAAACTTCTACGAAAGACTGTCATCCACAATCGAAGTACTTGGGTTGTGGCATCTTAAACCTGGTTGTTAATGACCATATACTAGCACAATGTACCAAATTTCTACTCACTCGGATGAAATTTGATCCTCCAAGAGGCTCCAAAACCAAATCTCGAGATCGGTTTATATGGGGCTATATATGATTATGGACTGATATGGACCACTTTTGGCATGGTTATTAAATATCATATACGATCACCACGTACCAAATTTCAAGCAGATCGGATGAATTTTGCTTCTCCAAAAGGCACCGGAGGTCAAATCTGGGGATCGGTTTATATGGGGGCTATATATAATTATGGACTGATATGAACTAATTCCTGCATGGTTGTTGGATACCATATACTAACATCACGTACCAAATTTCAACCGAATCGGATGAATTGTGCTCTTCCAAGGGGCTCCGGGGGTCAAATCTGGGGATCGGTTTATATGGGGGCTATATATAATTATGGACCGATTTCGACCAATTTTTGTATGGGTGTTTGAGGCCATATATTAACACCATGTACCAAATATCAACTGAATCAGTTGTATTTCGGTTTCCTAAGAGGCTCCGGAGTTCAAATCTGGTGATCGGTTTATATGGGGGCTATTTGTAATTATTGACCGATGTGGACCAATTTTTGCATGGTCATTAGAGACCATATACTAACACCATGTACCAAAATTCAGCCGGATCGGATGAAATTTGCTTCTCTTAGAGGCTCCGCAAGCCAAATCGGGGGATCGGTTTATATGGGGGCTATATATAATTATTGACCGATGTGGACCAATTTTTGCATAGTTGTTAGAGACCATATATTAACACTATGTACCAAATTTCAACCGGATCGGATGAAATTTGCTTCTCTTAGAGGCTCCGCAAGCCAAATCGGGGGATCGGTTTATATGGGGGCTATATATAATTATTGACCGATGTGGACCAATTTTTGCATAGTTGTTAGAGACCATATATTAACACCATGTACCAAATTTCAACCGGATCGGATGAAATTTTCTTCTCTTAGAGGCTCCGCAAGCCAAATCTGGGGATCGGTTTATATGGGGGCTATATATAATTATGGACCGATGTGGACCAATTTTTGCATGGTTGTTAAAGACCATATACTTACTCCATGTACCAAATTTCAGCCTGATCGGATGAAATTTGCTTCTCTTAGAGGCTCCGCAAGCCAAATCGGGGGTCGGTTTATATGAGGGCTATATATAATTATTGACCGATGTGGACCAATTTCTGCATAGATGTTAGAGACCATATATTTACACCATGTACCAAATTTCAGCCGGATCGGATGAAATTTGCTTCTCTTAGAGGCACTGCAAGCCAAATTTGGGGGTCCGTTTATATGGAGGCTATACGTAAAAGTGAACCGATATGGCCCATTTGCAATACCATCCGACCTACATCAATAACAACTACTTGTGCCAAGTTTCAAGTCTATAGCTTGTTTCGTTCGGAAGTTAGCGTAATTTCAACAAACGGACGGATGGACTGACGGACATGCTTAGATCGACTCAGAATTTCACCACGACCCAGAATAGATATACTTTATGGGGTCTTAGAACAATATTTCGATGTGTTACAAACGGAATGACAAAGTTAATATACCCCCATCCTACGGTGGAGGGTATAACAACGACAGTTAACACGCTGGCGCAACTTTTTCAACAATTCAACCTCGACTGCTCCCCAAACAACTAGCTTGAGCTTGTTTAATAATAGACGACTTTCAAGACGGGATAACTCGACTTCAACACCTACGTTCTCGGAAATATTAAACGCCCTGTCAAATCTCCTGGGCCTGACAATATCCCCTCTGAACTACTACGATACGGCAGGGAGTCGATTGCGGAAGCGCTGACACCAATTATCACAAATGTGTTGGAAGAAGAAGTTATAATGGATTGCTGGAAGGATGGCGTAAGTGTAACGATTCCAAAGAAACCAAATCTCAGGTTGTGCAAAAATTGGAGGGGTATAATGCTGTTGAATGCAGTTAATAAACTATTGTCGACGTTAGTACTTAATCGCATATTTCTAGCGGTAGAAACCGCTTAGAAACGATCAGGCATGGTTCATACATGGAAGATCGTGCACAGACCATATAAATACAGTTAGAATTATTATAGAGCAGTCCATTGAATACAACTGTAACGCGTACCCCCTATTTGTCGACTTTGAGCGCGCGTTCGATACTGTATTGCTTCCAGCACTGTGAGATCCTCTAAGTATCAAAGGAATATCTCCGAAAATAGTGAACCTTATACGGGAACTGTATAGAGGTGCAAAATGCAAAATACGCTATAAAGGAGTAGAATGTGAAGAATCCGAGAGAGAAGCAGGCGTCATTTCTCCTACTTCTAGACTGTGTCATGCAACAGACAAATGTCGAAGCACCATATGGAATACGCTGGAATATAAGAGGATTTCCATTCGATATCGATTATGCGGATGATATCTGCCTTTTTGCTCACCAATTTGAGGATATTGAAAAGAAACTCAATGTCCTATCAAGAAATGCCTAGGCTTTCGGGCTGAAGATTAACGCAGCAAAAGCAAAGTTGATGAGCATTGGAAGCAACAACGACTCACTACTCTCACTTGACGGATATGTCGAAACTTTCTCATACCTTGGTAGCACTATTACCAAAGATGCAGGCTCACAAGATGATATATCGGGCAGATTAAATAAGGCCAGAAAAGCTTTTCATTCTTTGCATAAAATTTGCGTGCAAATAACATCTCGATAGATTTAAAACAGAGAATTTTCGACAGTAGCGATAAATCAGTCCTCCCACAAAATCCCGCAGAAATCTTAAAATCATTTCACAACAAGTGCTTGAAGCCAATACTTAAAATCTTCTGGCTAAATTGAGCCACAAACGACCAACTATTGGCGATTGCCAACCTTAAGCTAATTGAAGCCGATGCCCAACGACGTAAATGGACATGGATTGGGAATATTCTGTGATGATATTGCCAGACAAGCTCTTGAGTGGAATCTCCAAGGACATAGAAATCCCAGACGGACTCGGAGTATCTGGATTCGGATGGTTAAAGCTGAGTGTACATCTCGTAACATGACCTGGAAACAAGTCAAAGCATTGGCTAAGGACCGTGTAGAGAATTCATTGACGCTCTTTGTTATATTTGAACTTTTAATAAAATTTTAAAACACATGTAAAAATTTTTGTTTAAATAAATGTAATAAATATAAGTTACATTATCGGGCTGACCATTGGGCGATGCTATGAAATATCAGCAAGCCTGAAGGGACAACCTCGTTCCCCTTACTAGACGTGGGTTCAGTTATTTGATCTTCCATGGATATACCACAATCTTTCTTGGGAAAGAATACCAAGACTCGTGGTGGACATTAAGGTATACAAGGTCCATCATCAGGGGGTATAATATGATTTCTACACTGATCCGCTGTATATCTTTATTCGGAAAATCAAGACTAACAGCATCCTCCATATATTAAATCCATATCCCCACAACAATATCGAGTGCGATCGTCATCCTGTATTGACATTCAGCTTAGATTCTCGGATGACCACAATATTCATTTAGTTCCGATTCATAAGATCTACAAATTGCATCTTTGGCAGTGATATGAGAACCGAAGAGTTCGTGATGAACACAAACGTTTCGTACGCCACTTACGTGGTTTTCTCTATCCCGGGTTGGGGCAACAGCAAATGGAAGAGGCTGACCTGAATACAAATCCCAAATATTGGACCCCAGACCCTTAAGTTAGGTTAGGTTAGGTTATGTGGCAGCCCGATGTATCAGGCTCACTTAGACTAGTCAGTCCATTGTGATACCACATTGGTGAACTTCTCTCTTATCACTGAATGCTGCCCGCTTCCATTTTAAGCTCAATGATAAGGGACCTCCTTTTTATAGCCGAGTCCGAACGGCGTTCCACATTGCAGTGAAACCACTTAGAGAAGCTTTGAAACTCTCAGAAATGTCACCAGCATGAGGTGGGATCCCAGACCCTTGTTGATGACCAAGATCCCAAGTGTGAATTCGGTACTGAAAACCCGCTCTCATGGGTTTGATTAAAGGGTGATACCGTCAAAATTTGGTCAATTTTGACGTAGGGTGACGTATTTCTTTCAATTATGCATTTAAAAAAACCCTGAACACCCCTCATTTTGAAGGTGTGTGTGTGTAGAATGTTGCTCCTATTTTGATTTTGGAATTCACTCTTCAGTTGTCAAAATGCCGTCCAAGCAAGAAGAGCAGCGTATCAAAATTTTGCTCGCGCATCGCGAAAATCCGAGCTACTCGCACGCAAAGCTGGCAAAATCGCTAAAAGTTGCCAAATCAACCGTTACAAATGTAATTAAAGTGTTTGGGGAACGTTTGTCGACAGCCAGGTCCAAGTCTGGATCGGGGGGAAATCGAAAACCGCAAGCTGCTGAGACGACAAAGAGAGTTGCCGGTAGTTTCAAGCGAAACCCTAACCTCTCTCTCCGAGATGCCGCAAATAAGCTGGGTGTATCGTCTACAACCGTGCATCGAGCCAAAAAACGAGCAGGACTATCGACTTACATGAAGGTAGTGACTCCAAATCGCGATGATAAACAAAATACGCCGGCCAAAGCGCGATCCCGGAGGCTGTACACGACGATGCTGACGAAGTTTGACTGCGTGGTAATGGACGACGAAACCTACGTCAAAGCCGACTACAAGCAGCTTCCGGGACAGGAGTTTTATAGGGCAAAAGGTAGCAGATATTTTCAGGCACATAAAACTGTCAAAGTTCGCAAAGAAATATCTGGTTTGGCAAGCCATCTGTACCTGTGGCTTGAAAAGCAGCATTTTCATAGCTTCCGGGACTGTCAACCAAGAAATTTACGTGAAAGAGTGTTTGAATAAACGTCTGCTGCCTTTCCTGAAGAAACACGGTTGTTCCGTACTGTTTTGGCCGGATTTGGTATTTTGCCATTACGGTAAAAAGGCCATGGAGGCGGCGTACCGCCAACAACGTGCAGGTGGTTCCCAAGGACAAGAACCCTCCCAACACGCCAGAGCTCCGCCCAATTGAGAAATACTGGGCTATTGTCAAGCGGAACCTAAAGAAGACCAAACAAACTGCTAAGGACGAGCAGCAGTTCAAGGCAAACTGGCGAAGAAGGTGGACAAGGTGGCTGTACAAAATCTGATGGCAGGTGTCAAGCGTGAGGCCCGGCAATTCGGATTTGGAAAAGCGAAAGCCTAACTGAATATTTTTCCTAAATTTTATACCAATTGAATTTGAAAAATAAATTTAATTTGATTTTGTAAATAAACGATTTCACCGATTTACACGCGTTTTCCCTTGACCAAATTTTGACCGTATCACCCTTTATTGCAAAGCTATACATGTTTTTAGCTAGCCCTTCATCACTTCAAACAGTATACACTTCAACAAATCATATGCTAATTCTTCATAAAGATTCAAAACATGATTCATGTGGGATGTCTCTCGCCCTACCGAATCGGCCGATTTACATATAATCCAGTATATGAATTGTTGTGAGCTCTAACGTATTCTTGTAATCTTATTTTTGTCCATATTTTCCAAGAACTCCATGCCTTTAACTAGTTCCTGGATTCGACCCTTTTCAAAAAGATATACAGAATTCCTCCTTTGAGAGCCTTCCTATAAAATTACTGAAAAAAAATTTAAATTTCACTTCCGAATGGTAATAAAATAACCTTGGGTGTCACATTTCAAAATTAAACTTTCTTTGCAGAATTGAAATAATAAAGGAAGCCTTGTAAATATGTAACTTAATTATAACAATACAGTTTTCACCTTGAACTCTCCCCGGACATTGCTTTAATATTGTCCACAGTGCGTTAAAGTACAAAATACTGCAATGCCCTCACAATGGTGCATTCAGGTTTTCTTTTGGGAGAAAAAGTTCATGCTCTCCAATTCAGCCACAATTAATGAAACGAATCATTAACAAAACCACAAGAGTTTCTACCAAATCACAACCGACAGACAGACAGACAGACAGACAGACAAAAAGCTATCCAATATGCTATTGGAATTGGATATTCAAGTAGTTTATGTAAGATTCACTTTACAGTGCACATTATTACATGGCCCAGCTGCGTGGAGAAATTCATTTGCTTCATCTCCTCTTTCATTAAGGGCTCAATGGGGAAATGAAGGGTAGATGGGGGAAGGGATTTGTATAATTAGTAAGCATAGAATTGAATTCAAATCGATGAAATTTCATAAAGTCAATTGGTGTCAGGGCCCAAGATAACAAACATTGCCTCTGATGTATTTGGTAATCACGTGAAACATCACCTGGTTAATCGAATTTTACACCATCCTCAAGAAAAGTTTAAACCAAATTTACATAAAAATTAATCATAAAGACTGGAAGCTGTATACAAGAAGAAAAATGAGCCCAAAAAAGTCAGATGTTGTAATAATGAAGAAAAGAAATTTCTTTGTTGGTCAACATAGAAATCTCTTTTGGCGTACAGTGGAACAGAAAATGTTTTTTGTTGCAACTGAGACAACTTGAGTCATTGAGTAATGAAAATTCAATACTCCCA